>NC_080717.1:17337335-17687335 GCF_019097595.1 Hemibagrus wyckioides | reverse complement strand
TTATGTCAATACTGGTACACTGAGCATTAGGATGGAATAATCATTGAATTGACCTCAAAGCAAACCAAAGCCAACAAAGAACAACGACATGTGTATTTATTTAATGGGGTACTTTAAGAAGGAGTCAAGGTAGACTGTACTGCTTATTATTGCTTAAAACTTTTTTTTAACTCAACCTAGGAATTTAGGTAATGTTAAAACGTACTGCATCATTCACACTCAGACACTTGCACACTTAATTACACTTAATTCAGTGTAAACAATACACCTACCTATATCTGGAGAGGCTGGAGAAAATTCACCAAGACAGTAACTTAAGCAGAGTATTGAACTGAGGGCCATGGAGCTATGGGACCCTAGGATGTACGACTCTTCCACTATGCCCATTTACCATAGCCTAAATAGTCTAGACAGTCACTGTAAATAAATACTTCATATGTGAAGGTGCTGCAAAAAAAAAAAAAAAACTAAACAAAAAAACCCAAAAGCCAATCGAAAGTAATGTTTGGAAATGCTTTTTAAATTCAATACAACATGAATATTGAAATATTGATATTTATAAATTCAATACAACTATCCTAACTAAGGAAAAATATGAAAACAGGACCCGTGGGTTTTGTTAGTATCTATCTTTCGAGACATTTGTTAACAGGGATATCGTTAATCTGAGACACAGAGTGAATAAACACCCTAGGCTCATACACAGAAATCACAATACTTTCCAGAGACAAGGTGCAAATCCAAAGCTTGTTCTGAGAACAAGACATTTTCCGAACCAGAATACAAATTCAAAGGGCAAGGCAAGGGTCATACATAGTAAAGCAAATGCTAGACAACAGCTCAGAACTGTGAACAATCAGCAAGACTTCACAATGATACAGATTAACCACATGATGTAAAAAATCTGAAAACAGGAAATTAGCATAATCAAAGCAAAGTTCTGTCCATACACCCAGACTCCCACTGAGAGAGAATGAATGCATACTGATAAAAAGATCTCAGAAGTCTCCTCTTCATCAGCTTCTAACTGTCAAGGTAATTTTCCATGCTGGTATGAAGTCTCCATGCTCCATGTCTTAGAGTTTTTCAATACAGTTTCTAAAATACTAAATTACCATCACTAAAGTGACTGGATGAGATGTTGCAAATGAAGTCACAATGTGTTAGGAAACATGCAAAAGGCAGAGGCATGGGAAAAATCTCTCAGTCCCTGTGTCTGCTGAAGCAATCTGAAAATTAATCAGGCGTAATTCCATGCATGCTTTTAATACAGGATACACCAGGTGCTGTGATTACTGGCTAGATGCCAGAGATGTGACTAGATCCTAAACGTTTATGGGGTCTTGATACTGATCTGAAGATGAAGAGGGAGAGAGTTTGAAACAGAAAAAAATAGCAACACAACAGTCAGACTTGCAAGCTAAGTACCCCAATCGCACACCCTCAAGGAACGAATGTCATTCGCAGCTCTGTCACCTACCTAACAGAGGGACCGAGTGAAAATGACTTCTTGTACTGTTGAAACAGAATGCAGCTGTATGTTGTTGTTTGGTGTGTATTACAACCTGAATATTCCTGTGTGATTTGGGAACCTGTGTAGCTGAATGACACAACAAAAAGCAGCTTGTAATGGCAGACATTGGAAATGAAAATATGTGGGACATGGTCTCATATTGCTGATCTTTATCCATATCCATAAAGAACATGGACATTGGACTTGTGATAATACAAAGTAATTGTATTATGAAAAGAACAATAAGCTTGTACATTCAAAATTGCAGTCAGGGAAGCGCTTCTACTTCTACTCCTTGAAGGCTAATACATATAGAATAAGGAGTAGCTTCTTACCACAGGCCATTCCGGTTTGTCTACCAGAACAATATTTCGACCCTGGACTTTTCTGGACACGTTTACACAACACACAGCACTTCCATCAGAATTTTCGATCTGCATTCTTTTATTGTAGTTTTGCTGTAAATCAATCCTTAGTATATTTTGATTCTATATTTTTATTACACAGACAGTCGATAAAGCATTCCACTACATGTCATACTGTGTATGGGTTGTGTATAAGACAAATAAAATTTGAGTTAGATAAATTCTCCCTTATTAAAATCCCAAGGGCAGTTGCTGAGCTCTGTCAATAAGCATTCAAGTGTTTAACGTAAATACAAAGTTAAGGATGTATCATGAGAGACTATGTATTTTTATGCATTTTTACCACAGCTATGATATAAAGGAATACTCTATAGTTAACTTTTATAGTTATTAATGCACAGAAATCATTTAGTGCTTAATTTACATTTATAACCTCGGCGCTTCTGTTTAAAAGACAGATATAGAGGTATAGCACCTATTAATGTTCAGAGCTAGAAAGCCATTGGTCATAATAAACAGCCATATTCAGACTTCACTATTCACTGAAGGCTGTTCACAATACTGAATGAGCGGGCTAAAAAAAGTTCTGCTACCTATCAGTATTTTGGATTACTATTATGAAAGCATTAAACCACAAGCTTTTATAAGACTCATAAAACTATTGCTCACACACGGGAACACACTCACTGAACCACAAATAGACAACCCCATTTATGATTGCTATATTTTAAGTCAAGTGTTTAAGTTTATAATCATGCAGAGCCTCTTCTTCAAAATAGCAAGCTGAAAATCTGTGCATGGCATTGGCAAGCTCTTTCATTCAAGCCACACAAAACCCCCCTTTTTTTTGTCCTTTCGGGTTATTTGCACTTTGATTGGACGAGGCTTGCTTAGTCTATTTTCTTCTAGTTTCTCGTCATCTTGAAAAATCAGTGACTGAGAAAATAATGCACCTCGTTCATGTTTATTATACCTACTAAGGAATGTCAAGTGAACCTTCTTATTCACTGCTGATGTGTTGTGGATGTGAGAGGAAAACAAAAGTAAATTAGACCATGTTCACACAAAATCCAAGGGTAATTCATCAAGTGTAATCACTTGTAAGAATAGGCTGCATAAATAAATACTCTGAGCTAGAAAGAAACCAGCCCTAGCCTCTACTTCACACCATTCTGTAAATTTTTATTTAGAAGAATAATATAATTTTAGGAAACTGTTTCTTTTAAAGATGGGGAACTAAAACCTTATAGTTCACTAATGCCAGCTGGCCCAGTGGCTTCTGCACTATATTGCCAAAAGTTTTGGGACGACTGCCTTTACATGCACATGAATGTAATATTGAGTTGGCCCACCCTTTGTAGCTATAACAGCTTCAACTCTCCTGGGAAGGCTTTCCACAAGGTTTAAAAGTGTGATTATGGGAATTTTTGACCATTCCTCTAGAAGCACATTTGTGAGGTCAGGCACTGATGTTGGACAAGAAGACCTGGCTCGCAGTCTCTGCTCTAATTCGTCCCAAAGGTGTTCTATGAGGTTGAGGTCAGGACTCTGTGAAGTTCCTCCACACCAAACTCACTCATCCATGTCTTTGTGCACTGGTGCACAGTCATGTTGGTACAGGAAGGGGCCACCCTCAAACTGTTCCCACAATGTTGGGAGCATGAAATTGTCCAAAATGTCTTGGTATGCTGAAGCATTATAAGTTCCTTTCAATTGAACTAATTGGCCAAGCCCAACCCCTGAGAAACAATGTGTGAATTCAATAATTTGGAGGAGTGTCCCAAAACTTTTGGCAACATCGTGTATTTTTGTGAAGATGCACTGGTATTGCCATAAAGAGTTCGAAAAATTTAGACTTGTTCTACACATGGGCTTTAATTAAAGGTAGTTGTTAAGCTCTATAAATAAACATAAAAAATATACAATTAAATAACACAAATGCGAGTGCAATCAAATCCACAGAACTGCAATGTTAATGAATAGCCATAATTTGCTTAGACAGCTGACATTAACTTAAGTTTTTGACACATATTTAACAAGCATATCTCAACAATATTGTCTTGTGTGCAACTCCAGATGCAATCAAATAGAGATGCTATTGTATTCCTTTAAGTCACAAGTTGACAAAAATGTAATGGAGAGTATAGCAGAATGGAAGTGTTTGAGTGAGAAAGAGACAATGCTGTGAAAATGAGAGAATAAAAAAAGGATATTTTACATGAATTCTTCTTAGGAGACAAACGTGAACCTACTGAACCTAAAATCATTAGGGTTGGGGTTAGATAATCTATACATTGAATTCATAGCTGGCTCGGACTTTCATCATACAGATTTACTAAACAGCTGCCATGGTTATGTGCTATGGTAACTGGAATGTAAAAGTTTTACAGCTTTTAAGGACATCTAAACTACATTCCTTATATTTTCTGACAATGACAACTGTTTAAATAAGAAGTACCATAACTTTTTTTGGCTGGATACACATTTTAGTGGCTTCTCACATTTAATATTTTAGTGTTCAGAGTGACAGGTAAAGTGTAGTTAGCTTTAAAAGCACTTAAGGTGCTATGTAGGATCAGGAAGGCCACTCTGTTTCTTTGCATCTCTTTGCCACTGCTCATTCTTTTTCATGATGAATCTTCAATGTATATGAAATGAAAAGCAGAAGTCCACCTACTGCTCCTCACTGCTTTCCGCTCAGATAGAGAAGTAACAACATTCATTCACATACAGAGTAGTGCAAAGGCAGAAAACACAAAAACTGAAAACACAAACTCATGCTAAAGTACATGCAGTGCACACCTACTCGCTCTATAGTCAAAGGCGTGTCACTGGTTCTTTTTGTTCTGTCTGTCTATGGTCTATAGTTATTTCCTTTCTTTTGAAGAATTATTCATCTGCCAGGGTGAGAGAAAGAGAAACAGAGACAAAGACAGAATCTTTCATCAGACAGACAAAACACAATGGGGGAGAGAAGGATACACTTAGATGTTGTTTTTCAGGTGCAACATTTTTCATTTATTTTAAGAAATAAACAACAATTTAATTCCAAAATTCTCAGTTAGTCCACGTAGACAGCATACAGTAGACACACAGAACCAGTTGCTTCTTAACGTCACCGTATGTCCTTCTTGTCATTTCACCAGTTCATTCTTTCTGCTATAACCTTTTCATCATGATAAGGATTGTGACGCATCTGCTTACAGTGGTTCTGGAGCCTATTCTAAGAAACACAGGGTATGAGGTGAAAATTCACTTTAAATCAGCTCATCCCAGGGCACCACCCACACATATTCACACACTTTTAATTTACAGTGGCCAGTCCACCTACTAGCATGTTTTTGGGTGGTGGGAGTATAAACCAGAGAACCTAGATGAAACACACACACACACACAGCACACATGGGAAGATCATGCAAAACTTCACAGAGACAGGAACCCAAGTTCAGGATCAGTTATCTACCAGTTTAATGCTCAGAGAAGACACTAAACAATTAAGAATAACAATGCCACTAAAAAATCTGGACACCCCATTTCAGTCCGGGGACAAAACCAGTGATGCATCACATGATCATTACAACCAATGCTGCTTCAAGTTTGTTTAAGTTAAGAGAGAGCCTTTTTTATTTCCTGTGTAACTTTACAAACTTAGAAATAAAGTTTGGATGGTTATTGGTTCTAACTTTACAAAGGGGCTCCTTGATTGAAATCTACTTTTGTATTGTTCTTTCATTGACCTTTAAATCTTTCCCCACAGGCACTAATGTAAAAGTCTTGGAAAGTGACACACTTTCCAAGACTATAACTTTATAGACTACACACTTTTAACAAAGTAGTGCACATTCAGATGTGTTAACACAGACTGGCTTACATAGAGTTTTGTGTGTGTCTGTATGAGCTCAACTATACTGCATTTAAACAAGACAACCTATAGCTTAAGTGTAAGAGGTATATTAGGCTATATGTTCACAGCATGTTTTAAACAGGTGTGTGTGTGTGTGTGTGTGTTTGATGGAACTTAATTCTGAAAATAGGTTTCCTTGTGAGTTCTTGTTTGTTGGTGTGGTCTGTTTCTGTCGTTCCTTTTGCGTTATTTTTTATTTTGTGACATTGATCCCATGTTTAGACTACTGCTAATTCCCATCAATCAGTCCTCCCATATAACATAACTGCTTGGAGGTGAAGCAGCAGTGTTTCCTCCAGGTAATGTTAAGCCAACCATCTCATCTTTTCAAGTTATTTGTGTCTGTGCTTTGTGCAGGTTTTAGTTTTTATCCTGCATGGGAGCATCATCAGGAATTTGATGGAACACATTTGGAGGAAAGGACTAACTGCTCTCTTCCACATACAAGAAGCTCACAAATGGGCATGATTGGTTATTGTAGCTTTAATTGATAACAGAGAGAGTAATGTCATCCCTCTCAACACAGCCAGTTTTGCTTTCTTGGACTCTCTAACATGGGTGTGGCATCATTCAAAAATAGCAGATTTTATCAGCATTGCCCTTATTTGGCAGGTCATCTGACCAGGGGTATCACTGTGAATAATGGAACACAGGGCTATGAGTAAAAGAACCTTCAAAGGGCCAGGAAATTGTAAAGAGATAGGAAGGGATTTGTAGTGATATATGCCTATAACTAACATGTATATTTTAAAGGCTCATTCACCCGCAGCAACCACTATATCCTCTTATCCAAGAGCCCACATTGGGAACACTAGGTTGTGAGGCAGAAATTTACCCCATGTCAGTCTATCTCAGGGAAAACTGAAAGCTTTGACAGCAGAATCTGTAGTGCTGTGTCTTTCTGACATGGCAGCTGTGCATGGAAGTCTGTGTAAGGCTTGTATATGGCCTTAGCTTGTTGAACGAGGATCAGTTCATTAGTGTCAGTTCAGGTTCAGCAACAGTCACATCCCAGGGTGGCTTAACATATGACATGAAATTATATTCCTTCAACTGTAATAAAACACCCACTGCAAGTACTTGATCTGTCATTGCTTAACACTGGCTTCTTGCTGCTGTGTCATGTCAAACAAACACATACACACTAATGCCTTTGGACTGTGTTAAACATCCTCTGCTCTGTGAAGAAGGTGTGAGGCAGGTGTTTGTTTTGGACAGCGTGACGGTAAACAACATTCATTCCTGTATCTACAGTAATAAACATTCAGAGAGTGGGAGACAGTTTCTAGGTTTGTGTGTGTATGTGTGTGTAATAGCATGAAAGGGGTGAAGACCCATGCCCTTGGCCCTCCTCTGTATATGTGTGCTTGTGTGTGAGTGAACGAATCCACCCACAGCTGTAAATAAGCAGCCTAAGTGCAGTTATTTCCCAAAATGTGGGCAACATCGCAAACAATCAGAAGAATGGAGATTTTATTCACAGAGCCGGTGAATTACTGAAACGGGGTACAGTAGTTACCAAACTTTATTATGCTATTATGTATCACATATATATATATATATATATATATATATATATATATATATATATATATATATATATATATATATATATATATTGTATATATATGTGATACATATATATATATATATATATATATATATATATATATATATATGTGATACATATATATATGTGATACATATACTACAGATGTGAGGAGATTAGCCTCCACTAAATTGCTGGGAAGGAAGGCCATGGTGTGGGGTAGGAAAAAATCTGCTTGTGACCAAAAACATATGAGCTCATCAGTCAAGCACAGTGGAGGTATTGTCATGGCTAGGGCTTGCATGGCTGCTTTTTGAACAGGATCACTAATCTTATTGTTGATGTAACTCATGATGGTAGCAGCAGAATGAATTCAGAAGTCTCCCAAAACATTGTCATTCTACCAATTTACAGAGAAACACTTCAAATCTAATCCAACTTAAAAAAAAGACTTAATCAATAGATTGACCAATTCAGTAACCAGACCGATGAGCAATATTTCAACTTTTGAAGAGGAGACTGGAGAAAGAAACCACCCAAAACAAACAACAACTGCACAGTGGAGTTCTTTTCTTCACATATCCCACAAGAAGTTAGGGTCAGAGCAAAGGGGCAGCTAGGATACAGAGCCCCTGAAGCAGAGAGAGTTAAGGGCCATGCTCAAGGGCCCAACAGTGGCAGCTTGGTGGTACTGAAGCTTAAACTCTGACCTTATAATCAACAACCCAGAGCCTTAACCACTTGAGCCACCACTGCGCTTTTAAAGAAACTGCAGTACAAGCCTGGAATGGCATCATAAAAGAAGAATGCAACACTAAAAGTTGCATGTGTTATTTAATTTTATGTACTTTTTTATACTTTTGTTCCTATGAAAAGAAAATGTTACTTCCACATCTACAAAAATGTATAAATATACCATACTTTAACTAAGTGATTCTCATCACCCCTGGCTGTTAAAAGTCATGAAATTGTGAACCCTGGATAACTGCCATGGTTCCTAGTTAATTGAAACTAGTGCCATAATGACAGGAACTAAGAAATATATTACAGGAAGTCAAGACATCTGTATTTTTTGCAAATAGGGTCTTATAGAAGCACAGTTACATAAAGTAACTAACATTCACTAGGTATACTGCATACTTGCTTGAAAAAGGAACAATGCTTCCACTTTGCTATTGTATTGGAAATATTCAGGCTGACAGATTCACAGTGACCCGACACTGCACTATAATAAACACATCTGAAGAGGTGATTGTGTCAGACACAGTTGGACCCAATCATTCACACCTTTCTACAGGAAGTTCGGATGTTTCAGTTTTAGAGTTTGACTTTTCTAAACTACTGCTCTCTGTTCCATCTTTCTGTCTCACTTTTCTTTGTCTCTCTCTCTCTCTCTCTCTGATAGTGATATAAATCAGGCTTAACAGGATTTAATAATAACCTGAGATGAGATGGCACTGACAAAATTTATTATATTAATACTCTTAACAAGGCTTTGACTACTGCATCTGTAGTATATGTGCAATTATCACAGATCTTTTGATGTTTTTCTAAACTAAGACATGACCAAAATACTATATAAACTCTCATAAACTACTAGCTATCATACAATGTATTGTATCTTTTGCAGCTTCCAAATAATGTTGTAGTGAAGCAACTGTGTGTTATTGACCATGTTAACTGCTTTGTACTAAAGCTTGGATTTTCTTCATGCCTAATTTCTAATTTCAGGCAACACTCAGATAAATTTGATCTAAAATGGATCATACATTTTTGCACAGGTTTGCAGCTTAAGTGCACATGGTCAATACAGCAAAAAGGGAATGATCCAAATATTAAAACACAATAAAAATCATGTAAAATTCATGTAAATATTCTACTTTACACTCAGGTTACTGTTAACTTGTAAAATGTAAAATATATGCATTAACATTATTACTCTCTCTCTCCCTCTCTCTCTCTCTAATAAGAGACCACTGCCTATTGAAAACCTCTGGAATGTCATCAAGAGGAAGCTGGATGGTCACAAACCATCAAGCAAAGCTGAGCTACTTGCTTTTATGCAGAAAAAGAGTGTGAAACAGCAGATGTGAAAAACTGGTGGAGAGCATGGAGCCAAAACGCATGCAAATCGGGGTTATTCCACCAAATACTGATTTCTTAATGTTATTTAGCCAAAGCATTAACACAATTTGTTTACAAATGATTTGCATTTTGTTTTATTTGAGTTATTAAAGCTCTGCAAATACTGCATGATCTTGGGTTATTTTGATGTGTTGTCATTTCCTTTAAATATACACTTTAAATAACAATATTGTCAGCAGTTCACAAAAAATGAAACAAAAATGTTCATCTCACCAATACATGAACCTGGAAGAAAAAAAACATAAGAAACTGATTATTTTGCAGTGGTGTCTTATTTTTTTTCCATTATATATATATATATATATATATATATATATATATATATATATATAAGGTCACTTAGAGGAAACAAAGGTAACAAAAGAGAACAAAAGAGACAGCTGGAACTCTACAAGTCAGATACTGCATCACCCATTAATCAATAGCACCAGCAACCTACAGTATTTTTAGAATTTGATGAGCAGAATCTCTCTCTCTCTCTCTCTCTCTCTCTGTCTCTCTCATTCTTGACTTCTCATTGCTGCTTATCTGCAACCCTTCTCTCCTTTCCTGCAATCTAAGACTGAGCAAAACGGACATGGATCCAGAAAGTATCCATAAATGAGCCCATTTCCCATGTCCTAGTAGACCCAGTTTTACATGGCCACTGTGGCATAATTCAAGTTTTAACTCATGCACCAAATGCCTTTTTTCAGTACAGAGTAAAAACAAAAAAATTTGAATGAGAATTCCTGATACAAAAGTCTGATCTAGAGTTTCACGCAAACACAGTGTATGGTGGTGAGGATGGTGCTATTTTCAAAGTATGTTGTCCTGTACCACTTCAGGCCCACTTTATGATTTGATAGCTTGTCAAAGCATCATGCAGAAAAGGACCTCCTCCCACTCATGTGCCAATGATAAGAGCAGATATGCAATTTAAGCTTGGAACTAACAGTTTGGTGCTGTAAATCAAGAGACTTGATTTTATTTTTGAATTTCAGAGTAGATGACATGAAAAATGCCTCATGGGGTAGTGGAATTGGAGAGGAGAAGAAGAAGAGAGAAAAAGAAATTTTCACTGACAGAAAGAGAACTAACTCATAGAGCTAGTTGACAGATTTGGACTGGAAATTACTGTATGTTTGTTTGTACAGAATGAATGTTTCTGTGTAAACAGATATCCTCTACAGACTGTGCCTAACACAGTGTATAACAATAGGTTTAACAGACAGGTCTCTGCCAGCAGAACTAAAGGTTTCCCTCCTGTGTCAAACCTGTACTGAGGAAGAGAACTTCATTATACATGCTGGAGACCTACTACTGTAGATCCAGCAGCTGGGTTGTTTATAATGACCTTCCTCCAAATAAATTCACTCCTGCACTCGCAACGTCCAAGCAAATGTTTTAATTAGTCTTAAACATCTACAGATCTTAATACAATCTTGTCAATATTTAACACCCACTTGCATACTTGCTCTTCCGAATGGACTAATTAATGGATAGATTTGAAATGTGTCTAATAAAGAAATCTAGCATCCTGTTTACTGTAAGAGTAAGTGTTAAGACCATGTTCCATATGGTCAAGACAAGCATTTTATTTTCTCCTACAGAAGACATCTAAATTCAGCTTCCTGCTGAGATCCATGCTGTTTCTTACCAGATCCCCAGAGCTCAGAAGGTATATTCAGCAAATAAATAACAGGCCTGTGGTTTTATTGTTGAGTGTTATACTGTAGTAAACTGCCTCCAGTGAAATCTAAAGACTTCTTAATTTGGGTCTTAACAATGTACAGAGAAGTAAATTGACTAGCTAGATTATAACATTACCAACAGAATATTCTGACTCTAGATATTACACAGATAACTGTCTTATATATAGATAAGTAACAGATTAAAGAGGGAAAAAACATCAATTTTTTTCAACACAACAACCTAATTGCACCTTAGCAGTCTCTGGAACTATATCAGAAGAACGAACATGGTTTTTCTAGAAGATATTCCTTGAATCTGTGTTTTTATGTTGATGATGATGATGATGATGGAGAGTGCTCTCATTGTGTTCAACTAGATTGTGATCTGGTGATTGCAAAGGCCCAAGCATATGATTAAGAGAAATTTTTTACCCACCAAACCACAGGAATTTTGAGTAGACAATACACCTGCTTTGTTAGAAACCAGAATACCTGAAAGAAAATCTATATAGAGACTGGGAGAACATGTGAAACTCAAAGTTCAGGACTGAACTCAAGGCTAAAGGTGTTTACATAATGCCAGGAACTGTATCTGTATTTGTTCACTGCCCCAAATAACCATAACTGGGGCAGTGGTGGCTCAAGTGGTTAAGGCTCTCGGTTGTTGATCGGAGGATTGATTAGAACCCTCACTGCTCCAGGGGTACTGTATCATGGCTGACCCTGTGCTCTGACCCCAACTTCCAAAGTTGGGATGTGTGATGTATATGTGACAAATAAAGGCTTCTATAAAAAAAACTGTATCTTGAATAACACTGCAGCCTACAAACATGTTCACCGTAAACAATCTCCAGCTGCACACAACACCACTGCACACAATCTTCAGATTTCTGCCAACACACACACACACACACACAAATACACCTGTTTCACGTTACACAACACACTTTCTGTTTAAAAGAGACATTCATTCAACAAACTTTGCGAAGTAATCTCAGTGTACCTTTCCTGAGTTTTGTTTTCATTGTTTTGAGTCCTGTTTTTTTGTTTTAAATTCTCATTTCTGCTACATTTGCACTGTTTACCAATCGCCTGACCTATTGCCTGTTTTTTTGACCCTGATTCTGTCCCAGGGTTTTGTAAATGTTTGCTTGGATTACTAAGCTGCTGTATCCATCGCAGCTTGTGTGGTGTGCAAGCCCTCTCAGAAACAGTACAACAGAGCTAGAAATGCCAGCACTGTCAGCGTGGTCTGAAAAGAGTAAAAGCAAGCACACGTTTTTTTATTGCATCCTGAAGGATCTCAGAACCTACATGCAGATCTCTTTTTTGTAACTGTATTTGTATTTGTTTAGAGGGCATTATGTGTCCAAAAGGTTTTGAATATTTACATTTCTACCCTAAACCCTGAAAATGTTGGCTATTGCTGTTGATGTTCAACTGTACTGTACCATGAAGACATCAAATTTAATAAATAACACCTAAAAGTATAATGTGACCAAAAATGAAAACTATTTATTATTTTTTAAGTTTTTTTTTCCACATATGCAAAGCACTTGTTGAAATTAAGAGAAAGAGCAAAAAATATGTCACTTACACATCTGGCATCTATTAATATTCAGTAAAAAGTAGTGTGTGAATTCAGGAATTCAGGTGGGCAAAGAAAATAAAAAAGCACATTTTAACCTCTGTTTTTAAACAGTACACATACAGATCAGTGTCATTACAAAATCCTCTGCATCTATGCAGTTGAAGGACTTTTTATAGCTGTTTTGAAAGTGCCTACAGTGCCAGAAATGCTAATGACAGTCAGATTCAGACTGTGTTTGTGGGCGAAGGGCAAAGGTGAATGGTGTGTCTTCGTAAAGCAGCATTAGTTTAATACATCAGACAGTCCACTGAAGTCCACACCAGCCCAAGGTCCATTCACAACATTAGGACAGAGGTCACTTCCTCCCTGCCGATCTCGGTCCTCATGCCCACACAATGAGACTGTTTGTGCTTCAACTCCAAACTCATTATAATGCTTCCATCCACTCTATGTGGAGGAGGATGTTTTATTTTTTTTCCCCCCACACTTTTTCATTCTCCCTCTGAATTACAATGCACACATGGGCAGCCTCACTTGACACTGCAGAACAAATGCCTTACGTAATGTATAATCCCTCTCGGCTAGGACGCACGGATTGCCTCTTCACCACATTTTCGGTCTCCACCTTTTTCTTCTCATTTTTAGAGCAGTGTGGATGCCTGTAAGCAGGTTTTGACCTTAGGGATGAAAGCTTAGCAGACGCTGCACTTTGGACTTGCCTTGTCAGCCATCTTGGGTTATTGCCGGGCCGCAGTGTCCAGCTAAAAGCACCATGAGATAGCTAGTCTGCTCATCCTGTCTCTACTCTAGTCTGGTTGCTAATGAAAGCCTGTCTCGTGTGCAGGGAGTGTTTTCGCACTATTTGCCGCCTGAGTGGGAGTGCTGAAAGGGTTGTTTCGGCCCACAGATAGGTGGTTTGGGCTCTGCTTATAGCTATTGCTCTGAAGGTGTTTTCTGCCCTTTTCTCATATTTCCACAGCTCTTAACTTAAAACGGCTCTAAGTGAGTGGTTTAATTATTAGGCTTCACCTGTTGTCCAGTGCACATTGTTTGGAAAAGAACACAAAGGATGCGTTAATTAGTTCAGCTTTGACACCTTTGCTCATTTATTTTTTACTGAAGCATTTTCAGTGCTTCTTCCTGCATTTCTGACTCATTTGCTGCAGAAAGCTTTGATGATAAATGAATTTTCTTCGACTACCTCAGTGCCAAAAAAAGCAAATAATATTAGGTGTGTCTTGCTCCTAGCAGTATTATTAGTCTTTACCCCAGTAATCGCTTTATCTAACTTTATCGCAGCCCTCATATGCAGGATCTCCTCCTTCCTCAGCTGCTTCCATGATCTTTCCTCTCCTCTGTCTCCCAATAACAGCAAACTTTCTGTGTCTCAATAATCTGAGTCAAATGGATTTGTTAATTCAGTGTGCT
Source organism: Hemibagrus wyckioides (assembly GCF_019097595.1). Classification (NCBI taxonomy): domain Eukaryota; kingdom Metazoa; phylum Chordata; class Actinopteri; order Siluriformes; family Bagridae; genus Hemibagrus; species Hemibagrus wyckioides. The sequence continues at coordinate 17,673,167 of NC_080717.1, read as the reverse complement.
CTCTTATAAAGAAAACATGCCTATTGTATAAAGGATAAGCTGACCAAACACTCATTTGCTAAACTGTTTTTCTGCCAGTTTAGACTTTTTATTCATTTCTGTATAACTAACACACAAATTCAAGCTACCAGGGATAGCAATGGCTTGCAGGCTTGCACATGCTTCCACTGACAATTCTATGAGGACTGAATAATGCTATGCACAATTTTGGTGCATGTGTAGCTCATCTCTTTTTTCATCGTTAAAAAGGAAACCTTTCAATTATGACCCTGATGCCATTCCTACACTACATTAGTCTTGGCTTTCAGCCTTCCACTCTATCTGGCTGTGATTAACTTCCTCAACTTCCTAAAAAAGCAATTTATTGGATTCCTTCAAGCCTCCTCTGAGGATTTCCAGATCACACATGCAGATCATAAATTCAGCAGAAGCTCCTCTTCAAGACGCACTACAGCTATATATAGACAAAGATCGACATACCTCAGAAAGACATGCATGATGTAGCATGCATTAATTTCATTTAGTTTTTTGTCTAGTAAAAAGGAGAAACTGTCATGCTCTGGCACCCTGTCTATTCTGGACTAGGATTGGATTAGGCAGTATACTAAAACTAATAGACATGTTCGAAGTGTGGTAAACAAAGTCCCAAAGTCAGTGACATAAACCCGATACTTCTCTATACTTTAGAGCAATTAGCTCTCCTAAAAAATCAGGCTCTAGACAACAATGATTTAAGATGACTCAGAATATACTACTCTTCTTCTGGCATCAGCCAAAAAACTTGGCTTTAAAGGAACCTCAGAAGAGCTGGCTTTAAAGACAAATATATAAGATGTAATAAAAAGTTAGGCATTGCCTCAGCTCTCCAGAGCAACTTCAGCCACATTTATGTCTTCATGTATAGCTCACTTTTCCAAATTATTCCAAAATATTAAAAAGCTCTTGCAAACACATATCCTCCCCTGCAGAAATGAGGAGTTTGCTGCTTGGCCTAAAGAAGACCAGAAGGCAGGTCAGATTCATAGTGATCAGGTTTAAGCATGATATCACCCAGCTAGGTCCTAAAAGAGGTTCATAATTCCATTCAGGTTAAAGTTCTAGTAAAAACCTTGGGACAAGAAGTGAAACTGGGTAGATGAAAAAGTAGGAGTTCTTCATGAGTGAGGAGTTAGAAGAAATGGGAAGATGACCACATTAGCCTGTAGAGCATTGTTTTTTAAACTGTAACTTAGGGTCTGATCTATGCTACATTCAACATTTTTGTTTCGCTCACAATTTAACAAAGCTGTGCCTAATTTTCAGTGCTCATGATTGTTTTGTAGGCAGGATGGGACATGATTGAGTAATTGCATATTTTGTATAGTAAAGGAAAACAACAGGACTTGATGACAAAAAACATTGTGAGAGCTGTAGAGAAAATGCCCAAAACAACAAAGAGGACAGTGACCATCAATCACCAACAGCCTTCACAGGGCGGGGGTGAAGGCATTACTATCCACACCACTGGTAGGAGACTTCAAGAACAGAAATATATGGAGGTCATACAACAATCTGCAAACCACTCATCAGGTTGGAATTTGCAAAGAAATATCAAAATGAGTATCAAAAGTGATAGAAAGGCCAACGTGAAGAAAGACAGGATCTACTAATGATTTAAAACATACAAGTTCATGGGTCAAACACAGTGGAGGTAGTGTTATAGTCTCATGGCTTGGGTTTGCATGGCTGCTTCTGGAACAGGATCACTAATGTACATTATTGATAATGTAACCCATGATGTAAGCAGCAGATTGAATTCAGAAGACTACAGAAACATTATGTCTGCCAATTTACAGAGAAGTACATCAATCTAATTTTGAGGAATGTTATCATACAGCAAGACAATGATCTGAAACACACTGCCAACACAGCAAAGCACTTCATCAGGTTGATCAAGTGACCAGTACATTGAGAAAAAAAGAAAAGAAAAACATCTTATATACTTTATTGATTATGTATTTTCTTACACCTTCAAAATTCTCATTACAAATCTCCGAGGTCTTTCTTCTTATATCCAACAATAGAATGGGCAGGCATGCATTTTTTTTTTTCATTTTCTTTGTAATTTGTTAACACACTCAATAAATGATTGTGGGATGTGGGAAAAAATATCAAGAAACTTTTAATTGCACACTTCAGTACACTAGTACACTTTAAAGCAGCAAATATATATGTACATCTATCTATCTATCTATCTATCTATCTATCTATCTATCTATCTATCTATCTATCTATCTATCTATCTATCTATCTATCTATCTATCTGTCTGTCTGTCTGTCTGTCTGTCTGTCTGTCTGTCTGTCTGTCTGTCTGTCTGTCTAGCTATATGAAGTTCTTCCATTAGGTTTTTGAGTTATTGATAGAAAATGGCACGGTGCGTGTAGATGGTAGCCCACCAGATATACACTATTTCAGCCAGTATACAACCTTCCATGGTGGAAAAAAAAAACCCCAAAGAGAATCCGCTGCTAATATCAGCTCTCCAACTCCACTAAATTTGTGCCAAACAAAAAAAAAAATACCTTGCTTTTTAGGCCTCCTGGTGCTTTTCATTTTGGTGGCTCCTGGTAAAGATAGATTGCCCAAGATACTCTTTATACCAATAGGCTTCCAATCAGTATTAGATACAGACTCAGGATTGAGGTGCTCTCAGCCATCTTCACTGAAATTTAGGAGGAACAGAGAAGCTCTGAGGCCAAATTTCACCCAACAAATTTGTTGCTTGTGGGGTAGGGTGATAGGGTGAGAGTTCTGTATGTTCAGATCAGAAACACACACACACACACATTTCATGTGTTTGGTATAGACCCCTTTGGTGTTTTTAAAGCTAAAAATCACATGCAACCTGGTACTGCTTGGTTATTTGGTTAAAATACTTGGATACTTGGTTAAAATATTTTTTATATTTCTTATATTCTGTAAAGCTGCTTTGAGACAATATCCATTCAAGTGATATACAAATAATTGAACTGAATTATAATCTAAAGATTCTATCAAGAATTTTCGTCAGGAATCAGATTTACACATAGTGAAATATTCTACATTTTAATATTTACTATTCTAGATAGCTAAACTAACACTTTCAAACTTTACGAACTCCAGAAGCCTGAAATACTATGTGCATATCTCAAAGAACCTCACAGCTCTTGATGTTTACAACTTTGTTGTTTGTGGGCACATTCAAGGCGTTTTACGATTACAACATCAAGGACATTGTGGCACTGAAAGCTGAGCTGCTGCTCAATTGGATGCCATGAATTCATTTATTAGTTGATGAAAAATTCTCCATTATAGATAACTCAGCAAGAACCTGACTAAGCAGCCTAGCCTTTGATTGCTGGTTTGATTGCTAGTTTTATGATGCAGATTTTATGCAACATAATAAGACTGTTTAGAGTAAAATAACTGAATTTTATTGCCTTGTACATGATAATAAAATTGAATCTGATCTGATAAATGAAGCGTGTTAGCTAGCTATCAAAATTCTTAGTTAGGTTTCTCAAATAATAGTTAGCTACTTAGGTGAGATGCAATTGGCACTGCAAATACAGAGCACCTCAAGCCAATCACCCATCTTAATTACCTATAAATGTTTGATGATAACAGCTCTCATCTATTGGCTTAGAAATTGTCTGATTTAATAGTACATGGTTAAAACAAGCATGTTTATGAACCCTTTCCTGATTCAGATGCCCAACAGCACAAATCGACCTTTTAGATAACAAATTCATTGCTTGCTCATAAAAAGAGAATCTCACTCAAGGGGGTCAGTTTGTGCTTCATTTGGCAGAAAACCTACACTCTTGTACCCAGACTGACCTGAATAAACCTTGGGATCAACATCCTGTTCAAGCATTTTTATTAACATGGTGGTTTGAACATTATCCTTTCTCAAGCCTGCAATCATGCAGTGGTCACATTTCTTCATAAAGAAACATGGACATCTATTAGAAATAATTCTCTTCAAAAAACATTTCTGAGGGCAAATGTCTATTCGTTCAATTTAAATTAAATGACTTATTATTTATCACTTCCTTAGTTCCTTCATTAATCACCCAATATTTAAAAATTTAAAAAGACAAAAAACTTGAGACATTTCTGTTCGTATGGAAACACACAAAATCTGAATATAATTTTATTCTGCACGTAATCATATATGTAACATTCTTGCTGTTTGTTTGCTACTTAAATACTGAACATATTGTTTTATAGTGTGTTGCAGCAATGAAAGCTGAAGTGAACATGTTCATGTGCTTTCCTGGTTCCTATCAGTGTTACTGATTTATTTACGCAGCCTAAACACAGCTTTAACCCTGTTTTAAGCTAATGCTCTAAACAAGAGGCACTGAGCACATCTCATCCATCTAGTGTCTAAATGGGCTCAGTGAATAGCTGCTTCCGGGCGATGCCAATAGCAGCATACAGTCCTTTTCTCTGACCTCAATCTCCTTTGTATTCTGAGATCTCATCAATCTCCTATCGATCACCTTCTGGTACAATTAGAGGAGAAAGCAATGTTTGGAAAGCAGTGGTTATTCCATTTTTCAGAAGGGCTTGATAGATTTTTCTGATCTAAAAACAGAAGGGAGAGAAGCAAAAGCAGAAGGTTTCATTTCCGAACAGCATAGAAATAAAACCATAAAACAATAATAAAGTTATTGACAAACTGACAAACACAAAAGATACTAAATAACAAATATATTCAATGTAGAGATGTCTAATGTTCCTGCTCTCACAGCAAAAGGGGGTCAGAACAGTCTTAGTTAAGACTGATACACAGACACATACAATACACAAAGAAGCCTTTATTAATCAACATTTGTCCATGATGCAAAAAAAAAAAAAAACAACCCAATCACAATTTACACAGGTATTCAAATTTATGTATATTTTTAATTTCTGAATAAAACTTTGTATTTCTGACCCTCTCCTTGTTAAATGCATTATTTATTTATCAACTGATTATTAAACTATATAACTTAATGATTTCCATGTGATACAACAACACTGTACGACACAGCTGTTAATGGCTGTTTGCACTGTTGAATTATTCTGTTTCGTAACTTTCCCTTTTCTAAATGTGATTTTACGTGTCTGCAACTGAGTTGCTGAAGCATTATGTTTTCTGGTTTGCCCATCCATCCATTCATCCATCCATCCATCCATCCATCCATGCTCTTGGTTGTTGATCAGGATTCAAGTCCCAGCACTGCCAAGCTGCCACCATTGGGCACTTGAGCAAGGCCTCTAACACCTCTGCTGCTCAAGGGGCACTGCATCATGGCTGACCCTGCACTCTGACCCCAAACCTCCAAGGATAGGATATGCAAAGAAAGAATTTCTCTGTGCAGTAATGTACATGTGACAAAAAATGCTACTTTTAACTTAACACACACATCCATCCACCATCCCACTCACCCATCCACCCATACATCTATCCATCCATAGATCTGTCTGAAATTCTTATCAACAATAAGAAGAGATTGATGTAGATTTCTATAGAATCATAAGCACCATCAGCAGAGGATCCAAAGAGGTTCCTTCCTTCCTATTTGGAGTATACTTTAAGGTTATATCTTATATAGAAAGTAGTAATAAGGAGAACTAGACTTGTTGGCTGCAGAGGAATCCCGGTTGACCTAGTTTTTCAATTTTTTGGCATTAAAAATACAGAAAGAGAATGGCTCTGTTATGCTGAGGAGCACTTTTATTTGCTGGCATGGTTTGTGTCCACTTATAAAAGCCACCACCTGCTTGTTATGGGAGTTCTCAATTCTCATTATGAGATTATTATATAAAAAAAAAATAAAACCATTAAACTGATTTGTAAACCCATTTTAATTTTAAAATGGTCTTATTTTATTAGCAGAATATTTTGTTTTGTTCTGGAAGTAAATGTCTAGAAATATTCTAGAAATTTATCTGTGAATACAATAAAACAATTCCTAGGTTTTTTATAATAAGGGTTTATTAGGGGAAAAAGCTACACAAAAACTTAATGAGTATATGAAGTATATAGAATTTTTAAAAATAAAAAATAGCATTAATTAAAAATCCAAAATATTTTTTTGGGGATCAGGAAAAAATGGACATAAATCAAGACATTTTCTGTGAACCGTTTTGTGTATTTATGTTTAGTTAAAATATCAAACAGCAGAATTCCAAGCATTAAATTGATTAATGTAGTGTTTGTGCTCAGCTGAAAGAAAATGCGCATAGACTGGAGAACAGACTAAGAACTGCAAAACTCCATGCTGTCAATATTTGCCTTGGGTTGCACTGAGGCTAAAACTACATTTATTTTTTATCAAAACACAGAAGAGACAGCAGTAAATAGAACCACAAATGTTTAATTTCGAAACATCATGGAAATTAAACCATAAAACAACAAAATAAAGTTACTGACGAATACAAAGGATGGTAAATAACACACACAAAAAAAAAAACAGTTTTAAGGATGTAATGCCTAATGTTTTTGATTTCACAGCAAAAATAGCTAAGGATTCAGAACAGTCTTAGTTAACAGTGATACACAAAACAACACACAAATGAGTAATAAACAAAGAAACATTATTTCTCCATGATGCAAAAAAAATAAATGTGTATATTTTTAATATACCTCTAAATTGAAAAGAATTTCTGAATCCAATTTTGATTTTCTGACAAAATACTTTATTAGGCTATCAACTGATAATAAAATGGGCAGCTGCATAACTTAATGACTTCCATGGAATAAAATGCAAATGGAAGAAAATGTTGGAGAACATGTCAAGAACAGCAAAAATCCGTGGTGACTTGAATGGTTCATAAAGTCAATTCCTGCCTTAGGTTGCACTGGAAGGAAAAACTACATAAGATGAGATAGCACCTCCAGAAGGTGCTCGGGTCAGAGGCTTTTATCCTAACAATGAGTATGATAGCAAGCTTGGATTTTCTGTCAGTTACTAAATGGTGTTATGGATGGCTGCTCGGGACTTCATTCTGCCTGTATGTATTCCAGGCTAGCCAATTTGCACAGTAAACTCTGGCTAAATAGGAGGATTAGTCCGGGGAATATCGCTATCGCCATCCACAGGCACCCAGGAGTGAAAGTTTTACAATTTGAACTCTTCTGTAAAATGCAAGGCGTTGCTTCTTTGAGATTTGCAACCAATACATTCGCCTCCTGAGTACTCTCTATCCCAGACATCTCGGGAAAGATGGCAGCAGCTGCACATTAAGCTACTGACACTGTCATCATTTGGCATGAGGAGAATGTATTTAATTTTGTTTTATTCCTTTCCTCTCTACTACCGTCTCCACCTCCATTTCTTGCTCGCTTTTCTATTCAAGTTCCTCTCTCAGACCATCGATATTATAAAGCAGGAAAGCAGTAATAAGAGAGGAGGAGGACACAGCGGTGTTCCAAAAGTTCCAAAATGGAGGCAAAATTGGTTGAGAGAGAGACATCTAAGAACAGACATGGGAAAGAATGAGAATTCAGGCAGGAGAAACAGGGGAGAGAAAGGCAGTACAGGGAGGGTGAAACTGAGACTGAAAGAAAAGGCACTGAGCTCTGAGAGAAGTAAAAGAAGAAGAGGCAAAAGGAAAGGCAGGGAATGGAGGGAGGTGTAGAAAAGGGGCAGTGGGGTTCTGAGGTGGCCAGTATGCCCTGAGTAAGATGAGAAACTGCTTCGGAGCTGATAAAAAGCTTAGAGTTCTGGGAGTCTGAATGGAGGCAAGGCTTCAAAAAAGCTGCCTACTGGGGCATGGGGTGAAGAGAGCAAGATTGTAAAAAGTACATAAAACATTAAAACATTTCAATGAAGGTAATTCTGGAACAGGGCAAGAAAGAAATGAGATGAGACAGAAAGAAGAATAAAGGGAGAGAGAGAGAGAGAGAGAGAGAGCGAGAGAGTACTGGTTATACATGTTTATATAGAGAAGCTAAGCGGTTCTGAGCTGCCTCAACACACTTTATTCTCCACTGGCACTTCTGGCTAGATCAGCTGATGGTCTTCAGGTGATTTCAACTTTCTGATATGAAAGAAAAGCTCCCCAGGCTGGATAACCCGAGCACACAATGCTGAAACCTATTCAACAGGAGACCATTCAATAGAAAGCACACTGGAAAACCAATAAAATAACATCTAGACAATCTGTATTGGAGAGTGCTTGGAAAGGGCACGGAAGTTCAAATCAATATAGTCGTAACTCAGAATCTAAAAACTTACACAAACTAATATAGTGATCACATATAACAACAAGAAAGGTGTCCCCTTTATTACTAAACCATTCATTCAGAAGTAGAAACGTTACAAGCAAGAAAATCCTGACAGGAAAAAAATTCTCCTAGCATGCCTACAGCATAAATAATAAAAAACATATTAGTTGAACTGATATTTAACTGCAGTCTGCTGCAATGTTTGGATTTCTTAAGCAACCAGCTGATAAACAAGCTTATTTTATATTATTGTTACAAAATGAACATTCCATAAGTTATTAAAGCATCCCTTTACACAATTAACATCGTTAGCTCAAAAAAAATAAAAAAACAAAAGAACAAAATTAAAGAGTCTAGTCCATCTGAAGTACACAACAAAAGTTTCAGACATTTTGACAGCTAGCTGCTATCTGACCACAAACAGAGCCGGTTACACACGTGTTGCTTTTGTTACAGCACATAAAGTGATGTTTATTGCATGTTGAAATCTCACTCATGGTTTGAGGCATGTAGATAAAAATCTTCGTCATTTTCAGTAAAATATACAGACAGGTAATATTTATAAATATGTAGACATTGACAATGTTTTTTTAGCTGTCTACCATGAAATACTGGAGTGCAGACTTTCAGCTGGAATTTGAAGGCATTTAAATGCGAATGAGACAAAGTGTCGGAATTACAGCAATTTTTCTACGAGGTCTGCCCTATTTTTCAGAGCCCAAAAGTAATTGGAAGAAGTAAAATAATCATAAATTAAATGGTCGTTTTAAATATTTGATCACGAATCCTTTGACTGGCTGAAGCCTGGATCCCACAGACATCATCAGATGCTGGGTTTTGTTCCTGGTGAAGCTCTACTGTAGTTGTCCTTCATTTCTGATTGTTCTTGGAGTGTTCTGGGGTGTTTTGAGAAAGTGAAATGCATGATCAGCTGGATTCAGATCAGGTCATTGATTTGGCCATCGCAGAACCTGTCTTATCCCTGTCTTACTAAATCATGGTTTGCTTTTGAACTATACTTTAGGCATTTGGCTAAAAAAAGGTGCAGCGCTACACATTACAGAATGAATCCTTTTGTTTTTTTTGTCAGTTGTCACATCAATAAACAGAAGGTAACCAATGTATGGCAAGCCATACACCCATACATGCACACACCATAGCATAAGGTGGTATGGCTCAGATTATGAGCAGTTCGTTCCCCTCTCTATGCTCCTCTCTTCACATCATTCATGTACAAGTTAGTTTTTAACTCATCTGTCCTTAGGACAGGATGTTGGATGTTGTTTTTAGACAATTTAGTGAAACTCTAATCTGGTCTTTGTGTTTTTGAACTTATCAATGGATATATCATGTGGTAAAACTTCTGGTGAAATCTTCTTTCAGTTGTTGACACTGATATGCCTACCTCCTGGACAGGGTTTCTGGTAAACATCCGAGAAAATCTTTTGTAGTAGTTTTGGCAACATTTTTCTATCTCTCTGATGGGTTTGATTTTTTTCAGCCTAATGATAGCTTGCTTTACTGGCAGGGGAATTAATAAGGGGCACTTTGAGATTAATATTGACAGCTAACAGCAACAGAATCCAAATGCAAGAGCAGCCAAATGTCCAATTACTTTCGGTCCCTTAAAAATAAGGGGATGCTGGGGGATCTAAGAAATAAAAGTTCTGTATTCCCTACACTCTTCAGCAAATTTGGATGTAAATATATGCTCAAATTATAGCTGAAAATATTCATTATTCAATTTCAACTCTAATATACTTGGCTAAAAAAATCAATAACTTTGTCAATTTCCAGATATATATAGTCCTGACTGTATAAGATGAAGTGTGAAAATATACTTTAGGTAGAAAGCCCAGATTTTCATCATCGAGGTTAGCAATCACAAATCTTAGCTGTTGGCACCTTTAAATGAAAATTACTTGCAATCATCCAACACAAAATTAAGTAATTATTTACTGAATGTGAGATCAGTGTGAGTGCACAGTCTACTCTTAATAAAAACTATATTCAATTCCATTAGCCCTTACAGAACACACAAAACAACCCTAAAGGCTCGCCTCATCCGTATCACACCCTGTCGCAGTGTAAAAAAGCAGAGGTGTTTGAACTGAGCACCTAAACTCATTACCCTCTAAACTGACAGAGTCCTACAAGTCATATGGGGAACTAAAGTCACTTACAGTGTGTGTAGGTGTGTGTGTGTGTTCTGCTCCCCAATTCCTTGGAGAGTGCAGCCCATTTGGCAGGGCAGTCGATTAGAAAATCAACCTCTCTGCTACTGAAAAGAGCTGATAAGCAGAGTGAGGGTCCTCACACACTGTCCTACCACTGATGCCTATCGGCAGGCCTGGAGTAAGGTCAGGAGAGGTAGCGCGGGATTAGAAAAGACCCTTTCATAACTACACCTCAGAGCTTCAAGGTTAAACGTGTATTAATTAGAACGTCCACTTGACTTCATAGTGTCAGGTATTGTTTTTATAGAACTATCAGAGGTTCCTGTACGACTTTAACATGATCTCCTTTTCTGTTTGATAAGACCTGATTAAAAAAACGAAAAGAAAAGAAAAGAAAAACCCCAAGGAAATGGAAAAAGAAAAAAAAAAAAAAAGCAGTAATAGATCAGATCCCATGAATGCATAGAAAATGATTAGGATTAATCTTGTCTGATCGATAAGAGCGACAATTAAATGCTTGAAGAAATTAAAATATAGAGGAATGCATCAGTACAGATACTGGTTTCGGTTATAAGGCTAATGCTGTGAGCATTTATTTGTATTTGCAGAGAGCCTTCTGCAATACAAGTAAGCTGATAAAACAACTTCTAGTGTTTAAGCAGTAAATTTAATAGAGAGCATGAGGGCATCCAACCTGAGTGAGCAGAGCAGTGTCAGCAAGCATGGTCGATAAAAATGAGTGCAGGTTGCTGTGTGTGTGGTGTGTGTGTGTGTGTGTGTGTGTGTGTGTGTGTACACAGGTATTTGAGTGCGGAGCAGTTAGATGAAAGTGCAGACAAACGGGCGCATATTGATTCAGTCCTGCTTTTAACACTGTTATAACATGTAGTTAATTTCAAAGAAGAGGTTAAATTTAATTTGTTGAGGTGACTGAACTGTGAGAACGAGACTAAATGAGATAACTTATTGGCTCTGTAAGTAATCTGATCTACATGTCAGCTGAAGGACCTTTGCATTAATAAATTACACGGAATGTCAAACAGCAAATTTGAAACTTTTATAATCTGAATAGCTGTAGTTAGATTTCAGAGCTATGGGGCCTTAGTCCTTTCAAGAGCGGTAATATATGAATGCAATGTTTATAATTTAAATGGGTAAAAATTGTTTTGAAAAACGAAACTACATTCAAACACAGGTAACGAAACGGCTGAAAGTGTTTAACTCCCTGATGGTATTAGCTCATTTGTGGTGCTTCCTTATATCGCAATAAATAGCCTCTTAAACGTGCAATACAAAAATAAATTAGAAACAGACCTTATTTATCTTCTCCTAAGTAAACCCGAGACAAAACCTCCAGAGAAATTGAGTGTGTATTTTATAATATAGGATCAGAACTTAGGAGTAGTACCTATGAGTACTGAGTACATATTGCTTTAAATTTCACTTCACCCTCATCCATCACTATCTCTGTCTTTTCACACTACACAAAGACACACACACCCCACCAAAATCCTGTTGCAATGCTGTGACATCTCAAACATCCCTTCACCTATCCCCCTGTCTTCGTTTTCATCTTAGTGTTCTCCTGCTTTCAAGGTGACAAGCCTCTCCATCAGATCCTGTCCTCTGTGTATATCTGTGTGATCCTTCTGGAGGAATCAAGAGCTGTTGCTGAGGTGTTTCATGGTCTACGTGTACGATCCTGATCCATGAAGGTGAAAAAGAGACACACGGCCGTGGTGATCAGTGTGTGCATGGCCTCGTACAGGAGCTTGGGGGAGAAAACGCTCCAGATGAAGAGATGGTAGCGCAGTGCGGTGACCAGGACTATATAGAATACAGCGGGGATGGAGCGCAGGAGGGCGAAACAGTAGCTGCTGTGGCCGAGAGAGACCGCTCTGAGAGAGAGAGAGAGAGAGAGAGAGAGAGAGAGAGACTTTCATAAATACAAAATGTGCATACATATTATAGCCATTATCCACTTTAACCCCAGGTCAGTGACCCTGTTTTCAAAACCTGTGATTTCATTTTTCCCTACGATAAACACGATTATCATCATGCTCTTTCACACAATGACAGAACACCTTGTTCACCTTCCTTTAACAGCACAACAGAAATATGACCAACACTCAGATAGCTGTTGGATTCAGTGTGTGCCCTGCGCTGACTGTATAACTGCCCACTGAAGACACCGCCTCCATTATGACTGTATGGTGCTGCAGAGTAAATATAAATACTGTCTCAGCACTGGAACATGATGCATAATAAAGCTCGGGCCATATAAACTGCTGAGGCAAATTCGACATTTGACATAATATTCATCAAGAATGCAATCAATTCATCTCTATTCAGTGCTGTGCAAAAGGTGCATGTGGAAAAATGCTTTGCAGTAAAAACACACCTTCAGAAATTATGAAGTAAATGCATTTTACATAATCAAATCTTCTATAAAGTGTAATAAACTGAACAAAATCAATATTTGGCATGACAACCCTTTTAAAAAATGCATCAGTCATCTCAGGTACCCTTCATACAGTTTTATGAGAATATATAAATATATATATTTTTTATTTAATTTTTTTTTTTTTAAAGCATCTTGGAGAAACTGTCACAGTTCTTCTGAAGACTTGGACTGTCACACATGCTTCCGTTTTCTGCAGGCAATACCTGACAGCTTTCATTATTTTATTTGTCTGAAAAGTGGTCTATTGCGTCATATGCTACCTTCTTTTCTGACATTTTCTTGTAACATTTCATTTTTGTTGGAAAAGTAATGGTTGGAAATATGAAATCTCATTTTATAAATAAACTAAAACTGAAGACAAAAATTGTTATAAAAAACATGATGGCTGAAAATACTTAGATGCTGTGTACTGTACATGTGTAGAGATGCTTGATAATGATACTGGTATCAGTCTAATACCAAGCTCATATACAGTGGAACCTCGGCATACGAATTTAATTTGTTCTGGAGGCAAGTTCTTATGGCAAAAATGGGGATTCGGATACAAATTTTCCCATAAGAAATAATGTAAATGCAGATAATCTGCTCCATCCGCCCAAAAATATTTCCAATATTACCAATTTCCAATGGTCAAGGGTCCTCACAGGAAGTTGTGCCACCAAGCTTGGGCTAAAAATAGAACAGACCAACCACACACCAATCTGTCAACAAAAAAACGTGCAAAAAATCACATAGCTTTAAACGCATGCCGAAGGCAACGTTGGTATCATGAGTGGACCATGTCGACTTCGGTTGGCTTTGCTTGGATTTCCACTGATGCAAACAAGTTTTGAACGGCTCCCGGACATACATGCAACTTAGCCAATGTTCGGCCTAAGCCTACTGATCAGAAGGTTGTGAGTTTGAATTCCAGGTCCACCAAGCAGCCACTGCTGGGCCTTTAAGCAAAGCCCTTAACCCGTAATTGCTCAGTTGTATAAAATGTAAGTCGCTCTGGATAAGGCCATCTGACAAATACTAGAAATGTAAAGTTCTTGCAAAATTTCAATTCTTAAGGTGAAAATTCATAAGGGAGGGCATTCGTACGCTGAGGTTCCACTGTATTAGTACTCATATTAATTACAAAGACAAGAAGAAAAAGAACAGAAAATACTTCAATACAGTACCAACATCATGTACTATGTGATAATGTATGCTGTCTGAGACAAATAACTGTGACAGACAAATCTGTAAAATATCCCAGAAGGGCTTTAATAGTATCTTCTGACAGGTAACCTATCAGTAAATGTGGACCGTGGTCAATAAAAAAGGTGCCATGAATTACATACACAAATCTATTCTCCTGTGTCAAGCAGTGAAAAACTATTAGGAGTGAGAGCACTTCAGTCGTGTGAGCACTGAGCACTGATGAGATACGAGTGCTTTCAGTGTCCTGCTCACAGTTCTCAGTGTGCAAATCACATCAACTTCGGACACATAAAACAAAAAAACATAGCATTGCTAGCTAGGCAAAAAAAAAAGGTCTACAGACAATGCCAGCTTAGCCACAATAATAGCTAGGACATTGTTCCTGAAGATCAGCCACTGACAACGAAGGACTCTGTTGCCAAGGAATAAATGAAATATACTTAAAGAATCCTAATGTTCTCCACTGCAACTCACTTGAGGTAACTAATGTAGCTTACTAAATCACTTCACTTCATGGAAACATCAACAGAACAAAATAAAGATTGATTAATACTAAGCAGGTCCCTCATATTTTTAAAAAATGCTATCGCTGCATCCCTGTACAGGTGTACTGGAAGTTTAATGCTCCTTTTAATGACGCTGAATCTGAAGAGATTAAATGTAATGTCTCACACTGAGCAATAAGCAACATTACACAATAAGAGATATTTATGTGCTTGTGCGATATAACTGATCCTGAATACACACTGAATAAAAAGATGATCTGTAAAAAAAGAGTGATAAAACATTTTGGTCCTATAAATAAAAAAAGAGCAAAGCAGAATCATAGAGTGAACATGGTGTGGCTAAAAGATAAAAAAAAATTGCTTTGGTTTGCTTTTCAGTGGTTCAAGGGCAGATTGTGGGGCTCTATGGATCTGCACGTGATGATATCAGATTTCACTGTGAGACAGAGCGAGTTTAAATATAGATGTCCCAGTGTTTTGCTTTTGTGTCAGCAGAAGTGAAGTAAAGGAGGGAAAGGTGTGGATGTGTGAGATAGAGAGAGGTAGAGAGAAAGAGAGAGAGAAAGAGAGAAAGAGAGAGAGAGAGACATGGAAGGGGGGGCTTAATTGATGCTAGCAGTTTATCAATAATGCAGACGTTTAATACAACTCCATCAAGATCGAATCAATGCCCAGGTCAAAACACAGCTATATTTTTCGTAATCATTCATTCTTGGATCTCAGTTCGCTGTTGGCTGTGTGGAAGTTCTTTGACATTTCTAAATCTGTTCCATTTAACATTATTCTCTTGTGTGATTGTCAAGAAATCAGATGCAAGATCTTGCAGCGCTTAATCGCCTGCAACACTGCTAGCTTCCCAGATTGTACTTCCTCGTCGTTACTGTCACATTTGAATATTTGCCATCAACACCCCACAGTTCTGCCTGCAACAATTTGTGTCAAACTGTCTGACACATTGCACTTTTTTTATTCTCTTAGCATTATGCAAGTTTTCCTTTTCCTCCAATCCTGTCCTCCCTGACCCTCTGCCAGCTATCAAGGCATTTACAATTCTAATGTACAACTCCCAGACACTGAGGTTCTGGATTATTCGCAGCCTTCAATACCCATAACACAGTGCACCTGTTGGAAGCGAATTGAAAATGTGCTCCAACAAGGGTGTTTTTTTAATCTCGGCACGTCTCAGGGCCGCTTCTCTAGCAGTCAGTGAAAACTTTACTCTTGAATCTAGGGTGGGTTGTCCTCTGGGATTTGGGAAAGTAAAGTATTTAAATCAAAGGGTATTTCCAACATTCAGACTGTATGTGTTTGCGTGCGTGTGTGTGTGTGTGAGAATGAGGATGCTAATAAAGATAAAGTTCACAGTTCATGAGACTTTGAAAGGCGTGTGTTAAACCCACTATTTATGGGTTTACACTATTTAAACCCATAATTTCATCTCACCAGAAAGAGAGTGCACAAAGGAAGTTTCTGTAAGTGTGTGTGTGTTTCTAAGTCGCATACACCAGTTGTTGTAGAAATAACAGGGAGATAAAAGAGACACAGGCAGATAGCAGACTAAAGAAACCAAATGAACATATTTCAAATAAGATGAAGTCAGATTTAGTCAAACACAAGACTAGGGGAAAAGTGTAGCTTAAAAAAAACCCTGTTATAATGCACTGTTAATGCTTTGATATCACTGTGCCTGAAGTGCATGAGACTGTGAGACTGTGTGAGAACCCATTCAGCAAGTGCAGAGTCAGTCAGAGCAGCAGCACATGCCAGCTCTGAGAGACTGATCCAGACTCATTTTTAGACACTACTGACGCTGAAGCTGACGAGGGCAGGAACGTCTCCCAGACACCGCTGTAGACATCGCATCCTCCATCCATCATTAAGCTTTAAAAAGCTTCCGCACCATGTTGTGCACTCTCGGTTACAGAATCAACTATTTCAATTTGGCTGAGCTGCCAACTTGCTTGAATGAATGGAAGTTTAAGAAGTGGTGCACCTCAAAATAGTAATAATTCTAATAATATTATCCTTGCACTTTTATTGCACAACTTTTTCTTTCCTTTTTATTCACTTTTCTCAGTGTAGGCTATAGAGCAGAGTTAATTAGAGTGACATATTCTTTCCTGTACAAATTAAAACAGACATAAAAAGTGCACTTTTTGCTTAAAATATGGAAAGTATGGCTACTTTTTTAATTACTGGACAACTAGCAAAATGTGTAGTGTGTGTGTGTGTGTGTGCTGAATCTTTCTTAATGAGAACAACAGACTGCACACTCAGGTTTTTTATTTGCATAATGTAAATATTTGAACAAAGTGTTAATGAGCTGACCAGTTAAAATTTTAATGACTGGTGAACCAAAAGACAGCTCAGAACAGATATAACAGAGATATCTACCAACTCATGAACATCTGGTAATACTGAAGAATTCCAGAGGTTAGGACAGGAAGGCATTTATAAGCAGTGGGACGCAACACGATATAACCCTTCCATCTAACATCCATCTAAGCTCAAGCTGCTGGTCTGGCTAAACACACTCCTGCATCATTAAACTTTCATACCCAAGTCTAGTCATATAGCAGAACATTTTGAGCACTGAATGCTCCATATCCTTATTCCTAGACATCTATTTCTAAAGTAATGTAAATGTAAAAGTGATACACGAGACCAGATTATGAGCATGTGAATTTCAGTGTAATCCTCACATCATTAATCATTACTCATTATTCACTCCACTATCTATCAATCAACATAATGACACATCCAACACTAGCAATGAAGCTAATGTCTCCGTATTACTGCTGCTGTTCATGTTCTGCTAAGTGTCATGAAAAATAATGTCTCTACTATGATTGATTCGTATCATATAATGAGGTAATAATCTACAATCAAATATCAGTGATGCGTGTAAGAGCCAGAGAGATGGAGAGCTGATTATTAGACACTTGTCTAATATGTGGGTGATGTGTGATTTGTGGAGACACAATTATAGTACATGTGTTTTTTTTTATCCCTAAAAGGCCAGCTTAGGAAAATTGTGTATGTGTCTTTAATGAGATGGATAGTTACGCTCATTTTAAGTCATGTAATATTCACCTAAATTATTCTTTGGACAAATCCCAGAAGTTGTGCTTTTGTCCTTTATAGAGCACCATTGTTACAGAAAGAGGAAAAGAACACTGTAGGATAGCATCCAGGGTCTATTATGACATGAAGATCAGACTTACTGTGCAATTTCTTAGGAATGCCTAATATTTATGCATTTATACATTCAGCCAATCATGTGGCAGCAGCACAATGCATTAAATCATGTTTTTGTTTTTTGGCACCATTCAGCGTGAACTCTACAGATTACTGTGTGTGAAAATCCTAGGAGATCATCAGTGTCTGAAATTTGGTATCAACATCTATGTGAGAGTTAAAAGCCACACATATTTTTTTTGTATTCTAATTTTTGATGTGAACATTAACTGATGCTCTTGACTTGTATCTGCATGAATTGTATACACTATGCTGCTGCGATGTGATTGGCTGACTGGATAAGTGCATAAATTCTGGTGTTCCTATTAAAGTACAAAGTCAGTGGACTTGTCTATAAATTACAGTGCTCTGTCTAATAGGTAGTTGTTTCTATAGTAACATAATACAGAGGGATTTGCAGATGCACTGTGTAACAACTAAATAAATAGTTAATTAAACTGTTGAAAATGTGAAGTAATCATTTCTATGATGAAACTAGTGATGTTTATTTGGTATTTTAGGAAGGAGTCTCCAGTGTCAGGGTTTGTAACAGTCAGAGATAATGCTGTTCCCTTTTTTTTTTTTTTTGCCAGTTTTATGCCATGAGCAGATTCTTCAGTGTAGTGTACCTTGTTAGGAAAATTTTTTAAGCATAAATGAAAAATCTAAATTCACCCTTTAGATTCTATCAAGCATCAAGCGACTGGTAGTTTAGTTTAAAAAAATTAAAAAATAAGTTATTGTGGCGTAGTATTCACAAAACCGAAAGCCAACAAAGCTGAGATAACAACTTCTTAAAAATTCTTCATCTTCTTAACTCTCATAAAAATAAAAACACTTTAGGGCATTGTTTGAATTTTAATTTAAAGAATTAATATTCAAATGTATATGAAGGCATATATTGTAGTATTAGTGCCTTCAGTGGGCTGCAGCTTACTAATAAGATTATTGCTCAGTTGTTTGCATAATGAGGGCATTTAAAAATGTAATCGCAACTAATAATGCATTTATTAGTCATTTTCACACAACAAATCCCTGATTAAGAGTTTATAAAAAAAATCTTTTCATAGTGAGGAAACCATTCTAATAAACAAAACACAAAGAGAACAAAAATAAAAAAATAAAATAAAAAACAAAAGACCGTAATCATGCCCTAATATGTGTTCCTTTAAAAATTGTGTTAGACTTCATCTTTGTCTTATTAACATCAAGAGAATGTGAGGAAATTACTGTTTATAGCTGTTTAAAACTTACAACCTAAGGGATACCAGGATACCTCTCACATTCTTGTGGCTGTTCCACAAAATTCAATTATTTAATTCATAAAAATGTATTTGTCGGCCAGGCACTGTGGTATAACATGAATAAAACACTTTGGAACATGCTGTTATAAGAAAAAAAAAAAATCAAATTCAGGATTGTAATGGCCACTGAATCACAAGGCAACTGGAAATGATGCCCCTTCACACATTATTCCTTACTTAATGCACGCTTATTAATACTTAAAAAAAAAAAAAAAGATTAAACAAGAGAAAATAATCAGACATGACTTCCTGCTTAATAATATTTCCAGCTGTATTACGTAATGTTTATTAGTGTTACCACTAATGTTTACAAAATGCAAATATCCACATAAATATGCTATTAATCACAGGAGAACAGAAGCCAAGCTGCAAATGTGATGATCGGATATAATTAACAGATATTTTCATATCCCGAGCTTATCATGTGCCAAAGGCAGATAATAATACCCGCATTTATCCATTTAAAACTATAGTCACCTGCTGTTACTGCCCATAACCTTATAATAATTACTCTCATGTGGGATTATAAATGCCTGGATAAAATACAGGAGGCGTGTTACTAAATACAATGATGAATTTTAGTCATAGACGTGTTTAACCCTTTTTGCCAGTACACTGGCATTCCATTAGACTTATCTGACATTTCGATCAGTGTAAACAATGAATTACTTTATCACCACGAGTCTGATATAAAATGACTCAGGACTCTGTTGGCTGTCATGGTGAGACGTTTTTATCTCTGTCTTGGATAAACCTACACAGAATTTTAATGATTGAAGATAACGCCTTCAAAATTTAGATGCGTATGAACAAGCACTTAGGGCATCTCAAGCAGAGTTGGGTTTGATATTACCATTTACTTTGAAGATATAAACATTTGTGTGGGAAAAAAAATGTTTTTTGGAACTTTTCTGTGAATATTTTGACCCTAGTAGGCTAGGTAAAAACAGAAATACTTATGAAAAGCTACAGATTCTTAAAGCCCTTAGTGTCTACTTTCATATGAGCCATTAATCATCACGGTGCAGTGTGACATGACAAAGAAATTCAATGCTGAACATGATCACCAATTCCATATTTTGGCCTCAGGTGAAACTGATATACACTGCTTTAAACTTTGTAATGTGTTTGTGTCTTACAGAATCTTGTTAATCTATGTATTACACGCCAACTTTTATCTTTTGTCTTTGTCCGTCTGTGTATCTCTCAGTTTGATTGTGTGAATATTAGTGGAAAAGGTTGTCCTACCTGTCTCTCTCTGAGTTGAGGTAACACACCAGATGGCAGGCCCAGAGCAGCGGACCTGCATAGGTGCTAAATGCTGTGAGGAAGACAGCAGGAGCCTCCACATAGCTCTCCAGTCCCACAAAGCCCACTGAGATATCCACCGTCGCTATGTTATTGGAGTTCCCCTGAGAAGACAACAAAAACGGTCCATAAATTGATGAAGAAGAGAGAGCATTGAAGTCAGTGATCAATGGCATGCAAGTAAATTAACGGCAAAGGAAAGACTGGGGAAATGTATCGAACCAACAAAACATGCATGATGTATGTACATGCCATGGGGAAGAGCTAATGTCACGAAATCAAAGGGAATTTATCCTTCACTACATTTACTGCAGGCAGAGGAAAATTGATTTATTTCTATACACTAACTGCTAATGGCAAAGCATTGAGAGAATGATTGAAGAAAAGTAAAACAAGTGAGGATTCTGATATCCTCACTGATTTGAAGGTGGCACAGAGTGCCCATGGCAAAGCAAACGAGATACACAAAGACATGATGGTGTTCATAAGACAATCCACCTATAGTACAAACATGGATGCACAGACAGTACATCAAACCATGTCACCTTTAGCTAGCTTTCACCATATATCTCTGTATAACTGCAGGAAATGGCCAGGCATGAGTTATGCCTCTGCATGAAGACATCAGTGCATGACTGATGGACAGCAGGAATGATGACGGCTTTCAGACCTGTGCTCTGTTCAGGAACGGGGGACTTTCAATGTTGCATTTTCTCCTTGGCTCAGTTTCACACAAACAAAATGACCAAAATTTCTTTTTCCAAGTCACATGTGAGTAAACTGTCCTCTCATGGGTCAGAGTGTACCTATTTATGCTGTGGAGTTCGGCTCATAGACGTCATCTATCAAGTAGATTAGTCAGTATCACTGTTTTTTAAATAGCTGTAGTTGTAATATTTGATCAGTATGAGTGAGAATCTCTGTTTAATCGGCACAATTCACCTGTTTCAAAAAAGTTCCATTATACATCATATTGAAATGAGGAGACTTAAAATGTTGCATGCCATTAGCTAATGCAGTTATCATGTGACGCAGTTCCCATCATGCAGGTTGTTGGTTCAGGATGGTTTGTTGGTCCATTGGGTCGGATTTTTGTGGTGTGAAAACACCCAAAGTCGTCTTGAATGAGTGGAAAAGAAAAGAAAAAAAAAGAAAAAAAAAGAAAAAAGAAAGCAGGAGTAGGGTGAGAGGGACATGCCCTTTGAAATACATAGTTCAGAGGTTTGTCTTCTGGATCCAAATGGCATTTTTGCAGGCCTGTAATTTCATGCTTGACCAGTTAAAATGATAACCAGGCAGATCTGCTCTATTAATGTCTGCTAAAGAGTCCAACATGCCAAGAAATATTTGATTATCTTCAAATAACAAGAACATCTTTATAGATGTCTTTTATCATGTTTAAATCCAACAAACATATTTACAACACTGTATAACAGCATACATAAGCAATATACATCGAAAAAGTTAACTGATAGATCAGGGTTTTAATGCAGTCATCTGAATAAAAAAAGACTTCGGGAAGTGAACTATTATATGTATATATATATGCAGATGGCCATTTATGAATCAGCTGAAATATTTGCATATGAAGTAAATTTTTGCTAAAGCAGGCACTATAAAGAAATTCTGTAATAAACATTTATAATAAAAGCTGACCAGGTCTGTGGGTTCAATAAAAAAGTATTAAGGGCTATTCTAGGTAAGAAGAAAACGGCTTCTCTCTTCTCTCTATAATTTGCATGAATATTTCTAAATTGGACAAAGACATATTCAGGACCACATCATTCAGCACGTTGTGTCCTATTCAGGGTGCAAATTGAATTTCTGCTGCAGAAAATATGCTGCTTTGGGAGACTGAGGCCTGCATCATCAAACATGATATTTAGAGAGGAAACAAAAGTGTGTAGGTCCAGAAGTTTTCCAACCATTTTTTAAAGCCTGTAGAAAGATGAACAAATGATTCAGAACCAAAGGTGCATCACTGTATTCATGTGGGTTTTGGAGCTTCACAAGATTCAGCGGCAATATAAAAACGTGACAAAAAGATTGAACTCAGCACAGGGCATATGAGGATAATCACCCTTTTAATCAATGCCACACCAGTTCCCTCTTCCTACATGAACAATGGCAGTTGTGACGCTTAGGGCATAGAGCCAGTAAAGCATTCTCATTAATGTCACTATCTTTTCTCACATGCACTCAAATACCTCAGACAGCATGTGCGATACTCTTACCTGGAAATAGAAGAAAGCCTGTCCAAACCAGCAGTGCATGATGGTGGTCTGGGCGGCGTCATAATGCAGCCTCTTCCAGATGAACTGAGCCATGAGGGTCTGGATGAGCAGGCAGCATGCCAGCGTGGGCAGATTGTGAGCCCGGAACAGCAGTGCCACAAACAGCACCATGCCACTGTACACCTCCCATAATCCCCTGCTCTTCATACGCCTGCCGTCCGCCACCGATGACATCATTTGAGAGCGCAGCAAGTCCTTGACTCCGGTGAAGAGGATCCCGAGGACGAAAATGTAGACGAAGTGTGCCTCACCTGTTCCCCTAGATGAAGTCATAAAGATCATTTTAGCATTTCTGGATTTATGCAAGCTCAGTTTTTTAAGAATGCTCCAGGGTTCGATCCTGAGCTCGGGTTATGGTCTGTTTGGAGTTTCACTTGTCCTCCCTGTGTCCATCTGGGTTTCCACTGGGTTCTCTGGTTTCTTCCTAAATTATGCCATTGTGAATTTGCATTGTGAATGTGAATTATGCAACAGCTGTTTTAAATTCGTAGTACAGCTACAAAATTAAGAACAGTTCACATTTTCGAATCCATATCCCCAAATGGTTTGAAACACATTTACACAATCTATAACTGAAATCATTAAGTCACAACAATGTGACCCTTTGTCTTAAATAAGCTCTTGCATTTTTCCAGAAAATATGCAGTAGGACAAACTTCTACGAAGACTAAAACACACACACACACATACACACACACACACACTCTAGGGATCAATATTGACAGAACCCTGCTGTTTGAAGGTTTGTCTGGCCAGACCTGCTGGAGTTCGGCAGATCGATAGTACTGAAGATACGTGCTCTAATGTAGAGAGCTGAACAGACAGGACTTACTGCACTGCACGCATGCTGGCAGGCTAAGTCAAACTCTGAACACTAATGAAAACATCCAACACATTTATCTGTCTATTAACATCACAGCTCCAAACAAGCCACCTCGTGCGGAAAACACAGGCATGTTGCCTTCCTTGTCTTTATCTGACTGCTGACAGCTAATGCAGGATGGATTATATCTCTAGTGGTTCAGAAGCTTGAGCACAAATGCCTCGAACACAGCCGATGGTGCTTTCCAGAATGGCTGGTTAAAATAAATAAGGTCAAAATATGTAATTTCTATAAATCCAAATCTCAGTCAGTTTCTTGTAACTTTTTGAAAATAGAAATAAAGGCAAAAGACACCTAAAACACAAAGCCTTTACATTTTGCTTTAAAGACCTAGCAGAGCATCAGCATGGAGGACATCCAGTGGCTGGTATTCAGGTAGCCCCTACAAATAAATGCTGAGAAATACATGCAGCTCTAAACATTTTACAGTTAAACCACATGTCAGGATTAGTTTATTAACAGTTTCCAAATTTTCATAACTGTAAGAGAATAAAGTTGGAATTAGTACAGACACTACACCATAATGACTACCAGCCTAACAGAAATCCTCCATGTGTAGTATAAGGATAATATACAGCAATATTATGCAGTAGTGAGACGTCTCTCTTTCTCTGTTTGAACTGTTGAGATGCCATTAGCGAGCATGGCAATGCGTTGCCATGACGACAGAGCCCTGGCAACAGCTTGTTATTAGGCAGGTACATGCAGGAGCTGGCGGAGTCATGAAACAACATCACAAGTGTAGATATTAGTGGCAATAACTGAAAAACGAGGTATAGGTTATATGTAATATCTCTAGCAGGATTTCTCAAAGCTGGATGTTCAACCCTTCCAAACAGTTTAGTCAAACTTCTTCCAGATCAGCTTGAATGGGTTGTCATGTGTGTGTTCTGTGTCTCGAAATATACTATAGTTTACTCTCGGAATATATGTTTCCCAGTTTTGAGGAGACTTTTTTTCTAACCCTATATTTATGCTAGCAAGTGAAAAACTGACAGACAAAACTTCTATGCATGTGCGTAACACAGTGCCACAATTTTAGCTACATCGGCAAGTGACACTGTGACAATTAAACTGTGAAAGTGAGATTTTCTCAATTCTGTGCAAATTTGCCATGACAGGTTAAATCGACAACCCTAAACCGTCATCTTGAACAATTTCTCAGACCAATCTTGTTCCCCACTCAAAGTTACTTCATATTTGCAATTAATCCCCTTCACTCTTATTCTGTCCTATAAGAAGTGAATGGAGAGAAGAGAAAAGTTTGAAAGGAAGTAGCAGAGCTTATTGGTGCATCTAGAGCATGTACACAGCTATCTGCTGTGATAATCTTCCAGCAATGCTAGTATGAAGCCTAGCATGCAACATGTAAATCAATTTCACATCAGTTAGTGCATTATTTAATTTAGGTGTACTCATTGGAAAGAACACTTAAAAATGTAAAAGTAACAACAGTAACTGTCACTACAGGCCAACGAGAGACGAAGTACAAGTGTCTTATCATGCACTAGACAAAACTAAGCACAAAAAGCCCACTCTCTTGACAGAAAGTGTAAATAGAATTTTATATACAAATAAAGGTAAACACGATTAAACCATTTACCTCAAAGCCACAGGACAACAAAGCAGTTTTTTCATTTAGTGCAATTAAATATGGACACCTTGAATCACTTACACAATCCAAACCTATAGCATATTAGTCCACACTACCTTGTCTTATATGCAAGACAGAAACAACTATTAAATATGTCTCTGTGAGTGAATAAGCATTATTATACACAGCAGAGGAGGAAGATAAAATCCTGATGTGCCAGACACACTGAGGACACAAAGAGAACCTGCATTGGGACTAGCAGCGTGTCTGATTAGTGTGCATCTTGCTTCAGTGTGGGGAAAAGAGAGTCACTAAGAAAGCTTGAGCTCTCAAGCACAGGGAGGAAAGCAGATGTTCCATCATGTTTTATTAATCTGCTCTCTGTGCAACTTACTCCCACAGAGACAGGGAAAGAAACAAACAAAACAACATGAAAAAAGCTCAATTAGAAAAAAAAAGAGAGCAAAGGACTGTGATGCTTTGGCAACAGGCAACTGTTGCTTGTTCAAGTAAATCAGTTCAAACTTTAGCCAGCTGTGACCCCAGCTATACTCTCTAGTTGTGTCAGTTCAAACATATGCTGACCAGGTCCAGCCTGTGCATCCTCGGGCAATACTGAATATTAATACACAAATATATCTCTGGATGACAAGGCCCCAAAGCTAGTTCCAGGTATGCCAAGGTTGGAGAGCTCAAGGTTCCTGCAGAGAACCCTGACCTTAACCTCAATGAACTCCTTCTGGATGAGCACCAACTCCAAGCCCTCCTCAGGTCCTGGACTCATTAATGCTTTTGTGGTTGAATAAACAAATCTGCATGCTTGAAATGCTTCAATGTAGCAAAGGAGTGTACAACTTTGGAACGGTATGTTCAAAAGCACAAATGGGTGTGATGGTCATGTGTCATTATACTTTTGGCCATATAGTGTACATTATCATGTCATCAATTATGCACAGTTTTTCACCAATTTACTTCTTGCTTTCTGTACAGTGTTAAAATATTATTTATTATTTATGGAATTTAGCAGATGCCCTTACCGAGAACGAAGCACGAGAAGTGCTTTTGCAGTTTCTGTCAATAAATACAATGATGCTGGTTCACTAGGACACAGACTAAGTATACCATCTCTCTATTGGGAGGTAATATAGAAAGAGAATTTTGTTCTCAAAGTTTTTAAGTGCTTAAGTACTTCAGGAGGATGTAGGTCCACCACCTAGGTACAAGAACAGAAAAGAGTCTTGATGCATATAATCTGTGATAGAAAGAGCATTTATAAGCATGCAAATACTGCATGCTTGATACGAAGTAGAAATTTGTTTGGTAATTTAAGTATATTATTATTAAGACCTGCTGTATACTATTGTGCAGTTGTCTGACAGGAACACATTTTGACTGACATGGAGAAGGTTTCCCAGCACAGCAGTCAAACAACTGACATAGTACTGAAAATGTCACCCTACTAGATTTGATAGTGCCATGGAGGAACACCTGGAGGAGGCCAATGAGTGTAGGACATCAAGCTATGATCTGCATCTGTCACAGAAAAGACTGGAAGCCAAAATATATGCATACTGCTGTTGGCTGGAGATGTTTGTGGGGGTGGTTCCTATCCAAGATCTACAGCATACTGGGCATCACAGGAGACACGAGCAAGAAAGACATTCAGAATTCCACTGCAGCAGCAGAGAAAGCTTCAACATGGCTTTAGATTAAAAGAGCATGTCCATGGGGAGCTGCAGCATAATGTCACTTGAACACAACTCGTGGTCTGATCAAACCTGGCTGGGTCACCTTGACGAGGATGTATGTGATTCCTGCTCCTGACACTCTTCTTTCCGACCTCCAGACCTGCCTGATTCATCCCAATTCTTCTTCTGCTTAGAACTTCTGCACTTTCCCCATCTCTTAGCTTTAGATACCCCTTCTTCTAGTATCTAAGAACTTCTGCTGTAATCATAAAAACTGTGATCCTTTCAACACATGTAGTAATGTTATAGTATAGAGTTGTAGGAGAGCAATGATTTATATTCTCATTATCCATTGACAGACTGAAGAGCTTTGTTTTTTTTCGTTCCACTCAAGGTTTCTTCTTTATTTTCTCATACATAGGTAATAGACCTGTGGTTTGCTCATAAGGGACCTTAATCCCAATCTACATCCAGATTTCAGTGAAGCTGCTTTATGACAATGTCTGCTGTGAAAAGCACTACACAAACTGAATTGAATGAATATTTTCACAATGTTTCAGAGTACAATTTAATATAAAATGCAGGGAAATTTACAATGAATGCAAAGTTCACGTCTATCAACACCAATATCGTCTAAATACTCTTGGCTACCATTACATTTTTATATGCTATTCCATTGGTTTTACAAAAGTTTCTAGCAACAATATCAGAATAAAATGTGCTTAGTTTTCCCAATTTCCTTTTTATAAGTTTTTAAACTTAAACTGCCAAAGTAAGCCATCGAGCTTAAGTGTTCAATATATGCCAGTTTTGCCCAGGCTATGCTCTTCAAGTGGATCAATTCAAATGTTTCCTCACCATGTCTGGCCTATGCTCTCTTAGTAGCAAGAGGGCGCAGCCTGCGGGATCCTAGAGCACAGAAATGCCACTGTGCCATTTAGAGAGGCCATGAGATTGCAGTGGCAGCATGCCAAACATCCCCACTCATTACCAACAGAATGTAGAAGAAGAGCTCAAAGCGAGCGCACTGGAGACAATCTGTAGCTACAAGAAGCATCCTGCCTGTGAGGACTGACTGCCTTGAAAAGTGCACTGCACCACTGCTGTAATACATTTTCAACCTTTCAGAGCACTAGTTGCAGCATGGTTTTTAAAGAGAAAAATCTGACAGCAGTTGTCAGCATTATCAGCATTATCCTAGAATGTAGCTTTAAGAACTGGTTGTTTGGAGGCTTATTTCCTTTCGGCAGTGATCGGTGATTGAATGGAAGATTAAGAAGTGTGTGTGTGTGTGGTTTTCTTCAATTTTCTTGCCTTCATTTTTTCCCCGACATGCAGAACTATTGCTGAATCAGTAAGCTATTGCTTGCAGATCCCAATACAGCAAAGCGTTTGTCTGCATCCTGAATCCTATTGAAAAAAAGAATGGCTGTGTATTTTTACACAGCCACGGTGACCACTGACCACCATGGCAACAAAAGGTATTTTGCGAACACACTCCTCAGAAATAGCCTCAATAACATCAAGAAGACATAATGAAATCTTTTGTACTGCTGCAGAGCTTTAATCTATTAAGATTTTTTTTTTTATCGGCACAATTGTCACTATATCGTTCATTAGCATGCTTTTCCACTGATTAATTCAGGCTGATGGCTCTCGAGTGCTGTCTGCCACGCAGCCTTGTGTATTTCTGTCTGCTGTAGGTGTGTGAAACCTGCTAAAATAATGATAATGGCAAGGTGTCAGTGATGTGTGAGAGAGGTGGGTTGCCAGGTATTGAGTCAGATATAAAAATGTCACATTCTAAAAATGTATTGCAGAACTACGGGCATGACTTTCCTTCATACATATACAACAGTCAGCAATAAAGTGTAATTAATAGTAAAACAGGGAAAGTTGGGTGCTAGTATAGCGCCAGTGGTACCACATGACTGCCTTTTAAACATGCCGCAATGTGAAACGTTTGCTAATTCTGTTCGCGGAAAAAGGCGCTCCAGAACAAACATGACAGGTTTCTCTTAAAAACATCATTGAAACTGGCAGAGATAAGTTGGATATTTGGTTTAGAGCTGAAAGAAATGTAATCAGATGATTCATGGATTTGAGAAGTATAACAGCAACGATTTTGCCGAGAAAACACTCACATCCATTCACTTCAACTTTAATCATAAATTATATCAGTAGCTCCGATGCACACTGTTATTAAGGTCTGAAAGATTGCGAAAGAAAGTGTTGATATTTCTTTAATGAAAAAAAAAGAACACCACAAACAAACAAAAAATAAGTTAGCACAAGGCTTCGGTGAAGTGAAATGAAGAATGGCGGTGCAGTAACTGGTGTGTGTGTGTGTGGTGTGTGTATTTTTTAATAAAGAGCACAAAATGTGCCAGATCCTCAAATGGCAATGGCTGACCAAATCTGCTCTCTAAAATCCTATTTGCTATAAACATGATAGATAGATAGATAGATAGATAGATAGATAGATAGATAGATAGATAGATAGATAGATAGATAGATAGATAGATAGATAGATAGATAGATAGATAGATAGATAGATAGATAGATATCCTGACCATTCCCTGCATGCGTTATTTACTGACCAGAGCTAAAATTCTTATATAGTTTCCATCTTTATGAGAAATCTGGGATACAAACTCACACATGAGGTGTCAAAAGAAGAAATGCTTTGCAGATTAATCGTGATTAAAAATAAAAGTGCCCCCTCCTCATAATACCCCTCTTAGTGCAGGTGTGCCAGGGACTTTTTAATTATTGTGCTCAGATGTTTGAATACCACTGCTCGGGTCCAAATTAAAGTGTCTGTTTACGTTCCTGTTCCCTTTTCTGATTTGATTTTACACTTCAAAAGGCATCTGTCAAACACGTTATATCTGAAGAGTTCATTCTGAATGAAGACCAGGCAGAGGGTATTAGTTTGATAAATTTATGTAGGAGACATCTGAGGATGTGAATCATTTCGGTGACATATTTTTAATGGCAGTTAATAGTGTAGTGTATATACTAAAGGTTACTTTTATTTCATGTTTGTGGAGAGATTTCATATTAAGAATATAAGCATTTGTGTGTGGATATAGTAGTTCAAGGCATCCCTCTTTGTGTTACTACACAAGTTTGTGATGTATGCATAAGATTTGGCAACGCGATCTGCGAAGACAGCAGAGTTTTCTGACTGAGGGATGAGTGTGATGATGAAGTGATATTAAAGCAAGCAGAATCATTTTTTCTTAACTTTATACTTTCTGTACAATTTCCAGTGAAGAAGGTGATCTTCTGAGTGTCAGAATTATTAGATCCTGGATCCTACACTGTTAAGTGGCCTATAACTAGTTAGAAAGAATGTTGATACAATTTGCGTTCCATACTAATGTTTGTTGAACATCCTATTATAGATTTCAAGTCAAGTCAAGAAGCTTTTATTGTCATTTCAACCATATATAGCTGACGATGTACATAGTGAAATGAGACAACGTTTCTCCAGGGTGCTACATAAAACAACATAACTTATAGCTACAAAAACAGCTGTGTTTTTTGTTTTCCTATTTGTTACATTGTTTTTGGATTTGTTATTTTGTTTGTTATGTTGTTTGTAGGCCTCCCCTTCCAGTGAAGGGGAATTCTTAATGCTACAACATACAAAAGCATTATTCGGATAGTTTTAGGAAGGCCCATATAAGGTCCAGTTATTTCCATTAATGATCTTTCTGTACAATTAGGAACCTCCAACTAAAAGGTACTATAAAAATGTTCTCCCTTTTTCATCATACATTACACCATACAAGCAACACCACAAGGCAGATTTCTGGAATTGAATCTGTGCCTTTTCAGTGAAGGACTGAAAATCACTCAGCATCAGTGTGACAAGAGACACCATGCAGACTGTAAGAGACATATGCGGGTTTGTAAAAGAATACAACCACCACCTACTCATTCTTGCTCAGACATGCTATGCATTTGCTATGCATTTACAGGATTCATTTGCTGTCCAACTGGGAAAAGCTGCGAAAAATATTTCTCGCACTCTGCAACACTATCTGTATAGTGACTGACACATTTATCTAAGAAACGTAGATTCTGCAAGGGGATAAAACAGCCCTCTGTTCCCTCTAAGTTGAACAGAATTTAGAGCAGAGCATGAAGATGAAAAATGGCAACAAGTTCTATAGTATTGGATGTACTTTAAGAATCACTCACACTCCCAAGCAAGAGAGCTTTATAGACGAGAACGTTTGGACATAGTGTGTGTGTGTGTGTGTGTGTGTGTGTGTGCACGTGTGTGTGTGTTTTTATGAGGTAAAATTAATCTTACCTAACTTCTTTTTAACTTGCCCTCGGTTCTTCTCAATATTTGGGAAAGATTAATAAGATTATTTTGGCATTTGGCGGTGGAATTCATGACAATTCCTGTCGAGTTAGTGTGTGTGGTAGGCTGTGTTTCTCACACAGTGCAATGTTTCACTAAATGAGTCCATGAAGCACAGCATTGAGTTACAGTAGTGAGAAAAACAATCCAACAGTATCAAAGAAAGTAAACTTGTTTCAGAGTTCTTACAGATATTAGTAAGAAGGCAGCCTAACTGGTATTGATTTTATTATTGGGCATCAGGCATCAGTCCAGTATCATCATCAGAAATGCTTCAATACGAGTACCCAATACTGCGATAAATGAATGGGTTTAATAATAGTGTATAAATGGGTTTATATGTGTATATATGGGTTTAATCCAAACCAAAATATCTGAAAAATTATTTAAAAAAAGGATTGTACTTAGACTTAAAATGCTCTGTGGGTAGACACTTTTACAGTACTACTGTACAAGTTTGATAATGATTCTAGTATTCAGTTATAGAATTATTATTCATTATAATAAATCTATGCTGTGATGATCTATGAAAATAATTTTACTATGTTTACATACTATGTTATGTTTTTCAGGTCCCTGGCTGCAAAAACTTTCAGAATCCTCACACATAATAGACATAGGGGATTTTGGGGTTTGAACTCCCCTTTAAATATTTGAAGAGAATTCTTAAAATGCTTATTTGTAGGTGTTCGACATAACAGACCAAGTCAGCAGCTGAATATATCCATGACAGTTAACGTAGTTCTGTGCAGTGACTAAGGTACAACAATGTTCATAAAAAACGCATAAAACGCATAACACATAAAAAAGTGTTATGATTCCATACGCCAAATAAACACACCCCTTAGTTTGTTTAATCACATTCAGTTGGATAGCAAGTGCTATGTTTAAAAACAGAATCATGGATTTCTGCTTGAAAGCTACAAAGCACTACTAACCATCCAGTCTAAATGCGAAAATCGTCAAATTTCACAATTTTACGTTCAAGACCATGTTCCAAATTATTATGCAGACGCAGTTTTTGTTTGTTTTTCTTAAACAGTTAATACAATTAAGGATTTTTAAAAAAAATCCTCAACCATTATCTTATAGTGTGGATGCTGGTACAAGCAAGACTACTGATGACGACAACAGCTTTTTCCAATATAAATAATGAATAATGCAGTTTAAATTAAAAATCTTATTTACAGATCAAATTACATATTAATATATGAGCCGTTCTTTGATATCACTTTAATAATTCTCTCATCCTTCGAACTTGTAAGTCCATGAATTGTTTCTGTCTGTATTTTATTTAAGGATGCCAGTATTGCTTCAAAGAGCTGCAGTTTTGAGGTATACTGCCTCCTACCTCCATAGATCCTCCTTTTAAGGATGCTCCATAAGTTCGCAATAGGGTTGAGGTCAGGGGATGATGGTGGCCACACAATGATTCTTTCTCCCTTTATATCCATAGCAACCAAGGAGTTTTTTAAGGCATGGGATGCATTGTTTTTATATCATGGCAGGAAATGGTCAGTTAGGAACTCCACATATTTTGCTGAGGTCATTTTGAAACCTTCAGGGACGTACCATCTCAATTCCCAACATTCCTGCCCAAAACATCACTCTACCACCTCCTTGCTGACGATGCAGTCTTGTTGGAACATAGTGGCTATTCACCAACCATCCAGACCTCCATACATCTGGACCATCCAGTGTAGCATCTCATTCACAAAATAAGTAAATAAAACTGTTTGAAAATTAGTGTTCATGCTTTGCTGAGCCCAATGCAAACATCTCTCTTTGTGAGCATTGGTTAGGAGTCGCCAAAATAAAGCTTTATGTACAACTGCAAGCTTCTGGAAAAACATACATTGAGAGGGAGGTTCTTTGGACTTCAGAGACACCAAGAGCTTCAAATATCTGTTTGCAGCTCAACAGTGGCTTTTTTATGGCCACCCTGTTAATACTATTAATTTGCCTTACAGAAACTTTCCTTAATAAGCCTTTATCTGACCAAATTCATGTGTGCTCCAAATCACACAAAACTCTTTTCATTTCTATGATCTTTTTTTTTTTTTTTTTTTTAAATATCAATTGTTTTCATGCCCATTACAAGACGTCTTTCTTCCTCCCTATATTGCATGAAAGCTGTGACCTGCTTAATAATGTGGAACAATTTCTTTAAATAGGTTTAACTTTAATTGAGATCAACTGGCAAACTAATAAACAAACCTGTCTGAGATTAATACCAGTTATCTAAAATAAATAAAACAAGCAAAACTTTCAAACTAAAGCTTTATTTAACTAAAATCCTCCTGATACGTTACTTGCATAATAATTTGGAACACAGTGTATTTATTTTATTTAGTATTTCCTCATAGGTGGAAATTAAGTCCTGACTATGCCTCTGATTTATCATAAGGTAAACGATGATAAATCATCAATCATCATTTTTAGCTTAAGTGAACAATATCCTCCTTGATTGTTTTATGATAAATGGTACTCAGGTATTTATCTTTATGCTGTGAAAGTATTGATAGTGTATACATTGTTTTTAATGTCATTTTGCTTTTGTTAGCAATCTTGTTATATAACACTGGAAGGTTTTAGACTGACCAAGTCAATCATCAGACCTGAACCCAACTGAAGAGCATGTGACCTCCTGAAGAGTAGACTGAAGGGAGAAATAAACAATAACTGAACAAAGCAGGGTACAAGCCTGGAAAAGCATCAAAGAAGAAGAATGCAGCAAGTTGGGGATGTCAGTGAGTTGTTGGCTAGCAAAGGATATGCAACTGAATATTAAGAATGCAACAGGTTGGGAATGTCAGTAAGTCATTAGCTAGCAAAGGATATGCAACCGAATATTAAGTGTTATTTATTTTAAGACTATGTCCCAATACTTTTGAACACATGGTCTGCCACCAAAGATGTAATGTTCATAATTGAATTGTAATATATGTAAATATGTAATTGTTCATACATCTAGATGTAAATGTAAAAAAAAAAAAACCCTGCAATTCCAATACCTCCAGAGGGGGCTGTATATATAAATCTTACCATCAGCATAGGACAAAATGTGGTCTCAGGGATTTTGACCATGGCATGATTGCTGGTACCTGATGGGCTAGTATTTCTATAACTGATGATCGCCAAGCTGGTTCAAGCTGACAGAAAACTATACAATAACAATAACAATAACAATAATGTACAATATTAATAATGTACAATAACTTAGATAAGCACTCTGTACAACTGTTGTGAGCAGAAAAGCATCTCAGGATGCATAACACATCAAGCCTTGAGGCAGATGAGCTACAACAGCAAAAGACCACATCAGCTTCCACTTCTGACAGCCACAAGCAGAAAGATCACAGGTTCACTAAAACTGG
Organism: Hemibagrus wyckioides; assembly: GCF_019097595.1. Taxonomy (NCBI): domain Eukaryota; kingdom Metazoa; phylum Chordata; class Actinopteri; order Siluriformes; family Bagridae; genus Hemibagrus; species Hemibagrus wyckioides. The sequence goes on along the minus strand of NC_080717.1, from coordinate 17,638,523 downwards.
ACAGTAGAAGACTAAAATAATGTCGCCTTATGAATCTCCATTTCTGCTGAGGCAGACAGATGGTAGGGTAAGATTATTTCAGTATTTTTGCTGATCATACTTACAATTTACCTTCTAATTCTACTTCCAACATGATAATGCACCATGTCACAAAGCAAAAGTCATCTCAAACTGGTTTCATGAACATGACAATGAGTTCAATCTTCAATGGGCTTCCCAGTCACCAGATCTAAATCCAATACAACACCTTTAGGATGTGGTAGAACAGGGGATTCGCAGCATGAAAGAGCACCTAAAAAAAAATCTGGACCAGATTCTCAAAGAAATATTTCCAACATCTTGTGGAATCCGTGCCACAAAGCAATGAGACTGTTTTGAAAGCAAAGTGAGGCCCAACCCAGCTTTAGTATAGTCTTCCTAATAAGCCGCTCTCTGAGTGCATATGAAGTGCAAAAGTTTTTGAAATACTGAGCTGTACACTATATGCTGTGTAACAAAAATAAATAAATAAACCATTGCCTCATATTTGTAACCTCATATTTTCCTGAGACACACTGGAGATTTTTCATATCATGATCATTTTAAAAGGTTTTATAAAGATATCAAGTCCAAAGACTGAACAATAGTGCAGAAGCCTACTTTTTTGTGTGCAGTCAGCTGCTCTACTTCTTGCTGCAATTTCAGTTCAAAAGTAATGAGAAATAAATGTGAGATATTTGGGAAAACGAAAACTGCTGACATAACAGTAGGGTGCAAAGCAAGCAACAATGAGACTGCAACAGAATTGTCAGAACTTGTTGAGGAACCATCACCAAAACTAATTTCTTCATGACATTGTTGCAATGGAGGAAAAAAAACTGCAGAATTTCCTACTATGTAATTCTGTCAACATAGAAGCAGGGACTACATTTACATGCAGCAATTTGGAGTACGTGTAATGAGATTCATCCTGAACAGGAGTCCTTCTATGCATATTAAAGCGACTATTCCATTAAGATTTCTTGTTTACATGAAGAAATCCAGTCTGAGTGAAATAAATACCACATATTGGGTTAATTTGTTTTTGCCTTTCTGCCATATACAGATACGTTCACCGAAAGGACTTTTATAGTCTATCCATAAATCCTACAAACACTCAACCTCTCTGTCTTGAGATATTGTACTAACAATAATCTCAAATCCCGGACAGATGCAAGCACAGATGAACACACGGAGAGACACATGGATGGACTGATGGCAAAAGATCTAGCCAAATAAAATGGGCCTTGAGTTCCTGAACATGATCATGATCACCAAAGTTCCATCAAACATGAAGGAAGCTACTGAAGAGAAAATATTTCAAACTTTGACCTTGCTGTGTAAACCCACCAAGCATGGGGAGAACATGCAAACTCCACACACACACAGTGAGCGGCCAAATCGAAATATAATATATAAAAATGATGTACATTAGGCATACACATTTTTAATCGCTGGCAATTTGCTGTGGTACATGAGAAAAATACTTATACTGGATGTACTGGTATGGGCTAGTGGTAGCTTGGTGTTGAAGACACAGATTACTGATTTTGTGATTTACTTCTCTCAAGGAGCTATTAAAACCATGTACAACTAAAGTCCTTAAGAGTTCTTAAGAGAAAACAAACAAACAACAACAAAAAAACATGTTCAAACATTTTACTAAGAACAAAACGGGGGATTGTGATTCTCTGGGTGATAAAAGAGAGCAAGAAAAGGGTGGGTGAGCGAGTGAGAGTTCTTCCATCAGCTAAACACACAAAAGGACATACAGGACAAGATAGTCAACTTAATAGAAAGCCAGAGGTTACAGGGCTATATAAACACCAGCGTGTAATGACTAATGAGTATGTGAGTGGCTCTGGTAGCACAGAGTAACACTGTGAATTATTCAAAGGACATAAAGCCACTACTCTCTGTCCCTTTTGGGAGTATACATACAGAGAGGGGAAGGAAATGCAGTCGGTCAACTGGTTAAAAGGGCAAAAGGTCAAGCTTTTAATTAAGTGGGAAAAAATGTCAAGGGCAGGAGGTGAGAAGAACTGCTCTCTCTTGGCATTACAAGGTGTGTGTGTGTGTCTTGGGGTATTTGGGAATGTGCATGTCATACAAATCTCCCTGTATGTATTAAGTCCAACACAGTAAATCTGTTCATAACTTTAATAATAGGCTCTAATAATTTCTTTTAACTAATAATTTATTTCTTTCCAATAAACTCTTTATTCCTCTGTGGCTAAACACGTTTTTGAGCTCACAGGATCATATTGAGTGTTAAGTAAGCATAGAGAGGAGTTAATACCTTCGATTATGCATATCAGTGTTTAGATCTAAGACAGAGCTACAGACTTAAACGCTGTGTCTCAGTTCCACATGATTCTGACTTTGAACTTAATTCGACCTTGATTTTTCTCTTGTGCAATACAGCCTTAAGCAAGGAGCAGTATTAAATCCAGCACCACTGCCTGACTGTTTCATGTAACCACAATATGTCACGCTGAAATTTAGGCTTTGGGCTGTAAATAAACTGAAGGGAAAAAAAAGCATGTAAGGCTCTTAAATATTAAACACATACAACAATCAGCCAAAAAAATTGAAACCACTGACAAGTGAAGCGAATAATATTGATTATCTTGTTAGAATAGCACCTATCAAGGGGTGGGATATATTTTAGGCAGCAAGTGAACAGTCAGTTCTCAAAGTTGATGTGTTGAAAGCAGCAGAAATAGACAAGAGTATGAATCTGAGCAACTCCAAATTGTGACAACTAGACAGATGGGTTAGGGCATATCCAAAACTAGCAGGTCTTGTGGGGTGTTTCTGGTATGCAGAGGTGATTACCTACCAAAAGTGGTCCAAGGAAGGACAACTAGGGAGCTGACAACAGGGTCATGGGCATCCAAGGCTCAGGCATTTGTGTGGAGAGCAAATGTTAATCTGTCTGGTCTGGGTCCATAGAAGAGCTATTGTTACTGTAAATGTTAATACTGGCTATGATAAAAAGGTGTCAGTGCACCACAGCTTGCTATATATAGGGCTATGAAGGCACAGACTGGTCAGAGTGCCCATGCTGACCCTTGTGCACCACTAAATGCCTACAATGTACAATGTGAGCATCAGAACTGGATCCTGAAGCAGTGAAAGAAGTTGGTCTGGTTTGATGAATCATGTTTTCTTGGTCATCATGTGGACTGTGTTTGTATATATGCGTGTATATGTGTGTATATATGTGTGTTTATATGTGCGTGTATGTGTCTGTGTGTGTGCGTTCCTCACTTATGGGAAGAAGGCAAGCTTGTGGAGGCATTGTGATGCTCTGGGCAATGTTCTGACAGGCATTTATGTGAATATTACTTTGACATGTACCACCTACCTTAACATTGTTACAGACCAAGTAACACCTTCATAGTAACAGTATTCCCTAATGGCAGTGCCCTCTTTCAGCAGGATAAAGCTCCTTGCAAAAATTGTTTTCAGCACATCTTCAGAGGTCTTTTGGAGGCACAAAGGGGATCTACTCAATATAGTAGGCAGGTGGTTTTAATGTTATGGCTGATTAGTGTAAATGTGATGCTATTAATTGATAGTAGAATTTCTGTATAGTCAGCAAAGAACATCAGAGGACAGGACCTTAATCAGAGATACAAGGACTGAATATTTTTTTATGGATAAAACATAAAGTGAGCTATAGGTGTAGCTCGCTCAGAAAATCAGGGACGAGTGAAAGAGTCCAATACTATACTATTAAAAAAGGATTCATGACCGATGGTCTTATCATTTTCTTGCTGAACAATTAAGAAATTGATTTGTTCTCTACTTTGTTTGGGTGATATTGAACAATGCTCAAGTTATTTATAGTAATGTAAATAAGGTGATGTTTAGTTATCATAGCTGGCAAGAGACTATCACAAAATGCTGGTTTGTTTCTCTGGATTTTTGTACTTGAAACTCAGTTAAATTGTTATTCCAGGCATCTGCTCACCCTCTGTACTGATATTTTTCACTGATCTGGTTCTTTTTCTCTTCTGTTCTGTGCTTTTTTGACAGGCTAGAGACCATAATACACCAAAAAAAAAAAAAACAGATCTTGTAACAAAAAGTACACACATCAGGAGAGACCAAGCTTTATAGTTTTGTACAGCAGAGCAACTATTTTGTCTTCACCCAGAGCTTCTGTGTTATCCAGTCAGATAAAAGATAAAACTCTGGAAGCTTGTGAGCGGTTTTTGATTCCACAGAATGAATGTTTTGAATCTTATGCTCTTTCATATGGTATTCAGTAAATATATGAGTCACATTTATATGCACAATTTTTCATATCACTGGAAGTGGAGTTATAGCCACCGCACAAAATTAATATTCCTGTTAATTATTATTAGTGTGTGGGCATACTCTTTTCTGTGTGTTATGTGACTTGAGACACAGCCTTTCACCCCTCTGAATCTGTACAATGTGAGCACTCTCAGCTGAGAAATTAATCCACAGTATAAAATGTTCTTCCATTATTAGATTGCAATAGCATAGATTACAAAAGCATCTTACATCCCATAGCTGTATCATTTAGTTTGCTAGATTATTATAAAACTCTTCTATATGAACATCGTTGTTAAATATTTCAATGTATTCAGCATTTTCTTTAGATATAATAATAATTTAGGCAGGATGTGACAGACTGGCAGGGATATAGGGCTTGCAAATGGCCAAATCAGACTTTCTTAGTGGCATGAGATCAGCCATTATTAAACAAATACATCACATTTCCTTTTGCACCAAGACACATTGAATATTTTTAACAAAACAACCAATGAAAGTGTCTACAATATGGGTGACTTTTCAGCACATCAACATCACTTTCTGACAACAATAATAAAATATACAAGTGTATTTCAACTTACTTGGACATGGCTTGGGCTGAGTGTTGCCATGGGAACAGGACGCTGCCAACGGCAGCACGATAGCAGTAAACTCCCAGCAGGCCGAGCGCCAGGGCGATCTTAGACACCAGTGAACAGTGCCGCTGGACCAACAGGAAAATCAGCAGCAGAGAGAGGATAGATAGCAGAGACAGGAACACCTTATGATCTCCACTGTGGAAACACACACACACACACAGACACACATAATTACATTTCAATGGTAAAATGTAGTTTGGAATTATGAAATGCTATTTTTTTTCCATTAAAGGAACAAATATGTGCATGTGTACACACACACACAGTAACCCACAAAAGCCCACCAAAAAACACACATACAAAAACAGCAACCCATATAAGGCCCCCAACAAACACACAAAAAAAAACATACACACATACACACAGTAACCAACATAAGCCCCCCAACAAACACACACAAACAGCAACCCATATAAGCCCCCAACAGACACACACACACACACACAAACTCACATAAGCCCCCCAACAAACACACACACACACAAACTCACATAAGCCCCCCAACAAACACAAACACACACACACACACACACACTCATTGGCCAGGAAGAGGAAGAACAATGTATTCTCTCCTCAGAAAATGTCAGAAGCTCCTTCAGTATAAAAATTATGTTTTTTGAGTCTCTATAAGCCAGACACTATGGATTCAGCAATAAAGCTGGTGCCTGACTGAATGTTCATGGCACATAAAAGAAGAGTGTAATAAATCTCTAATAAAAGCTGGCTGAAAACTGAGGTAATTTATATTTACAAGTCTCTGAGGTTATTTTTTTTTCTATTTCTCATTTAATTTGCTGCCTGGTAGCAACTTTAATATCTTGTTTTATAAGTGTTCTTATCATTTAAAGTTTAGTGAAATGTGAAACTTGTTCTGAGACAAAAAAAAGGGACCCACTGTGACCTGCCACTAACCTACTAGAGCTAATGTACAGTAAGTGAACCAAATTCACATATTGTCTTATTATCATCCACGGAACAAATCTAACAAACTTTATCAGCATCATTACAGTCAAGGCACCAATTAAGCTGATATACTGACATCAAATTGCTTAAACCATTAGGCCGTTATTTCTTACAAGAGCAAACTAGCATATAAGAGGCACATAAAACACTAGTGGACACATTATGTAATTTTCCATTGAGCAGAATCACATTTCTCAGCTTTAGTCATTATGCAGAATTCAAAATTCTGTCCTGATTTCATACATCTGTCAGAAATCGATGTTTTCATTACCAAGCTTGACAATTGGGGATTTCTGTTGTGATTAATTTTCTATCACTTGAACTTAATGGTTTATTAAAAGCTGCAAGATCATTTACAGTCAAAGAAAAAAAAAAAAAGCAATTCTCTTAATAATGTCAACAGAGAGGCACAAAAGTTAGTCCCTTCCAAGTTAGTCACCAAACTTGGAGACCTGGGCATCAACGCATCACTATGAAACTGGCTTCTGGACTTTCTGACCAACAGGCCCCAGCATGTTCGGATAGATCGCCAATGCTCTTCCACCCTCATCCTTGGCACCGGAGTACCACAAGGCTGTGTGCTGAGTCCCTTCCTCTACTCTCTCTTCACCTATGACTGCAAGCCTGTACATAGTTCCAACACAATTATCAAGTTTGCAGATGACACCACGGTGACTGGACTCGTCAAAGACAACGATGAGTCAGCTTATAGAGAGGAGGTGGACCGTCTAGCTGTGTGGTGTGCTGGCAACAACCTGCTGCTCAACACTGCGAAGACCAAGAAGCTCATAGTGGACTTGCTCAAGGAGAAAGGTGACACACACACACACCTATTCATCTCAATGGAGAGGTGGTGGACCGTGTCACTAGCTTCAAATTCCTGGGTATCCACATCTCCAAGGATCTCTCCTGGACTACCAACAGCTCCAGTCTGGTCAAGAAGGCTCACCAGCGCATCTTCTTCCTGAGGGCTCTGAGGAAGAACCATCTCTCTTCAGACATCCTGGTGAACTTCTACCGTTGCACCATCGAGAGCATCCTGACCAGCTGTATCACTGTCTGGTATGGGAACTGCACTGTGTCAGCCTGGAAAGTGCTGCAGAGGTTGGTGAAAACTGCACAACGCATCGTAGGAGTTCCACTTCCTAAGATCGAGGACATTTACAGGAAGTGTTGTCTCACCAGAGCACGCAAAACATAAAGGACTTTTATCACCCTGCCAATAGACTCTTTGCCCTCCTGCCTTCTGGGAGGTGCTACAGGAGCCTCCGGACTAAGACTAGCAGGTTTAGGAACAGCTTTTTCCCCACAGCTGTTTCTTTGCTGAACTCTGCCTCCACCGATCACACACACATTGACTGAACACATTATTATCAGTGTATATAACCTTTCCTGTATATAACCCTTTCTGTGTACAGTTTACATGTACAAATTATTTATCATAGTATACAATATCTTCCTCATTGCACACATCTAAATCATTGCACTCATTGTACATAACTCCTCTGTATACTGTTTACATATTTAATTATTATCATGGTATACAATACCTTCTTTATTGCACCACTACAATCATTTGCTCATTTGCACTCATTGCATTTACCTCCCACTGTATACTGTTTATATACTGTTATATATGCAAATTATTTATATATTTTTGTATATTGTTTATATATGCAAATTATTTATTGTTATATACTTATTATATATGCTAATTATTTGCACTGCGAAATGCACTTCTGGTTAGATGCTAAATGTATTTTGTTGCCTTGTACCCACATGTGCAGTGACAAAGTTGAATCTAATCTAATCTAATCTAAAAAGAAGCAAGAAACTGTCTCTGCAAAAAAACTTAGCAAATAATAGTCAAGTGCTACAGGAAAAGATGTTAATTTCCTGGAGGAGAGCTGAAACACAGGATATCCACCAAATAAAGAACTCTAAGGAGACTGCGATTCTGTCCAGATCACTTATACAACAGATGGCAGAAAGAAGTTTTTCATTCTTTTAGTATCAACAGAACTGGAAGTTAAGCCAGGTTTTATGATTTCTGGACCAGTTTTGCTGAAAAATATTGGACATCGTAAAAGAGTTGTTTAGTTGGGAGTTGATCTCGGTCGGTTTTAGAATGCATGCAACATGCTCTCTGGCAGAAATCTCTGGTTAAAACCTCCAGCAATAAGAAGAAAGCTAAAAAAAGCTGAAAATAAATGTTCTTTATGTTTGACCAAGTGACCATTTAAAGTATTTGCTCACACTAATTAATATAACTGCACCAGCCTACATACCTCACCCCTCCTACAGTGAGGTGCAAAGCTACTACTCATTCTAACAGACAGAAAAACCTCTAACTCCTCAAACTCGCTTTGAAAACTCGTACTTCCATGCTGTGTTCTTTAACCCAGCAACGAAAAGCTCCAAACTCCACTTTATTTGCCCTTTTAAATGTTTCCTCTAGACGTACTATTGTTATTTATAATACCGTGCGCTTGTTTCTTTTTTTCTGACTTTTTCTGTCTGATGACGAACATAATGTAGTCATTTGCTTTAATGTCATTGTCGCACAGTCTGTTAGGCAAAGATTTTTTGTGACAAGTAATAATTTTTAAAAGCCTGCTGAAAACAGCACAGTGTAAAACCTGCTTTAGACCAATTAACAATCAATCACTAAGTAAATAAATACGTAAGTAAATAAATAAATAACGTCCCATACCTCTCCCGAGAGGGGGAAAATAATGAAAGTAAATTAAAATAAATATAAAAAATAACTGTAAAAAAAAAAAAAAATATATATATATATATATATGTTTTATTTTGATCAAATGAAATCGATTTGAATTAATTTTAATGAATTAAAACAGAAAAAAAAATAAACAGTGATATAAATACTTAAATTATTGCATAAATTTCCAGCATGGCTATATTTTAAATAAATATATATATATTTTTATTTTAACAATTTAAAATTTAAATGAATTAATTTCAGTAAATTTAAAAAAAAAATACACAATACACAAATACAGAAATATAAGTACTCAAACTATTGCAGGAACTTCTGTCCTCAAAGTTATTTTAAAAGTGCCATAAATTCAGGAAGCACAGTAAGTTTGTGGATAAGGCATTAAAGTTAAAAAAATATTTTCCCTAGCTCACACCTAACACTAGGAACAAGTTGTATTATGTCCTTTAAGTGAATATTATAATATTCATTTTTGACAGAAATAAAGGATGACAAACAAACAAGCCATGTACTGATTTATAAATAAAGCAGTACTAGTGTGAGGGCCATGATAAACCCAGTATAATATACTGAAATCACATTTTACTGATTTCTTTTTAGAAATCTGACTGATCATACATATGTTCATTTTGTATCCCTTGTATAAAATCAAAAACTAACAGGCTGGCAGGTAATCACAAAATGATTTAGTCTAATGTCTAGCTAGTCCACCTACCAGCATGTATCTGGAATGAGGAAGGAACCTGGAGAGCTGGTAAGAAACCTACAAAGGCACAGTGAGAACATGCAAATCTCCACACAGACAGTAGCTCAGGATGGAAGCATGCAGCTGTGAGGAAGCAATTACTCACTGCAACATCGGTTTATCATTACCGTTTACTAAAAGTAACCTGCTCCCAAAACTGTGCACTTTGATAATCTGGCTCAATAATTTTAGAATTAGATCCTGTACCTTCAGTGAGTCTAATGAGATGCAGCTACTTTACATCAGACTTCAAATTCATCATCAGTGGCGGATTTTCCGCTTCTACAAATAGGGAAGTCTCCAGTGATCACTGTGTCTGTGCTGTAAGAGGCAAGCAGCCATGTTTACAAGGCATGTATTAATGATTATCTTTTTGGCCAGAGGGTTGCTTTAAGAAATGTACGAGTTAACTAGGGGCATTTAATGTGTTTGAAATGATAGTTACATGCACAGCTTTTTGCATATATATGAATCTGTGTGTGTGTGTGTGTGTGTGTGTGAGAGAGAGAGAGAGAGAGAGAGAAAGAGCGAAAGAGAGAGAGCGAAAGAGAGAGAGAGAAAGAGAGAGAGAGGAGTGGGACTAATGTGCCTTTTTAACATGCTGGTTGTGTTCTTTTCTCATCTATGGTAATCATGTGTGGGGCATCGAGACTTAGACAGGTGTATTGGAGTGAGAAGGTGGAGGATATTGTTAAAAGTGTGTGTTTGTGATACGGATGTAACTGTTATTCGGAATGTGTTTTAAACATACACAAACACAGAGGCGAATACGAAGTGCGCTATTTGTTTGTTGGTTTTTAAGCTTGCCAGAGTGTCTCACAGGGCATTTGGTTGAGACTAGATGTGTGCATGAGGACTGAAATCCTGCTCGAAGCAACCAACAAAAGAGTCCCACAAGCACACAAGGATTTTACTTTCATGTGCTCTCAGGAGAAACAAAACCATGTTTATTAACATGATGCTTTGTAAATGAATGGTCAAAGTTGCGGGGGTTTATTCAAGTTAACTAAACTAAATTTGTTAGAAGCTACTGTAAGCAGACGCAAACTAACATAAAATGGAGAAAATAATACAATTATAAACTAGTGGGATGCAGATGAGGTTGAGGAAGTGACAGAGCTGGAATTTGGAATTTCTGTGTGAAGAACTGACAGCATGGGGTGGGAACACGATGAATGACTGACAGCTGCACAGATGTTTAGAGCTCTGTGCTTAAATCATGCTCTCGCTGTCTCTCACAATAAATGAATATTCTTTGAAATCGCTGTTAATGTGTAACAAAATCTATCATTGTGTTTCTGATGTATATGTTCCTTCATTAACTATCATTTATAATGAGCTATTTAACTATCATATATACTATATTGCAAAAAGTTTTGGGACACGCCTCCAAATCATCGAATTCAGGTGTTTTTTTTCAGGGGTTGGGCTTGTCCCCTTAGTTTCAGTGAAAGGAATTCAAAGACATTTTGGACAATTTCATGGATGAGCGAGTTTGGTGTGGAGAAACTTCCTCAACGCACTAGAACATCTTTGGGATGAATTAGAGAGGAGACTGTGAGCCAGGCTAAAACTGGGATGTCTGCCTTTACATACACATGAATTTAATATGGAGTTGGCTTCAACGCTTCTGGGAGGGCTTTTCCACAAGGTTTACGAGTGTGGTTATGGGAATTTTTGACCATTTGTGAGGTCATATTGGAACAGGAAGGAGCCATCCCCAAACTGTTCCTACAAAGTTGGGAGCGTCAAATTGTCCAAAAAGAGTTCCTTTCACTGGAACTTAGGGGCCAAGCCCAACCCCTGAAAAATAACACCTGAATTCAATGATGTGGAATGGTGTCCCAAAACGTTTGTCAATATAATGTAGTCTTAGTGGTCTAGGGATGCTACCAAACACTGTGGACAAAAATATCCATTTGTGTTTTTTGTCTGCAAGGAAAAAAGGCTGAAAGTGTTGAATATGAACAATCCATTAACTAGAACTACAACACAGTGTAAAATGTAACACTTCACAAATAACGTTAATGGTAATTATAATTGGACGCTGATGTTTGTTGGCTTATCTTCGCTGTACTGTGTGCACACATCAGAACATAGTGCTCAGCGTAAATGAGTACATCCCCTTTGAAAAGGAACATTTTAAGCAGTATCTCAATGAATACAAAAACAATCTCCAAAATGTTGACAAGACTAAGTTTTATATAACATCTGTTTAACTTATAACATGAAAGTAAGGTTAATAATATAACTTAGAGAACAAAATTTTCAGTTTTGCTCAAATTAGGGTGATGCAAAAATGAGTACGCCCCAATGGAAATCTCTGGAGCAAAGCTAAATTTTAGACTACAAATGTCTAATTTAACAAGAATTCAACCACAAATGAGTCTAATTATTCATTACACAGGTGTCCAGCAGACAGTTGACTATAAAAGGGTGTTACTCATTTCATGCTGTCAGCAATGGCACAACACGGAATAGAAATGTGACAAGACCTGAGAAAGAAAATCATTTCTTTACACCAGAAAGGTGAAGGCTACAAGAAGATCAGCAAAGCTTTATTTATCAATCAGAATACCGTAGCAAAAGTGGTACAAAAATGTAAAAAAGATCGAACTGCAACCATCTCACAGAGACGTCCAGGTCGTCCACAGAAGTTAACACCTCGACAGGAGCGTCTTCTGATGAGAAGGGTTGAAGAAATTCGGCATGCAAGTTCACTGCAGTTATCTAGTAGAAACTGTTGAAAAAGTGACTGTTTCCCAAGACACAATACGGTGTACACTGCAGAGGAATGGCATGCATGGGTGCCGTCCACAAAAGAAGCCTCTCCTAAAGCCCAGGCACAAAAAAGCCCGCCTAGAGTTCGCCAGGGCCCATACTGACAAAGATGAAGACTACTGGGACTCTATACTCTGGAGTGATGAGACCAAGATAAATGTTTCTGGAACTGATGGCTTCAAAACTGTATGGTATCGCAAAGGTGAGGAATACAAAGAAAAATGTATGGTGCCTACAGTGAAACATGGTGGTGACAGTGTCCTTATGTGGGGCTGCATGAGTGCTGCTGTTGTCGGGGAGCTGCTTTTCATTGATGGCCTCATGAATTCACAGATGTACTGCTCTATACTGAACGAGAAGATGCTACCAACACTCCGTGCCCTCGGTCGTCATGCACTTTTCCAACATGACAATGATCCTAAACACACATCTAAGGCCACTGTTGGATTTCTGAAGAAGTGATTCAGTGGCCAAGTATGTCTCCTGATCTGAACCCAATCGAACACCTATGGGGAATTCTGAAGAGACAAGTTGAGCTTCACTCTCCATCCAGAATCCAGTCTCTCTAAAAGAGGTCATTGTTGAAGAATGGAAAAAGACAGATGTTGCAAAATGTCGCCAACTTGTTCATTCCATACCTAGAAGACTTGGTACTGTCTTTAAAAATCATGGAGGCCATACAAAGTACTAGATGTAGTAGTGTAGTTTTGTTGTGGGGTGTGCTCACTTTTGCATCACCCTAATATGAGCAAAACTGAAAAATGTGTAAGTAATATTATTAACCTTACTTCCATGTCATATCTTATATTAAACTTAGTCTAGTCAACATTTTGGAAATAGTTTTTGTGTTCATTGAGATATTGTTTAGAATGTTACTTTTCAAAGAGGGTGTACTCATTTACGCTGAGCATTGTAGTTGTGGTTTACAGTAGCCTCATATAAGTTCAAATAATATAATAGACATATAAATAATAAAATAATAAGAATAAGATCATGGAGTGACGTAGCTGAGGTTGATGAGCTGTCAGAGCTGGAATTCACAGTTCCAGCAAGATTATGTCTGTGTTCCAGTTCCATTTCAGTCCAGATCCAGATATATGGAGATCCACTAAACATATATCCAAATCACAAATAACGTCCATGTAAAATCAGAGGCCAGGCTCTCCGATCTCACACCGTACAAACAGGACCTCGCTGTGATCCTCACAACCTTTGAGCGGAGACATTGGGCAGAATTCTACTCAACACTCAGAGGAAGAAACAACTGCACACACTAATAATATTGTTAGCATTCATGCTGCAAGCAAGAAGTAACCTGACAAGCCACCTTAAGAGGAACAATATTTGGCAGTCCAATGTGCACTTCCTCCCAAGTCAAGTGTGAGGTGCCTGAGCCCAATCTTGGTTAACATTTAGTCCTCAGTGTCTCGCAGACGAAACAAGCAAAACTGTGGCGGAGTGGATGACTCACTGCTCTCCAACCTCGGATGTGAACTTCATCTGCATGCACAGAGCTACTCGTCATTACGCAGCAAATTACTGACCATGTCTCGGATGTAAAGCAGGTTACACAGAGAGATGCGATCACCGGTGAATACAAAGTAAGGACTTACTGAGAAATAAAGGTGTAATCTTATAGATAATAATCAACGATGAGGTATGATGTGAGCTGACGGTGAAGCGGACGCGAGACAGACGCTTGTACTATAACAGCACATGCTGAAGTAAGTTTCCGTTTATACCTCAGCGATTTGAACTCAATAATTTATAAATGAAAAACATAAATGTTTATAGCTATAATTAATATTGTGGAGCTTATGGTATGTTACAGCTTTGCGCTACTGTTATGATTATGCCAAATCAGCACCTGACTACAATTCCCATCAGCCCATTTAAGCTTGTACCTGTACATCATGATAGTTACCAAAAACCCAGAACGTTATTTGTTAAATAACACTTTTTTTTAATTCCTTTTTCACAGATAATTCTAGAAAACAGTGCATTAATATAGACCTGTCGTTCATAATATTCTTCCTGTAACCCTGAATGCGTTTTGACCCTCATAAGATAACTGAAGTCACGTTGTGTGCAGTTCAGAAAAGCAGAATAAATAATTTTCTGCAAATATCATTATATATTATGTAACTGAACTTATAAAGAATTATTCATAAATAGAGTATAAAAGTTCAGTATAAACATCAGGCCATGAGTGCGTTCATGAGTAAACCTCTCTTCAGGAATCTTTTGCAATTTATGTGACTAAATAAATTTTTCAATTCAAATTATTTTGCCATAATGTTATGATTTTAATGAGCATCTGTGCATTTCTAGACATTATATAGGCACAGTCCTAACAGCTTCTCATGGGCAAATATGTTGCTTTTTATTGTTTTAACTTTTTCTGTAATAAAGCATCTGTGCATGAGCATGAATCCATGAAACTTTCAGAAACCAGGTAGGTGAGATGGAAAATACAAAAAAAATAAACACTTAACTGTCAAATTTGACATATTTTGCATTGGAGCTATGTTAACATAGCAGAATGTAAAAAACATACCAAAAGAGCAGTCTTCCCTCTAATCAAACAGCTGATGACTGACGCATGATTCTGCACTGACTGACAGCTGCACAGGGGCTTTTAGCTTTCTGCTTCAAACATGCCCTGATACGATATTTTCACTTTTATTTTAGTTCATGGTCAACGTGAAATAAAAACTATGTGATCCTGACGTAAATATCACTTAATCGACTATCATTTTATAAAGATAATACTTAACTGTCATATAATATCAGTGATATTTTTTAGAAAAGCCATTAAAAAAAGGCTGCAATTTTTAACTAAGAAAAAAAAAAACCCTTAAATAAATCAGCATAAAATGTAAGAATTCGCAAATAATGTTGACGGAAATTATAAACGGACGGTGATATAAAACTTTTATATAAATATAAAGCTTTTCTCTTTATATTTGTAATATTTGTGTGCTTGTGTGTTTTGGTTTCTAAAAGTTTCATAGATTCATGCTCATGCACAGATGACGGAAAAAGTTTAAACAATAAAAAGCAACATATTTGCCCATGAGATGCTGTTAGGACTGTGCCTATATAATATTTAGAAATGCACAGATGCTCATTAAAATCATAACATTATGGCAAAATAATTTGAATTCATAAATGTTAATTAAATCACCTAAACTACAAAAGATTCCTGAAGAGAGGTTTACTCATGAACGCACTCATGACCTGATGTTTATACTGAACTTTTATACTCTATTTATGAATAATTCTCCTTTATAAGTTCAGTTACATAATATATAATTGTATTTTCAGAAAATTATTAATTCTGTTTTTCTGAACTGCACACGATGTGACTTACGAAGGTCAAAAAGCATTCAGGGTTACAGGAAGAATATTATGATATTATTATTAAGTGATGTGTAAAAGGATTGTACAGAAAATGCTCTGTGTTATGTTTCTTACTGTTCATAGCATTTACCATCATCTAGTGTTCTGCTGTAATACACAATTGTGAATTTGTATCTTATTTTAGTTTATTTTACGGATAATAACTATTTTTGTTGTGGGATATGGTGGGGGTTGTGTACAAAAAAAAAATGGAAAAGATTAGAATATTTCTGAACATCTTTGTGAAACCTGATACATGACGGCAGAAGGACCACCCAAGAGGCTGTGTGATTGACAGGTAAAGCAACCAATCACAATTTGTTTCGTTAAGCATTATGCTTAGTCAATGTCTGACTAAAACAGACTGGTGTGCAACTATAGATCATTCATTTAAGAAAGCTGTGCAAGTTAATGACCTTTACATCATTTGGAAAATCCAGTGTTTGAAGCTTATGAGGATCAGCTAATGTCATAGTTGTAAACATGACAGCTTGCTTCTTCCATGAGGGAAATAGACAGCTTTGATTTCAGGCATAACATAAAAATACACAACACACGTCTCCTAGAAATCCTGTAAAATCAGATGACAACTTCAAAACACCTGAGGTGTTTCCGGTTTTGTGTGCCATGTGTTGTGTGCATCAGATGTTCAGCCAACACTTCATGGGAGCAATGTCTGTGGCTGAGACTTGGTATTACATGGCTCTGTTCAGTAAATGATCCTATTATTTGCTTTTATTTGCCTATTATTATTATCCTCCATACAAAGCAAGACATACCATTTCCACTCTTGCTACATCTGCTAAGTGTGACTAGAGCAAATCATCCAGAACTGACCACAGACTTGTCATAATTAGCCAAAATTTCTTTTCTTTCCTTTTTCTTTTCAAAAACCTTAAGCAATAATTGTAGCGACTGTCTGCTAAAGTTTTGTTTTCTTGTGAAAACTTTTATTTTTCTTCCCGATTAAGAAGAGAATATCTAGAAATTTTTCAGATGTATCAACAGTAATGTTTTATTATAACTATTTAACCTGACTCTTAATTTTGAGCCTAATGTCTAGCTTTTTACCCCTGCGATGCTGTTGTCTCTATCTAATGCAATCCATAATGCACATAAAATGTCACAACTTGTCTTTAAATTTAACATTTACATTGCATTTATAGCATTAGGCAGAAGCCCTTATCCAGAGCAACTTACTGAAGTGCTTCTGAAGTCTCTGTCAATAAATACAATGATACTGGTTCACTAGGACACCGACTAAGAATACCATCATTCTAAACACTCTATTGGGATGTAATACAAGCACATAGAAAAGCAGACAGACATTAAAAAAAAAACAAGTGCTAGTTTAAATATTTCAGGAAGAGGTAGGTCTTGAGAGAGGAGTCTTGATGCGAACCTTCCTTGTACCCTGAGAGATGGTGGGATCAGTCGAGCAGCGCTAGAAGAATGGAGGGTGTGTGAGTCAGTGTGGTGTGCGATAACGCTTTGAGGTAAGTGGATGCTGGGCTTTTTCTAGCTTTTAGGCAAGCATCAGTGTTTTAAATCTGATCCGGACAGCTACCGGAAGCCATATCTTTATATTTTTAGCTAATATTAAAATATTTTAATGCATGGCCCTGTTTGGGACGTGTGCTGCCAAACTTGCTATATGCTATGTCATGCTCAGAAGCTCCATCTGTAAGTGCACCATAAGGCAGAGCCAGGTGTCTGGTGTGTGTAGTATGTTCCTACTGCTTCCTATTGCTTAACTCCACCCACTTTCTCATGTGGTGCACATCCCCGAGGCTGGATTTGTGGCAAGGCTGTGCCGTGCAGTTTGGTGGAAAAGCACTGCTGGACTCCCAGGCACAGATGGCTACGGCACTGTTGGGATCCAAACTCTAAACATGATCTACACACAACAGTGACGACCACTTCAAGCCAAGTGGGAGTCTAGTGGAAAAAGTTATGTAGTTTAAAATTCCACTCACGTTTGTTAACATAATTTCCCTTGCAATTTAGAGAGTCTAGAAAGATATGCAATGTTTACAGTTCCCGGGTTTTGTGATATCTAGTTTAGTTTTGCCTGCAAATATTTACTCAGCTGGAATGGGCTCTGGTATTTTTGATTTTTTACTTTTTTATTTATTTTCTTAAACTATTACCACACAATGGGATGGCCTTCATCTAATCATCCTTTTTAAACATTGTGACTGCCACAAAAATTACCCAAGTAAGACTTAAATATTTAAAAAATGGCAAATGATTCATCAATGAGAAAAAGAATTAAATGACTTTTCTGATGATTATCTGGAATATTTTCCCTTTTCTGCCATCACATTTCATTATCTTCCTGCTTTATGCATCATTATGTATGAAAATCGTGTTCCCAACCTCCAGATAAAGTGCCAATAGGCTGCCTTTCTTAAAGCTTCTGACTGACAGGAAAGCTTGAATATGACTAATAAAGAAAGCGGTAACCTTTCTGTAGAACTTTCCCGGTCAGTTCATGAAATATTAACAGTTTCAAACTCCAAGCGATAATCGATGGGAGCAAATATGAACCTGAGAGCAGGAAGGACAAAGGAAACAGGGTTCAAACTGTTACGAGCGTTCAGTATCAGTTCAGTGGCCGTAGTTAACCGTATCACGCGTGGGCTCATGTTAATCAAGGCTCTCTGAGTAGGAAATCGGTTGAAATGGCTTTAAAATTCTGACAGAAATGTAATTTTGGCTCCACTCTTACAAATATAAGTAAAAGAATTAATCGAGATCCCTCATACATAATAGCGGCTATAATTAAAAAATTTCAGAGAGCCATGAACGTGTCTGACACTGTAACTGCACTTTCCTTTCAGCTGTGTAGAATAACTTCAAACAGCCAGAGTGGAAAAAAATGGTTTAAGCATCGTATAGTATAGAACTTCTATATTTTTCGGATTTCTGCTTTGTCAAAGAGAATCTCTGAGCACCTGGGAAGAAGCGGTGATGTACTGTAGCAGCACTGATTTGAGACCAAAAGCAGACAATCAGAATAGATAGAAGATTGTTAGCACTCACAGCACCCTGTATCATTCACACATTTATTTCCCTAGCACTCGGCAGCAAGTGATAAACAATATGCCTTTGTGCAGATGGCTGGCTTGCCTGGACTCATCGGAGTAATTGATCGAACCTAAAATGATGAAGGCATGAGAAAACAAATGAGGCTTGTGTGAATCAGAAGACGCTACATAGAACAAGTACAACGAACAGGAGAAAACGGCATGCTTTATTCATTTATCGGCGAGCCTACACCTCTCCTCACACTTGAAATAGTTTCACACTGCTCATACTTAATCTGGGGTTAAAAATGTATTCTGGATATTCATAATCTGATGTTTTTCACTGTATATTCCTAAACCTCGGGTTAGAACATTCTTATTTGGATGACTGAATAAATATAGGATGTTTTTTTAATCTAATTCCTTTTAAGCATGAAGTCTCAGTTATTTCTGACTTTACTATCCTGAACCAACTTTTCTGAACATGTCTCCTCTGAGCATATTAATGGGTAATTAAGCAAAACCAAAAAAGAATAAACATTATCACTAGCAGCTACAGTTAACCTGCTTTTTTCTGCTGTAATGGGCATAACATGTACATGACATGTGATATGGATATCTGGCCACACCCCTTTCTCTTCCCCAGGTGATACTATCATCACTCAGCAATAATTCGGGGCATGATAGGACGACGGCATATTTGCAAACTTTAGTAAGTCAGAAATGCTGACCCTGACTGCTCCTCAACCTCAGTTGCATCACTGGAGTACATATGAGTAATATATGCATTATTAGACTATTTATTATTTACTACCATAAATATATACACAAATGTATATATTGCATTTTAAGTTGTTTTAAAGCACTAAAGAAACGTAGACTAAGCAGCCTGTTTGGGGTCAACATGCTCTTGTCTCTTGTCATGCTAATAACTGCCTACAGAACATGCAGAAGACTGGAAGAAGGATGAAGACCCTGACAATCCCCTTGAACTGCTTGAATAAACAACATACTCTATTGTATTGTATATGCAGTAACTGTGATTCAACCAGATATTTCTAGTTATTTCTGTAGTGCCTATCTTACATAGGGTCACGGGGAGCCCACTAGAGTTTATCCCTGGAGACTCAGGGTACAAAGTAGGGGACAATCCAATCACAGGGCACCATCACACACATACACACACACTCACATGCACCTTCACACACTAAGGACAAGATGCCAATCAGGACTGGGGGAGGAAACTACAGTATGCAGAGCAAACTCTAGAAAAATGTGAAAACTCCACACACACAGGTCAGAGGTGGGGATCGACTCACCAAACCTGGAGGAGTTAAGTAACTGTGTTTTACAAACATTAATACTGTCTCTCTGAACTTCAAAGTGTGTTAGCCTGCATTGTTGATACTTTCCAAAATCTACTGTTGTAGTGCAGCGTATTCTTTTAAGTGTGCTAAATATGGAATCTACAGATTCACAGGTTTTTGTGAAGGACCGACTTTATTTTGATTTTGATAACCCAAATATGGATATGCCGGTTTAGAAATGCCAGCACTGTCAGCATGGTGTGTGAATTCTGACCCTGACTGTTCCCTCAACTTCAACTAGGTCACTCAAAAACATCGCTGGTCTCAACTAAAGATATCCTTCATCTCTGTTGCTTAAGTACAGAAGCATATTCAAGTAAAATTTAAATAAAAAGGTCTAGCTATGTCAAATTCCTAGCTTACAATGATCCCAATTAGCAACTAGCATGACTGACTGGCAACAACACTCACATTTCAGTGGTTAGTTCGCTCTAAATAGCTATACATAACACACGGCAAAAAAAAAAAAAGAAGAAGGAAAAAAAGTAATGTTTAAGTGGTTATGCACTGGTGCTTCACTTTACCACTTTTAATTAGCACCATGGATTCTGCACTGATATCTGAGATATCCGTTTTGAACCTGAAGTGGAGAAGAAGCTTCTCTGTGCAATCAATTTAAGCATTCTGGTTTCGTCATAGAAGTATTTAGCAAACCATATCGTCTAATTAGATCAGAGAATGTAAATAAATTAAGACATTAAAAAAAGAAAAAAAAAACTTATGGAAGTTTGTAAAAAAAAAAAAAGTCCTTGCTTGACAGGCTAAATAAATGCAATGTGTGCAGTTGGATAAGCCACAAAAGAGGATCTGCTACAGAAGCCACAAAGGTTTATGTTTAAAAGTTGGCTTTGATGAACTGTGGCTAGTTTTTCATTCTGCTACACTAGTTTGAGCCGCTGAAATACTTTGCTTGCTTTGCATATCTGGACTGTAGTCCAGCAATTGATGGCTCATAATATATAGAGTTATGTTTTAAATGCTTTCTCTCTCTTTCTCTCTCTCTCTCTCTCTTCTAGTTTGCACCAGTGTGAATTGAGTAGTCTTATTCCAAAATCTGAAAAGCACTGGTTTATTTGCTTTTGTCAGGTGCATGACAATACAGCAGTGTCTTCTGACTGACAGAAGCAGCTTTGTCTCTAATGATCTAGATGATACAGACAAATTATACACACTTTAATGTAGAGCTGAAACAGTTAACAAGACACACACACACATGCAAGAACATGTATGCTTGTATATATAAGCACACATGCACATGCACACACAAACACACACACACACACAGACACACCAGCAAGAACCCAAATATACATGTATGCTTGCATATCCATGAACACACACACACACTCACACTCATGCTCACAGACTCACACACCTGCAAGAACACACATGTACATGTATGTTTAAATACCCCTGCACACACACGCTTACACACACATTCTTCCGTTCCTCCATTCTAAAGAGCATTAATATCCTTTCATAGCGTGAATCATGAGGTAGGCTCCGGGGTCTTAGTAACCTGGCCACTGCTCTGATTCATTCTTTCCGTAATGAGAGGAAGCAGTCAGACACTTTGACCCCCCGCTACCCATCGCTGAGACTAGCGTCTGCCCATCATCTTGCCGTAACAAGTCTGGATTTATAATGAGCGCAATCATGGTTATTTATCACTAAGTGCAGTGAGAGTACAGGCTCAGCCCTGGCTTTTTAGACACGCTAAGGTAGTGCACTCGAAAACTACGTGTATTGAACGGCACTATTTTCAGGCTTCCGCTAGACGTCAAATTGCTCAAACCCAATGGCATAAGTGTGGCTTAGTGTTTGCAGAAGAAAAGCAGATGTTTCTTGTGTGTGTGTGTTCAAATCAATGAGCACTCACACTTCATATTTGCAAATCCTGTGTCCTGTGCCTTCAGTGTGCTGCTGGTCCTGACGTGACTACCCCTTCCCTACCCATACCAGTATACACACACACACACACGGACAGAATCTATTATGAATGAGTCCTTATACATATATAATACACATATACACATACATGTTTATATAATATAAATATAAATGCTTTCATAGGCCTCAATAAATATCAATCAGCCATAAAAAGTGCAAAGTGTGTTTGCGCCTTTGAAATGAAAATGGATGGGAGGAAAAACATATCCACACCGTATCCAGATGAACATGGACACCAAGTTTCTCGCAAGTATCACCCAGAACTATCTCTCATCCACATGCTTTTGGCCTCTTGCACATTATGGCCTCCTGACGCTGTGCTGGAAAAGCAGGAAGACTGTGTTGTAAGAAAACCTGATGTACACTGCTAAAAACAAACGAAACTTAAATCACACAGTGAATCTCGAGCCAAATCTAACAGGAAGGATAAGGAGAGACTAATCATCTGTAGTCACTATCTGTAATACCATTCCCTTTTTGGGGGGGGTGTCTTGCTGTTGCCTCTGCAGTGCACCTGTTGTTTCTTTCATTTGATCCAAAGCAGCTGAAACTGATTCACAATCACTTATGCTTCCAGACTGGACAGATTGATATCCCTCAAGCTTAATTGACTCGATGTTCTACTATGATGATTAAGCTTTCCCTTAATTTTTTTTTTTGAGCAATGTATCTGGAAAAGAGCCAATAATGACACACACCACATATGGGAGTATACAACACACTGCAGATTTAGAAAGACCAAATTGCTCACTTATTAGTCACTTATTGCAGTGATGCAAAGCACTAAAGGAGATGCCAAATGGAAATCACTGGCAGATTAATCTGAAACAGAGCAGGCTCACATAAATACTGAGAGTTTGAAAGCTGGTCATCTGAAACCGAGACTACTTGAAGGAAGTGGTGTGAGTTCGGTTGGACTGGAACTGTGCTGTGAATGTGAACACAACTCGTACTAGGGTCAACACCAGTTTCTTTATAGGTGTTTGTGATTGGGTTTGCTAGAATCAAGTGAGTCTGTAACCAGATCAATGCTGTAGCCAAGAAAATGCCAAATGCCAAGAACCATCACAATTTGGACAATACCATCTTATACTACTGTACACATGAGCCATAGCAGCATTTCTTTTGTCTCAAGTGAATGAAGTCTTCCTTGCCTTAACTTATGGATTTCTTTAATGATTGCATAAAGAAAAACGTATTATATAATTATCCATATTTAATATTTCTTCCATATGAAATGACTGCGCTTCAAAACATGTCATTAAATTTGTGTGTGAAGTCGATTATTAAAACTTCACAATATAAACCATGTATGAAATCACCCAAACTCATTAGTACATTAGTCTCTTTACCTACGAATTTCTTTACTCAGAAGAACGCAGAAGCTCTCATAAGTTTTAAACACTTTCTGAACTAGCAGGCTTTTCATGAATACCAAATGTCTTGCGTAAAAACACCTATGAATGATTTATGAATAAATTCTTTTGTTTCCAGCTTAATAAATGAGGTCTATCGTGAGGACCCTACATTCACAAACTTGTAATGAAGCTAAGTAATACTACGTTAGTAAGGAAACCTTTTGACACTTTTTGTTTGCGTGTGTTTTTATAATGACATTTTTTTTTCTAGCCAAATGTCTCTATAAGGTCAAAACTGTCATATATTCCTAATCTTGTTGGGACATTTGTTCCCCATCTAGATATAAAAGCACACACACACAAATTACGCACAGGCAAACATGATAGTTATATACCATTCACTAAAGGTATTTAAGCTTTAAGTTCATCTCACTCCACTTTCCTCATGTTAAATAATTACAACCACTATATTTGGTGCTACCATTTACAGTTCACTGGCTTTCCCTTAACAACATGCCTTTTCTTAACTATAAAAAATGTCTAATTGAACCCGGTTCCAGCTTTTCACAAGTTTGAAAATGCGAGAAAGCTTAAATATAAGATCCAATTTGGATAGAGTACGATTCTCTGGAGTTACAATTTCAGCTTTAAAGCTTTCTCTAAATGAGTGTCAGTCTCTCACACTGAGACTCCAGATTTATACTGGAGCTGAAGTTCTCCAGTCTGACTGATGCTCAGCAAGTTAAACATAGACTCTGAGAGTTTTTAATGAAATGTGGCTGCTGTTAGGAAAAGTGAGACTAGATACAACAAGACAGAGCTAACAGAGTGGGAGAGTAATATATTAATATAGAAACCTGCTCACTATCATCAAATATTTGTTTTCTCTAAGCCAAATGTTTCCTTTTATGATTGAAGAACCCAAACCATGCCATCCTTAATTAAACCACTGGCCCATACTATGCTGATAATCCTTATACTGAACCTATTAAGTGCAGAAACTTATTTTAATCCAAATCTTTCTTTCTTATATTTCTAAGCTATCGAGAATGTGGAACTCATTGTCAACTGCACTGACAGGGAAGCCCCCATCACTAGTAAATCCTTCTTGCTACTAATTTGTACACATTACAGGAAGCTATTTCAGAAAACAGTTTTGGAAATTTTCTATGACCTTGACCCTGCATTATTGCACTATATCTATCAGGGAAACAAACAGGAAGAAAGTTTGACGTTGCTGTGACTTTGACCATGTTGGATGGATGGATGGATGGATTAATGGTTAAATTAACAGATGCATGGATAGATGGATGGATGGATGAACTGCAATAATTGTAATTTAGCCAGAAATCTGGCCTTGATTTTCTGAGCATGAATATGTATGTAACATCTCTGTAAGTCAAACAGGAAGGAAGCAACTGAATATAAATTTCAGACATTCCACTCTGTTTGGAAATCTAATCTGTTCATCTGTTTATTATAATGAAAAGTCCATATAAATGGAAGCTGCATGGATGGCCATATGGACCAACCAATTGCAAAAACTTGAAGATAGCCAGAAAATAGTAGTTGGGAATCTGAACATGAGCTTATAAGTAACATCTTTGTATGACAAATAATGTCTGAATGAACTCCAACATCTAATCGGTTCATCTGCTGGATACAATACTAACTCCATAAAAATCCTACAAATATTTCACCAATCATTCTTGAGAATGTTGGACAGATGTATAAATAGACAACAATTACGCGGTATGGTCCTAGCAAACACATTCATTAGGCAAACTTATATTCACAAACTTACATTACTGCGTATGAAATCATATCGTTTTTTAATAAACATTCCATCTACAATCATGAAGCAGCTGCAAAACTGCCCTTGCATTTACGTGTTGTCTTTTCCTGCTACTTCCAATCAAGATTTCATCTATGCAAATTCCAAAACTTGCAACTTGTTTTTAACTTTTTAACTTCAAATTAATTTCAAACCTATAAAAACTTGGCCTGTTGCAGCCAATTACATGCATTTAAGCAAATTATTCATAAAGCTGAACGTGGCTCATTGGATCAGAAACAAGAACAAGCTACAGAGCTAAATGTGTGTTCAAGACCCCCTGGGAATCTCGTAATAACGAGATGGGAAGTCGTAATTACAATGTCAGGTGCATTAATAGTTTGGCATTTAAACGTAAATCTTCATAGTAGTTGCTTATCTGGACATGTGGAAGCAAAGATTTGTATTGTAAAGGCTCCTTTATCAATTTTAGTTGAATAACCCTGGATTAGAATAAAAGGAAAAATTAGCACAGGAAGAGATGCCTACACATCTGACACAGAGATGTCTACATGAACTAAATGACATAACACAATGTATAGTATTGTGTTGTGTTATGTTTAATGATTCTTTCTCACCTGTTGAGCCAGTGGCTCAGGTCAGGCAGATGTGCCCACTGCACCCCGGTCTGGTTTAGTGACCTGAGCATTCGACAGCATGCCAGAGTGAGGAGCGGTGTGGCCAAGGCTAACCACTTCTCTGAGTCTGCACTGACCCCCAGCTCAGCCACCGGAGAGAAAGATGCAGATTTTTCCTCCATGGTAGAAGGCAGGAGAAGACTTTCCTCCTCTTCTTCACCTGGGCGTCTCTTTTCCCTGAAATACTTCCTGCAGACATCCTGGAAGACGGCCAGGCAAAGTGTGTTGAGCAGGAAGTACCATGTCTGGTGTTCCTCTTCTACAAAGCTACTGGAGGCCAAGCTGAGAGTGTGGCCGAGTGTGCCGATCAGGAGCAGGACGTCCAGTTCAGACAGAGTCCATTCTGAGGAAGAGGTCTGAGAGAGAGAGAGAGAGAGAGAGAGAGAGAGAGAGATGTAAAAAGTATCACCTATTACATGCACGCTCACACCCGCTGACTGTGTGCCTGCGATAGCTTCTCTCACACTTGAGTTCTCAGCCGTGTTAGGACGTGCTGAGAACTAATTAAAGGACTTTAAATTAAATCATAGGAATAAAAGTGTTAAGAGCCTGAAATGCAGGCACGTGTAAAATGTACTTTGTGCCAAATGAGCGACACTGAAATCGGCAGCAAGATTCCTGCAGTGCAGAATGCCGTGGTGAAAGGAGGAGAATTAACCAAATTCCTGTTCGATTCAACTGAACCGGAAACAAATTCCTGCCTGGAACACTGTGGAAAAAACGCAATTCAAGACAACCAAAGGAGCTACTTGGCCTGTTGTAGCCAATCATAGGCATTTATATAAATTATGCACTTAGCTGAAGGTGGCTTATTGGATCAGGAACTAGCTACAGGGCTAAATGTGTGTTCCCAAGCTCGTATTTACGAGTTGGGAAGTCGTAATTACGATGTTAGGGGCATTTAAGTCATTTAGGACGGAGCGAGATTTTTTTAACTTCTAGAAAATGACCTCATAACAGAAATCAGCTTTTGAGACGAGGAAACATTACATTTCATCAACTTTACCATCAGCTACAAATGCTGCATCTATTAATTCCACTGTGTTTTCTTACTCACACGCCTCAACTGGAAAACTTCAAAGAGAATCCCACTCATATTTACAACTTTGTGTTGGCATCCGTGTGCATTCGAGTCGTAAATACGATCTTGACTTGATGACTTGAACACACCATAACAGCATTACATCAGAAAGAGTGGAGTTTTCACAAAATGTTTATAGGTTTTTCCTGTTATTTGCTGTTTTTCTCTTTAAAAAAAGTGGTCAGGGACAAAATTAAAATGGACAGAGAAGCATGTGTTTGTCTCTACTATAAAACACAGCTTCACTTCCACTTTATTTTATAGCTTTGAACTAATCACTAATAGCTAAGCTTTCAAAAATATCTCCCACTCAGTCATGGTAGTTGCTTATCTGGACATGTTGAAGCAACGAATTTTATGTAACTGCTCTGCTATAAATTTTAGTTAAATTTCACACAACTAGAATGAAAGAAATAAGAGTCCAGGAGATAATGCAATACATTACAATACTGAAAGCATCTTGAGAGTCACCGATTTATACAAACTAACCACACACACACACACAGGTGCTGCCCTCACTGTGTTATTAAGCAGCTCCAGGGAGCAATGTTTACAGAGTTAAGCAATAAAAGATGGACAAACATACATACACAACCACTGCCTTCTGCATGCCAGACCGACAACATTAACATTTCCCCAAGAGATCACTTGCACCAATACACGCTACAGCTGTGGACATTAAATACCACAGGAGAAGGTTTCCTTTAACCGAACCCTTGGCTACCAACATACTAACCAGTTAACCATGTCTAAATACTAGAATGCAACAGATTAGGATTCTCTACATTGACTGTACAGATACAGTAATGTACATCTTCAGGAATCTTCTTCATGGTTCTGAGTTATGCACAGGAAACACAGTCAGAGTCCACCTTGCCCTTGTGTACTAATGAAATCTTAATTAGTTACTTCATGTCTGAGCATCCTGACTGAGTGATACAAAACACATGTCGCCATGACACCAGTTACCATGGGGACACTGTACTCCTCTGGGCTGTGACAGGGCGTCACTGCAATGACCAACGAGCCACCATCCATCACTGAGAGCAACGCCGAGAAGAACTTAGCCAAGGGGAAAATGAATTGTGTAACCAACACACTAACACTGACGTCTGTGTAAGCACAATCATGGAGAGGGGGAGAAAAAATATTACCACCCTCTCCCTCTTGCTTTCTCTCTCTCTCTCTCACTATCTCCCTCTCCTCCTTTTCAAGCCATGCTTGATTCCCCTCTACTGGAATATTTGTATCCCTGAAGCTCGAACTGACTGGAAAGCATCCTTCTGGAGATTATTGCCAGAGTTTGTTCCTCTACTCTTTGTTTTGGCCTCTGTTGGTTGTGGTTTTTGATCTCTGTATAAGAAGAAATCATAGTGCGGCTAAAATAAGAATGAAAGAAAAGAAAAAGCACCAGGCTTTACTATTTATATGCTAATTCAATGCATCCTATGAGCAGATAATTCCCTCTGATGACTGTCTCGTTTTGATATTTTGAGCACTTCCCATCACCAGCAACTTATCAAAACCTGCATCTCGAAATAACTGGAGGTTTCCCTACAAGAGAAAAAACTCAAACGGATAAATATAACTGCTTTTGCAGAGACTAAAGAAGACCTCACTCTGTAGACTCTCCCTCTCCCGATTACTTCTTCTCTTCATCCTGTGATATCCTTTTTAGGTGTCGTTAACAGCGCCAGAATGAATTATCCATATATACATTTACTGTCCACTTTATTAGGAACACCCATGCAGTTACAGTACCTAATCAACTAATCATGTTAGTGGCAGCAACACAAACATGCAGATACAAGTCAAGAGCTTCAGTTAATCAAACATCAGAATAAAGGGAAAAAAAAAAGAGATCTGTGTGACTTTAACTGTGGCATGGTTGCTGGTACCAGATGGGCTGGTTTGAGTATTTTCTAACCTGCTGATCTACTGGAGTTTTCACACACAACATTCTCTAGAGATTACACAGAATAGTGTCAAAAACAAACAGTGAGCAACAGTTCTGGTTGTGGAAACACCTTGTTGATAAGAAAGGTCAGAGGAAAATGGCCAGATTGGTTCAAGCTGCCAGGATGGATATATGATCACTGTATAATGGATGTATAACATCAAACCTTGAGGTGGATGGGTTACAACATTAGGTTCCATTTGTCAGCCAAGAACCAGGATCTGAGCAGATTAAAATAATATTATTCTTAATAATAATATGAATGTTATCTATATTATTCTAATATTAGAACAATATCCAGGTCTGAGAGGCCAAGTGAAACTTGATGTGGTCTTCAGCTGTTGTAGCTCATCCACCTCAAGGGTTGATGTGATGTGTGTTCTGAGATGCTTTTTTGCTCACTGCTTATTTAAGTTACTATAGACTTACTGTCAGCTCAGAGCAGTCTGTTTCTTCTCCTCTGATCTCGCAGACCAGGATACTCAAACACTCAAATCAGTGGTAAAAATCTGGTAACAACCAGCCAATTTTTCCCATTCTGATGTCTGATGTGAACATTAACTGAAGCTCTTGACCTGTATCTGCATGATTTTATGATTTGTGCTGCTGCCACATGATTGGCTGATTAGATGCTTGTGTGTAGCATTATTGCCTCACAGCCCCTGGATCCAGGATTTCAGTCACAGGTTTTCTATATGTTTGCCTCTGGGTTCTGTGGTTTCTTTCCACTGTTCAAAAACATGCAGCTGGGTTGAATGGCTATGCTTAATGTGTGTGAATGTGTGTGTGAACGAGTATGTGAATGAGTGTGTGAACAAGTGTGTGAACAGTAATCCACAATGGACTGGTGGATTCTATCTGTTGCCTGAACAGCGAATACTGAAGATGAATGAATAATAAACTTTGTAGATAATTTTTATACATTTACATTTAAATGAAAAAATAAATAAATAAATAAATAAAAATAGTGAAATAGACAACAAATAAAAAAAAGTAAACAGACAATGGCATTGATGATAAAAGGAAATATAAACAGGCATATATAATATTGTAAAACATATATAATTAAAAAAGGTGTAAAAATAAAAAGAATGCTAGAAAGAATATAAAATTTAAACTTTATAAAAGTTAGTTTAAAAAGTGTTTTTTTTATTTATTAATTTAAATAATTAGATGGAGTCTGTTTAAAATTTATTGGTGTGTTTAATATATGGAATGTGGAGAAGACTAGCACTACATGACATTAAAATGCCTTCCAAATTATGTTTTATTATTCATACATGCTGTCATTTTGTAGTAGGTGTTGATATGACTTCTGCTGCATTATGCAGAAATTCTAACTTGTTTGTTGCTGTTGTGGATGTAAAGTGAGCAATAGATCACAATAGTTATACTCAGGAAAAAAACAAACCTCTTTTTGGTGCAAAATCATTTACTCGTACACGTCTTTCACAGAGCATTTTTAGATGCTCAAAAAGCAAAAATCATGATTATTGCGATAAAACCTGATTATCGCGACTGTCTGAAGTCGGGTTTGTCTGGGAGCAAATAATAGAAGTGAAATATACTGTCTGCTACTATTTACACATCCTCATATACCAAAGGTTTCTTGCAGTGAATGTGTATTTTTAGTATAAATTAATATCGCTTATTATAGTAATTGGCGGCAGTCTGGTGCGCTGTTTCAAATGAGCCGTCTGTGGAACAGGTCTGTGTTACAGCCAGGTCGAGCAGAAATCACAAAGCGAACAGCAATGCTGGCAAAATCAAATGAGCAAATAAAGATCATAATTAATACTTTTCAACACACTTTTATTCTCTCCCGCTCACATTTCTCTATTGGGAATATAGATTAAATTGGCAAAGAAAAGAAAAAAACAGGCACTTAGTAATCATTCAAACTTCAAGTTATTACAGTGCTATACCCAAAAGCCATGAATCAGACTCCCCTTTCATATACACAGCAAACAAATCCATATACATATAATACTTATAGAAATATATGCAATTCAATTAGAACTGTACAAAGCAGCTTTGCAGAAATGTATAAATTCAGGATAAAAAGTTTTAGAGTTGACGGTGGCAAGGAAAGCTCCCCGAGATGATATGAGGAAGAAAAAACATAAGAGAAGCCATCCTCATCTCGGTGACATCAGACAGTTTGAATACAATTCATTCCTTTCTATAACTTGTCAGAAAAGTGGAAATGGGTACAGGAACAGGAAATTCTAGTTTTAACATGAAGTCTATATTGTTGAAGTTATCACCTGGTCACCGATGGAGTCAATTACAGCTATCTTCACGGTTTATAAGTGGTATATACACTCCCAGTGCACTTTATTAGGAATACCTGCAGACCTAGCCATTCGTGCAAGTCAGTTCACAGGCAATTGTTTGGAAATTCCTCGCAAGGAGGAACCAGACTTGTCACAGTCTACTGTCTCAGTTACTTGGATTTTTCATGGTATCAATAGCAAAAAGATACATGCTGCATCCCAGTGCGTCTCCTTATACTGTACACTAAAAGTTTTTGGGTAGAAAAGGTACATACTTTTTGAATGTGTTGTAAAAGAGTATGCAAGCGGTGGGATATGTAAAAAAAATACCTTATTGCATTTCAGCTTTTCTTTATTCATTATTCCTTATAAAATTTATGCTATGTAATTTAATTAACTATTCCCTGGATTTATTTAATCCACATTTATGCAGATTGAATTTGGCAAAGCAAACTGCCACAAATCCCCTCCTCCATTGTGTAGGCAAAATTTAATGAAAGAAATGTCCAAGGATCCACGCTTCACGAAAATCTCCCAGAAATAGCAGACCATCCAGGTACTGTGTGGATACTCATTTTAACAAACAATGATTTGGGACACACTAATATTAACCTTAAATTCTGCTTGGGACTGATACTAGTCCAACTTGGACACAGTAACTAGTTGTATTGAAATCGTGTACCATAACAGTGACTACTCATTCGATTCTGATCGGCTGGTGATACAGTACATACTGATCAGTATGTGTGTGTAGTCTGAACAAAACCTAGATATCTGCCATGCTGGCATTGCCATGTGACCAACAGCGTCAGATTAACAACACAAACTGTGTTTAACCTTTAACGAGTACAGAATATATTCAGGTGCATTTAAACAAGTATGCTTTAACCACAAGAAGCAGCTATATATTAAATCTATAGCATCACACTTAAAAAGAGCTGACATGCTGCCTTCTGCTGTTTTTGATTCCATGCCAGTCTCATTGTCTTATGGGATAGCGCAGTGCCCATTGTTTCAACAGTGCAGAATCACAGTGGAAGCAGTAGATCATCCAGGTATTTCTCACCTACTGTTTTATGAACACTGAGAATTCAGACATATTTCTCCTCACCTGTACTGCTTTTCTGCTAATGTATAGTAAGGTAGTAAGGATATCCGGATGCAGCTATCGTCTTTAAAAGGTAATTTTATAGCCACAGGAGAATCACAATTGGCCAATCAGAAGATTCTAAAAATCAATCTGTTAATTTTCAGACTCAGTAGAGACAGGAAGTTAGTGCATAGGCAAAAAACAGAAATAAATCTGTCTCTAATATATCGTTTTGAAATGATTTCTGATATAAGTAAAATAGAGGCCCAGGCTGACTTGCCAAAAAAAATGTGTGGTAACATGAAATGTGTGAGGTTGTGAAAATCTGAAATTGGATATATTTAGCTTAGGTGTATGTAAACCTTTGGCCTCAACTGTAAATATAATTTGAGTTTGTGCTGTTAGCATGTAGAAAACTACTTCTTTATGCTGTTATGGCTCAAAGAAAAGAAACCTGGCTTGTTCTCTCTGTTCTCTGTGAGAAAGAGAAAAAAAGAAAAGAAAATGCATGATGACAGTAAACCAGCTTACTAAAAACTAAAAGTAAATCTTCACCCATAAGGGCTATAGTGTATAGGAATAAAAAATGACAAAATATTGGTAGGCTTCAAAGCATTTTTTTTTTTTCTTAAAAGCTTAATCTGAAGTAGTGTGAGAAATATGGCGTTCACAATGCTGGCATATGTGTCCCTGTTCAATTATTTCCATCGAGGTAATGTGCAACGTCCACTTAAATAATCAGACATAAATTGTGTGTGTGAGCTGCTTTTCATTTTTTTGTCACCAGGCCAATTAATTTCATCAGACACTTCTAGCCAGGTTTGGATGTGGAAAGAAAAAAGTAGGTGAGTCATCAATGTTCTTGCCAGCTTTCAGTCAGGGTGAAAATGACCTTCAAAAAGCACGAGGAGCCAGATCATTAATACTCATTCTGCATGTGTTTTAATCCTAATTCATCCCTATATCATTATATAAACTCAAGAATCCCTCTCTCATAAAAACACAGCTGTACTATCCTTTTTCATATACTCTTGAAAAGAGAGAGAGAGAGAGAGAGAGAGAGAGAGAGCGTGGGAAAGAGTAAGATAGTAAAAGACGGGAAAAAGCGACAGAAAAAAGAGATGACTCTTCACCTTGGAAGGCGTAATTAAGAAAGCTAGCCTTTTTTTTTTTTAACTTTATTTGTTCACCGATTCTAAGCAAGGTAACATTACTTCCACCGTCCCTCTAACAATAGATGTTCAGCAGACAGAAGATTTTTAAAGGTAACCTATTCACAGAGAGAAGGAACAGCTATTTAATAAGACCTTTACATTTAAAAAGGAAGTGGTGGCACTGAAAAGCTAGAAGAAGGTGAAAAATAGAAAGTCAGGCTGTGTAACGATAAAGCACTGCAACTTACTATATCTGCCTCGCAGATCAAAAGGTGAACCAATTACCAGGCAACCCAAGCCTGCATTACAACCAGAGCAGAGCAGCAGAGCAGACTGAAACACAACTTTTCTTCTGTTACCACACACACACACACACACACACACACACACACCTACAGCACAAGACCTCGCTCTCAGCTCATACACTGTTACATGAACAAAGGACTATAGAGTGGAAAAAAATGATGCCGGTGTAGTAGAGAGGCTGCCTCAGCAGAACTCCTGCCTAAGAACTGCTGCTGTAATCATAAAGAAGTGATGATTCTCATAATAAACGTCCTTTCAACACATTTGTCCGATTTTATAGTACACAATTGTGGTAATGATTTATATTCTCACTATCCAATGTCATCTACAAGAGAATGGATTTCCTTTTCTCCTCTCTAGGTTTCTTCCTCGTGCATCAGAGAATCTGTGGTATAATATTTATTCGTCACTCATCCAAAAGCTTTCAGCAGTCTCTCAATGCTGAACCAAAAGCCTTGCACGGATCCAGAAGAGAAACAGCTTGCAGGGTTTACAGACTGGATATTGAATTCATCTCTTTTGTGTTATTTGACAAACATTTGCACCAGTCTTTGGAATTTTAGGTAATACAAAACCAAACCTATGCAGATTGAAACTAACAACCGCAATCCCACACTGCCTTTCCCGCTTCTTTTCTGTCTCACTCACCTTGGGTTGCTTGTTATCGACTTTGAGTGCACGTCTGGCTGCCATGGACACCAGAGAACAAAACAGGGCTGAGGAGAAGACGATGGAGATAAAGGCCAGGAGCCAGGGCAGCGAGCAGAAGTAGCAGGAGGCCTCGGACGAAGTGCACACCAGCACATGAACAGAGAAACCCAGCAGGACGAGGAGGTAGAAGGGTAAAGAGAGGAAAGTGGTTGCCAGGGGAACGTCCACACATGCAGCGCTGCTCAGAGCCTCCGGCATGGCCAACAACAGCAGCACCAGAATCTATAGTGAGATGAAGATCAAGGGATTAGATATTAATTGCATTTAATGAATAAGACAGAAAGCACACACAGCTGCTTTGTGTCATATTCATTACCTGAACAATGCGACAAGACTTTAAAACTGATTACTGTTTTTTTGAATAGACACAAACACAGTATAAATACAATTTATTTACATTATATGTAGACTGCATAAAAGATTGTGGACACCATATTTTTGTGCCAGATTTATTCCCCTTTGCTTTTACAATA
The DNA here is from genome assembly GCF_019097595.1 of Hemibagrus wyckioides. Taxonomy (NCBI): domain Eukaryota; kingdom Metazoa; phylum Chordata; class Actinopteri; order Siluriformes; family Bagridae; genus Hemibagrus; species Hemibagrus wyckioides. The sequence continues at coordinate 17,603,701 of NC_080717.1, read as the reverse complement.
AGCTCCACTCTTCTTAGAAAGCTTTCCACTAGAATTAGGAGCTTGGCTGTGGAGAGTTATCCATTCAGCTACAAGAGCATTAGTGAGATCAGTCACCGATGGCAGGTGAGGAGGCCTGGTGAGACAGAACTTCAGTATATCCCAAAGATGTTCAGTGTGGTTGTGGTCAGGTCTCTGTACAACAAAAACCTTGGCAAAGCATGTATTCATAGATTGTTTCACTAGAGTGCACCTGAGGAATGAGGATAATATACAGTAGTTTATTGCCCCATGAAGTAATAAACTTGTTTAAACATAGCTACATATGAAATCAAAAATTTTGTTGAAACTCTCTATGGAGTAAGGTTTTTGATTTTCTCTAGTTGTAAAAACTATGAATAAAAAAGTAATAGTCAGGACACCAAATCTGTTGCACCTGTTCTAGTGATTTCTCTACTCCTGAACAGAATTCTGCTCACATTGGACAACACCACTGATACGTTCAGTGTGATCAGCAGCCCTGCCAGACTGAACCTGCTGATTAGACTGAAGCGACACTCAAGCAAGGGCCAACGTGCCTTTCAGGGGAGTTGCCTTTGACACATTAATAGGCAAGTCCAATTACCATACCTTCCCCTACCAATCTTCTGCCTAATCCCAGGGCCTGATCCACAGGCTAAATGTCCCTGCACACAACCTGTCAGTCTCACACCTACCCTAGCACTAAACTGTGTTTAGAAATACCAAGCGAACGCCTACACGTTCCTTCAGCTGCATACAGGCTTCAGTCTAGAGGCACAGAGAGTGCAGGCTGGAAAGAATAGAAAATCAGGGGAAATTATTAAATGGGCTGAGTTTTCATTTAGAAAGCACATTGGAATCAATGGGATTTGTGAATATATCAATTCCATCATCATTGTTCATTCATGTCACATTCCACAGTGATAATTAAAGTAGAAACTCACTGCTTCAGGATTTTGTAGTTTTTCATAAGTAGTTCTGTTGTTGCCTAGCCTACTAGAGGCAATATATATTTATGGAAACAAACATTTATGGAAAAAAACAAAAATGGCCAAAAATATAAACGGTGACGCATCTGTTTAATGAGATGTTCATATATCCAAACACGTCTCAATCGGAAAGCCAAAAGCGTTCTGACTAATTTTATATCAGACTTACAATTACAGGCAATAAAATAATTAATCTGTTTATACAGATTGAAAATATCTGATAAGCCGATTTCCATTACAACAGGGGACAGAACGCCAGTGTACTGGTAAAAGGGGTTAAGTCACTTTGTATAAATTGTGTAAACCTCTAGATCTTCTCAAAAAGAGAGCAACTGGTGTCAATGTGAGCTTAACTTGCTCTGCCATTAAAGAATTGGTTATATCTGCTCATGTGCCATCTGAAGAATTGAAAAAAGCCATTTCAGACAGATTTCACAAGACCATCAGGTCATCGTCAGTTAGCAAGTAATGAGATGTAGAATCAGCAGCAATTCTTCAATATATATTATATATATTATATATATATATATATATATATATATATATATATATATATATATATATATATATATTATAATTATAATAATTTATATAATTTTCATGGAAAAAAACAAGTATTAAAACATTCCATTTAACAAAGATGTTATCAGCAGGTAATGCAGCTTAATCTTAGTCTAATTCCAATGCAATGACACTAACATCCAAATATTTGAACCTGCATTGATATTAGGATTTAAATTCAAAGTGGGCGTTAAATATGAACCCTATCACAGAACAGCTAAAACAAAAAAAAAAAAAATTTCTGAGGTACCAATGTAGAGATGCTCTCATAATCAGCACAGTCTCTGAATTATGACTCTGACACTTCCTCAACCTCAGCTCACGTTCATAATTGGTCTCAATGACGATAGCTCCAGGCAGTCTGTTAGAATCTGCCATAGATTATATATTGTCAAAAGAATTTAGTTCTATATTGTCAAAAGAATTTTGACAATTATACTGTCAAAAGAATTTAGTTGGTGTTTAATTAGGATGAATTTAATTGGCCAGTGGTGGTTCAAATGGTTAAGGCTCCGGGTCGTTGCTCTGAAGGTTGAGGGTCAAGTCCAAACCACCAAGCTGCCACTGTTGGTCCCTTGAGCAACACTCTTAACCCTCTCTGCTCTAGGGATGCTCAATCATGTATAAGCCCGGCTATGCAAAGAAAAGCATTTCACATTGTGCTGTAATGTCATTGCTGTTGTTGTTTTTTCGGCTGCTCCCTGTTCTAGGTCGCCACAGTGGAACATTTGGTCTGTATGTTTTGATTTGGTACAGGTTTTACACCGGATGCCCTCCCTGATCCAACCCTCCCAATTAATCCGGGCTTGGGACTGGCACTGAGAGTTAGCTCTAAAATATGAACACAGAATTTAACCCATGACCTCACAGTTAGTAAGAATTCTATAAATGTTTTGTGCAAGCCCTGTATATATTTATATTAAGCCCCTTTATATTAATGAATGCGGTCCTTCTTTATCCTGCTCTTGTCATTTATGACAGCTTAAAAGTACTAAATTGCAAAACACTACTGAATATAGCCTTTCAGCCTCAACTGCTCCTCATAAGTATTTTTTTGTTGGAGAAATATATACAAAATATATAATATTGGCAAAGATTAAAAAGGTACTCCGTATTTTCCTTATTCCTTTTTTTTTTGTTTTTTGGTTAATATATACAAGGCATTATATCATTTTCCTTTAGAGACCTTGACTACCTGGAACACTTGTTTAATATAAATATAAAAATATTTATATAATACAATACTCGCTTTAGTAATCGACGTCTATGATGAATGTCAGCCACAGAAATATACAGAGTGCTGGCTTTACAAAACATTTTCTTCATAACCATGTGTAAAAATCTTTTGCACAACCTGAGCTAGGAGGAAGTCTTCATTAGTCTGAACTGCTGAATAAACTCAGTTCTTGCTGAGTAGCTTACAGAGCAACCCCTTTGGGAGCACTGACATTAAAAAAAAAAAAGACACACTGCAGCAACAAAGCAACACCAGTCAAAGAGCTGAAGCGTTGAAATCTACGCTCCTCATTTCTTGGCACTATCTTGGCCCCAAACCAGAAAAAGGCTCTCTTTCTATTAACTCATCAAATAGAGAACATCGTCTGATGGGTCACCTCAAGAACTTTAGCACCAAAAAGAAGAAGCAGAGCCAAATTATTCTTATTATTGGGTGTAAAATGGAGCCAAAGCTCTTCTGAACGCACGCACGCACACACACACACACACACACACACAGAGCCTGTGCTGTCATCCTTTATATCAGAAAGAAAATATTGCTGACTGAGCTGTTATGTGTGTCCAGAGTCCAAAGTAAAAAGACCTTGCAAATGTCTCAGTTTAGAAGTTTAAAAAGATTTTCTAACTAAAAACGTACCAGTTGCTGCATTTATAAAAGAAAAATAAACTGTGGTGAAATATACAAAACATATAACAGCAATATTCTGAGCTCAAACCTACAGGGACATTGTACTTATTTGTTATTTAAAATACTTGAAAATGTATCAATTGTGTTGAAAGAACACAATTTGTATGGCCATGATTGCTAATCTCCATAATTTGTCATTCTGCTATACTTCCAATAGCAAACAATCATTTTCCAGCTAGACATTTAGTTGCTTGATTGCATTCAGCTGCCAAAAAACAGCCACTTAGCATGTATAAAAAAGCCTTTTTACAGTTCTTTGAAAGTGCAGTAAATGAACGAGTCAATAAAATGTGTAGAATCTCTGGTCCATAGTGGCAATTCATGCATAAACTACCTCATGAGGCATTCAGCTTTTAGTGAGCAGCACGGAACACAAGTTCTTATAATGCAGGGCAAACTCCTTACACAATGTGCCATAGTACTGCAACACAGCTCATAAACAAAAGTAATTTATCTCACACACACACTTACTTTCTCTTGTCTCCTATTTGGCAGGAGGAGTGGTGCTATTAACACTCAGACCACAAGATTCAGAGTCAGGTTTTACCCACAGGCCAGCGGGTAGTTCAATAACGGGCTGTATATACGTCACCTATTTCGCACAGTTACTAACAACTTTAACAGACATTTTAATCTGTATATCTGAATTTATTTTCAAATCAACTTTTAGTATCCACAATGAAAATTTTGCGCTTGTTTGAAGCGGGCATCTAAACATGTTTTACTGTAATCTACAGCAGACCAAAAGTTTAAAAACAAAACAAACAAAAACTTTTAAACTTAAACAGATCTTATAAGATTTTCTGTCATAAGTTGTCTTCACTGAATTCATATACATATATACAGCTCTGGAAAAAAATAAGAGACCACTGCCCAATCTTCAGATTTGAACCCTGTTGAAAACCTCTGGAATGTCATCAAGAGGAAGATGGATGGTCACAAACCATCAAGCAAAGCTGAGCTGTTTGCTTTTTTTTTGCAAAAAGAGTGGTATAAAGTTCCCCAACAGCAATGTGAAAAACTGGTGGAGAGCATGGAGCCAAAACGCCTGCAAATCGGGGTTATTCCACCAAATACTGATTTCTTAATGTTATTTAGCCAAAGCATTAACACAATTTGTTTACAAATGAATATGAATGAAAACTGTTCATCTCACCAATACATGAACCTGTAAGAAAAAAACATAAAAATATATATACACACAGTATATATATATATATATATATATATATATATATATATATATATATATATATAGTATCTCACAAAAGTAAGTACACCCCTCACATTTTTTGTAAATATTTTGTTATATGTTTTCATGTGACAACACTGAAGAAATGACACTCTGCTCCAATGTAAAGTAGTGAGTGTACAGCCTGTAGAACAGTGTAAATTTGCTGTCCCCTCAAAATAACTCAACACACAGCCATTAATGTCTAAACCGTTGGCAACAAAAGTGACTACACCCCTAAGTGGAAATGTCCAAATTGGGCCCAATTATCCATTTACCCTCCCCGGTGTTATGTGACTCGTTAGTGTTACAAGGTCTCAGGTGTGAATGGGGAGCAGGTGTGTTAAATTTGGTGTTATCGCTCTCACACTCTCTCATACTGGTCACTGGAAGTTCAACATGGCACCTCATGGCAAAGAACTCTCTGAGGATCTGAAAAAAAGAATTGTTGCTCTACATAAAGATGGCCTAGTCTATAAGAAGATTGCCAAGACCCTGAAACTGAGCTGCAGCATGGTGGGCAAGACCATACAGCGGTTTTACAGGACAGGTTCCACTCAGGACAGGCCTCGCCATGGTCCACCAAAGAAGGTGAGTGCACGTGCTCAGCGTCATATCCGGAGGTTGTCTTTGGGAAATAGACGTATGAGTGCTGCCAGCATTGCTGCAAAGGTTGAAGGGGTGGGGTGGTCAGTCTGTCAGTGCTCAGACCATATGCCGCACACTGCATCAAATTGGTCTGCATGGCTGTCGTCCCAGAAGGAAGCCTCTACTAAAGATGATGCACAAGAAAGCCCGCATACAGTTTGCTGGAGACAAGCAGACTAAGGACATGGATTACTGAAACCATGTCCTGTGGTCAGATGAGACCAAGATAAACTTATTTGGTTCAGATGGTGTCAAGCGTGTGTGGCGGCAACCAGGTGAGGAGAACAGAGACAAGTGTGTCTTGCCTACAGTCAAGCATGGTGGTGGGAGTGTCATGGTCTGGGCCTGCATGAGTGCTGCCGGCACTGGGGAGCTACAGTTCATTGAGGGAACCATGAATGCCAACATGTACTGTGACATACTGAAGCAGAGCATGATCCCCTCCCTTCGGAGACTGGGTTACGGGGCAGTATTCCGACATGATAACGACCCCAAACACAACTCCAAGATGACCACTGCCTTGCTAAAGAAGCTGAGGGTAAAGGTGATGGACTTTCCAAGCATGTCTCCAGACCTAAACCCTATTGAGCATCTGTGGGGCATCCTCAAACGGAAGGTGGGGGAGCGCAAGGTCTCTAACATCCACCAGCTCTGTGATGTCATCATGGAGGAGTGGAAGAGGACTCCAGTGGCAACCTGTGAAGCTCTGGTGAACTCCATGCCCAAGAGGGTTAAGGCAGTGCTAGAAAATAATGGTGGCCACACAAAATATTGGGCCCAATTTGGACATTTCCACTTAGGGGTGTACTCACTTTTGTTGCCAACGGTTTAGACATTAATGGCTGTGTGTTGAGTTATTTTGAGGAGACAGCAAATTTACACTGTTATACAGGCTGTACACTCACTACTTTACATTGGAGCAGAGTGTCCTTTCTGCAGTGTTGTCACATGAAATGATATAATAAAATATTTACAAAAATGTGAGGGGTGTACTTACTTTTGTGAGATACTGTATATATATAATCATGGGTGCGTCTCAATCGGCTTTCTAGCTCACTAGGTGGTGAATCATTACATAGTGTACTCAAATTCAGGGCACTGCTATGGACTCACTAAACATTAGGACACTATTTGGACAATTTCTGCAAGATTCTAATTTCCTCATTACTGTAAAACCTCAAACATTAAATATTTTCTTTGTCATATAAATTTGTTAGCTTAATCACACATTTTTCTGTCATGCTACTTCAAGCAGGATCCCAGGCAAGTAGTGGATTTTTTACAATCATTCAACACTTAAAAGTCATTAGATTCCAACAAACCACACAGAAGATGTCTAATAAAGTTAAATATCACTAATGTAAGAGAGAGTAACAACAACAAGCTGATTAAAATTGTAAATGAAGCTTGCTGAGAGTTCTACAGAACAAAGTTTCTAGAATTTTTCTGATAGGCTTCTTTTTTAAGACACTTAAACAGGACGTCATGTGTATGTGTAGTGTATGTGGCGCATTGCTGGATTGTTTTTTTTAGGGAACAAACATTCCAGGACACTGGAATGATTTTGTGAATGAGACTTAAAATAGCTGACTCCCTGATTAGTGTCCTGACCACTGAACTGGAGGGCTGATTGAGACGCACCCCATGACTGGATACTGGCCATGCCTCAATCTCCATAATGGCAGAAAACTAGCAAGTGTTTCATTGTCCCAGAACTACTCAGCATAACTCTGGTGATATTTCTATAATAACCAAAGTGCATATGCAAGCAACTACAGTCCAAATATATCAGGTTTGGTCATCTGTAATAGTGGAAGCTCAGTTTTTAAAAACGGATTTAAGAAACAGATCAGATTTGCCTTGCTGTCTGAACAAAGCCTTAACACTATCATCTATTCTGATGTCAGTATTTACTGTTTTATATTTCTTGTAAAAATTTGTGGCACATGTTGGGAAGAACAGATAAGAATAGGTAAGAATGAGATTTAGCTCAGCATCTTTCTGTAATGCTGAAGGTATTACAGTGATTACAAATGTCTGATTATGATAAAAAGAAGCAATGTGTCCTCCTTCTGGTTCTGGCTCTTATTGGTAGTCGCTTTATATTTGCATAAGTTAAACTTTTCTCAACATGCCCACATAGATTCCCTGGAAGCCGTCAGCTCTCATTTAAAATGAATGGACTCAGCTCATTTTGTCTCTGCGAGTCACTGGATGTATAGATGCAGCATTAGGGTGGAAGAGATCCACACATCCCTATCACAGGGCTCTCTACTTGGCCCGCCTTTACTTTCCCTGTGGAGAAAGACAGCCTTCAGTGTTCACATATTGCTGCCTACTGAAGAGCTTCAGTCAATGTTCAACTGTTTGCAGCTGTTCTGTTCAGTTTGGTTGGTTGTTCAGAGGTCATCAGGGGAGAGAATCCGCTTAATGAAGCGTGTAATAACTTGGCTGTAGGCTTGGATGGAGAGGAAAAGAGCTCTTCAGGCCAAGAACAATCAAATGCATCCTCTGCAATGCCCTCCTTAAGTTAGAAAAAAAAAGTCTGTTGCTTTAAGAGGCAGAGTTTCAGACATATGCATGTGTGACCATGGATTCAGCAATTAAAAGATGCAAAGATGGCAAGATGTCAGCAGATTAACAACTAGAGGTTTTAAAGCTGACAAATATACACTGTTTCATGAAGTGTGCTGGATATAGTAAGCTATGTGATTCCATTAGCACGTAGGTGTAGTGCAGTACTTTGCGTTTAAAATCTATTAAGCAATATCATATGTACTTATAGAAAGTGTAAGGAGCCAATTGGGATTCAGCCAGTCTTGGCATCTGAGATAATTGCTGAAACATCCACCGAATGTCCTTGACTGCTTAAAGAAGGACAAATCCTTATTTAATTGCGAAAGAAGTAAGATTCCTCTTAGTATTACCTGCAGTATGAGGCTCATGCCAACCATCATGGAGTACATGTCGTATTTGCCCAGCTGCTTGCTGAGGGCTGCGCTCATGGCTTGCAGAGCCTCCAGGTACTGCTTAAACACCTTTTTCGCCATGTTGCTCAGCACTTCAGACGTATTTCCCTCTACATATAGCTTCATCCAGCTCCCATGGGCTTTCTCTGCCATCCGAAACTGCTCGTAACCATCCTCTGTGTGAAACGGAAAGAAATTAGCATAATTAAAAAAATAAGGCAAACAACAATCTCTAACCAACAGAAGGCCTTCTGCGACAAAGCACACTTCCACTCTGTGGCAGCAGTGGTGTGTCTGAGAACATGGAAAAGCATTAATGTGTTCGAGAGCAGAGTGGAAAGCCCAAGGCGATCTCAGCAGGCAACTCCCAGAATGTTAACAGGCATGTCAGCCTCATGTAGCACACACTACAAGCGCTCACTACAAGAAGTCTCTCTGTTCCCTCTAAGCAGCTTTTTTAAACTACAAAATATACTAAAACTTTTGGGACTGGAAAATTAAAACCACATTTCTTCTCCCTTGGTCACATGAGCAGTACCAAAGATCTTAAGCTCAAAATGTGCAAAATGGCATCAGTAGGAATGAACGGTACAGAGGGACGGGGCTAGAGACACTGTTCAATGCTAATTAGTTACGTGTGCACGCATCATACAGTTGTCATGTAAGGGGAGACAAACGAAATCAGGAAACAAGTGGAGGTCAGGTGATCTGCAAACAAAAGGATGTGGCTAATCCAAAACATGAGGTAACAGAACAGGATCAAGAACCAGAATAGCAATGCAGAACAAAACGACTTAGTAGCATCAGTCAGCAAAACACTCAACTACTTCACACTGAACACTAAAACACAAGGGTGTAAATACACAAACTATTTAAAATAAAAACAGTTGAGAGCAATCAGGAAACATGTGGGACACAACCAGTGGCAAAATAGGTAAGGAGACATGAACCAAAATAACTCATAGATAATGTATGAGTTAAGATAAATAAAACATAAAAGGATGACAAACCTGGAACCATGCGCTGCGGGCTGCTATGCTCACTAAGCAGCTCTGTTTGCCACACTCGAAAGCAAAGATTCCTGACCGCTGTCATCATAGTTTTCATAAAAACTGTGGTGGTCTCACTGGGACCATCCAAAATGGTTTGAAACAAAGCTAAAATAAAAAAGTTTTTTAATGAGTATACCATCTTTGTGGTGTACCTCAAGGCTATGTTCTAGGCCCACTTTCATTGTCAGTGTTTGATCATGTCCTTATAACATTATTTATGTTTTGCTATCTTTCTGACAACAACATAAAATCAACTAATCATCAGTGTGCAAATTATTCATCTAGTCATTACAGTTGACGGCACGCTTTTTTATGAATCTAAACTGAACTGTTTCACCCACACTGAACTTTTCAGTTATGTTGCTGCACATCAAAAGTTAGTGTTGTTCGATGGTGGTTACTGTTATAACTATTACTATAACTGTTACATATCTCAGGGTGCCAGAAAATTATCTAAAACCTGAACCCTTATATAAAGTTTCATTGGCTGCTTAGTCAGATCCTGTCGTGAAAAAATTCCATTACATCTCCTCGTTCTGTCTGTCTCTTGCTCTTTCTGAAACTCTGTCATGCACATATTTCCGCCCTCTTATTCCTTCTTTGAATTTCATATTATGCTCAGTTCCTACCCGGCCCTCCTGATCTCCATCTCCTTGGTGTGCCGCCTGGCTTGAATAATAAAGGCCTTATGGAGACGAATAGTGGCTCACATTATGCAGGCCAAAGCAGTACGTAGAAGAGCAGATACAATAGCCTCGAGTCAGAAACATGAATCACACAGCAGAAACAAGTACTGATCAGCCAGGAATTCCACCGGAGGATGTTTTAAGGTGGGGGTGGTGGTGGTGGTGTGGAGTGGTGGGGATAATCTATCATTATCACAGATTGCATAAACCAGGCAAAACATAGGTCCATAGTGTGTAGTGTGTAGCTAATACCTGCTGAGGGAAAGATTAGCTCGGTTAGTCTACATGCAAAGAAAGCTAATCCAGAGTTAATCCAGTCTGTCCTTCATAGAGCAAGAGATTAAGGAGGAACGAAGACTGTGTGGGGATAGAATAGGAGGCAACAGTGCAAGATTATGCAGCTATGACACAGCAATAAATTCAAGTAATGGGAAAAAATGCTGAAGATGCAGACGTAATCGAGTTCGGGATAAAATGAAGGAATTGATATGATAACAATCCGGTTATTCATAACTAAAGTAGACAGAATAGCCCAAACAGTCAAGGTGATGGTGATAATAGTACAGAAATCTGTGCAATAAAGTAACTGAATACCATAATTGCACTAATTATTTCTCCTCTTAACCAATTGTTTTATGCTCATTCAGCTTTTATTGAACATAAAGGTGCATCTCTTCCCATTAATCCGTGAGTCTAGAGTGAAGAATTATGACCCTGACAGCCAGACTTATTACCATCACATCCTCTAATGTAATAACATTATTAATAATGCTGTTACGCTAAAGCCTCAATCTCAGTCTATGAATCCCAGAAGTCTTTCTCAAACGTGGAGTCATCTATTGAGCGTTGATAATGAAAGTTTAATTTCACACATTGATCACTGGGCAGACTATAAATGAATGGATTGCACCCAGGCTTTTCTAGCAGGACCTAATGGGATCATTACTGCCCACCACCCCTCTCTCTGCATTACTGCTAATTATTTCTGCCTCTGAGAGGATCCCTAAGAATGAATATTTACTGCTTTAACAGGACATGACAGAGAAAGAGAGGATTGAAGAAGGGGGGGGCAGGGTTGGGGAGAGAGTTGCAAGTTGCTAAGTGATATAGAGCAATGCTTAAAGGGATCAATTATAAGCATACTGTTCAATCATAGGTCTCATCTGACTTAATACACTTTCTCTCTCTCTCTCTCTCTCTCTCTCTCTCTCACACACACACACACACACACACACACACACAGTCCCATGTATACAGGAGAAAATGCCTTATTCCACATGGTTCTCTGTGGAACAGATGGAAGACACTCCTTTTTACTGCTGCACTCATGATAGCACCTTCAGCACAAATCCTAACATTAAATCTGTGACTGGTGTCGGATCTAAACTCCATTTTCACTTTATTCAGGTTGTCTATACAGTAAGTAAAGTTAAATGTATAACTATTATTTCAATCTGCTATAAGAGCAATTTATATGCATATAGTAACTGTAGAAAAATATCTCATTTCATTTATTCATCCATCCATTCATTCATCTTCAGTAACCATGTTATTGGGATGAATCAGGAACCAATACCAGATACACGGTGCAAGGCATGAGAATTCATTCCGGATAGGAAGCCATGCACACACTCGTTCATGCCTAGGGGAAAATTTAAAGCAGCCAATCTGCCTAACTGTATATCTTTTGGACAGCTGGAGCAAACTGGAGAACCCAGCTGTCACACGTGGCTCTAAGATGCAGCACAGAGGCAAGACAACACAACTAGAACAGGCAACACAAAAAACTGGAATAAAAGTCAATTGGCAGAATGTCAATCAGTCAAATGGAAATAAACAAAGTTTTTCTTATCAGCAGGTGTGTGTGAATGTACACTAAACAATAACCAAAATAAAAACTAGATGATGCCAAACTGCCTAAGCAGCAGTCCTCACTAGAGGAAGAACTTCGGTTAAATCAGCCATCACTAGACTTACATGCTCAAAAAAAGATCCACACACCAACCTCATCAGCCTTAACCTGAAAGAAAAAAAGACAAAAGACACATGGAGACAATGCTACCTGGGGCATAACACCAGTGGAAATCCATGAAAACATAGGGAAATGATGAGAAACTCCTCACAGCCAGTGACCCAAGCTCAGGATCAAAGCAAGAACATGGATCTGTGAGGAGGCAACACTACCTGCTGTGCCATTTGGGCCATAAACTGAAAATAAATAAATAAATAAATAAATAAATAAATAAATAAATAAATATTTAAAATCTATATAAATTTTTTTTTTTAAAAAAGAAAAAAAATATTTCTCTTTTTTTCCTGAATAGGATGTAGTAAAGAAGACCAGCCAATCAGAGACAGTGTCCCCATTATGCACTCTGTCGCTATGTATTGATTTCGTTCTAGTCTTCGCTGGCCTTTCCAACAGCTCGCTCTTTTCATGTGTCAGACATTTCGATGGATATAAGTATTCAACAGTCGTGATATGTAAATTTCTACCATACTTCACAGCCCTTGCAAACACTTTTCTCCCACAAGGCAGGAAGAACTGCAAAATTTGAATAATACATTTATTTAAAGGAGAAAGGGAACGAGGAGAGAGTGTGTGTAAAGGTATGCAAGAGACGGCATGTATGCGTATATCAGTGTGTATGAATAATGGCGCTGTCTTATTCGGTGTGGCAGATTAATAAAGACATAAGGGAGGATTTCGTTTTGTTCGCTTCTTTAATAATGGACTTTCTTTAAAACTGCTGAGTGCTGAAAAGCAAAGATGCTTAAATGCTACAGTTGGTTTCTTTCACATGCATGAAGTTTTCCTACTTCTGTGAGTTACTTCTGTTGACTTGTGTGATATGAATTTATGTATTACACTAAAGCCAAAACCTTAGCTTCTGTTTTTTTATTTTTTTTATTTTATTAAATAAACCCTGCAATCTCTATACCGTTATTATATCGTTATGGGAAGCAGCCCAAAGTCCTGACAATCTCAAAATGAAAACTGTTCTATTTTGATTACATGCCAGAACATTTTTATTGGTCAGTAACCGCATGTCTAACCAGATGAAAGAGAAAAATCACCGTAATCTGCTAATGTTTTAGGCTGTCGTAGGGTGGGAGTGGGCATGGGGGCGTGGTTTAGATCACAGCATGGTGCATTACTACACTTTAAAAGTGAAGTTAAGAGATAAAAAGTCTCGATTTAACAGAAGGATCGAGCCCACGTTACAAGAACATACACGTTCGCATTTCTTAAATACTACCTCGGCTGACAAAACAGACTAAATATTACAGTAGTTAACAGAATAGCACTTAAGGGCAAGAGATGAAATTATTGCACGTAACAATGGCAAAATGACACGTGGATGATTCATTACACACAGCTGGTGTACTCGGAGTGCACGCGCATACATTTTTTGTTTGTGAGCAAGACAGACTGCGCGAGAGCAAGAGCGAGGTAGAGGGACTGACGCACTGCGGCCTTCATAAGTTCAGCCCTGGAGACGCGCCCCTCTCATAAATCATGTAATGTCATAAAAAAGGGAAATGATTAGCAGGCAGTGTGACGTGCAGCAGCCCATTGATATGCGGTGTCCTCTCTAGTCTCCATCACATATGCACTTTCTACCTGCAAGGACTGCAGCAGGCTCACCGTGCACGCTCACCGACATCATGTACGGCACCAACAGAAGGCCACTGCGTAAAGAAATGCTTATTCACTTAACACTGAAAGTAGGCAGGAAATCAGAAATACTGTTCTTTTCATTAAAAAAAAAAAACTTCAATAGTTTTGCATTGGAAATACTGAATAAACAAATCTTTTTTTTCCAGAATGTGTCATTTCAGGATTCTTAGCCTTGTGGCACGATGGTAACAAATGTACCCAAATTTTGCATTCCAGCCTGCAGCAGAACATTTTCAGGTCAAAAGAAGTGAAAAACCGAGCGGTGGAGAATAATCTGCCTATTAATCGCAGTAATCAATCATCCCAGCAATGAGGCAGTTTCTGTACAGTAACGAGCTCTAATCACAAACCCATTCCCATCGGGCTGACCCAGATTTAGCTGAGCTAAACACAAAAAGGACTGGGTGGCAGACTGGGATTCATTTTTTTAATTACTTTTTAGCATCCAGTACAGCAGCCTAAACAATGCAGGGAGAGGAGATGATTATCGTCCTCGTATGTGGCGTGCATCTCACATCTGGTCTTTTGCATCAGATCTTTCACTTTGATTAAATGAAAGGGTATAAAAACTAACAAAGTCTTAGTAGATCAAAAGAATTCTTTTGGTGAAGGATCTGAAACTATTTTTGTTTTTCCGTTTTGTTTGGGTGCACTTTTTACTGTTTATGTCTTGCAAAAAAAAAAGATAAATTAACAAAGTCATTTGGCAACAGGTTTAGGATAAAGTTTGTCAGAACACGTTCATATTTTTCTTCTTTCGTATTACAAGTGAAACAGAATTCTTGGTGGAATAATCATTATCAGTCAAGATCTGCTAGTATGATGAGGATGGCCCTAGATGAACAGCTTAAAGATACATAAGATTATTGTTGATGGTACCATTTACAAACCATGACGATAGCTATGGACTGCAATCGCCATGAACTCAAGGCGATTTGCACTCAAGACTCAGATCAGTGAACAGGTGATAACCTCAAAATAAACTGTATGTTAAAACGAGACAGAATTTCCTGGTTACAAAACTGTACTTGTTTGACTAGATAGTACACAGTTATAAAAGTGAAATGTTTTATATTCACGCTATCTGTTGTCACCCAGATGAGGATTCCCTTTTCACACTGGTGCCTCTCAAGCTTCCTTGTCTCAGGAAGTTTTTCCACACCACCATCAACTCTGGCTTGTTCATTAGGAATAAACTGATACATGTATACATACGTACATGTGTATATTTTTATATATTTCTGTAAAGCTGCTTTGTGACAGCATCCACTGTTAAAAGTGCTATACAAATCAAACTGAATATTAATTAGTGAGAATCTTGCTAGTGTTGCTCCTCCACATGAATGCTTTGTTGATACCTGGGTATGGAAAAGGAGGTGAAACATGAAATCTTTGACACTAATTAACACTAAATGACCAAAAGTGTGTGGGCACCAGAGTACTGAACATGCCATTCTAAAATTAAGGGCATTCTTATGGAGTTGTTCCCCCTTGCTGCTATAACAGCCTTTTTTCTTTTGGCTAGGGATTTGTGTCCATTCAGCAATAAGAGCTCAAGAGGTAGGATACTGAGGTTGGGTATGAAGACCTGGTGCACAGCCTTCATTCCAGTTCATCCCGAAGGTGTTTCAATCTCAATTTCTCCCAAACCAACCTTGTCAAAATAAGGAGCTCTCTTTATGCACAGGGGCATTGTCACGCTGGAACAATGTTTGGCTATGTAGTTCCAGTGAAATGAATTCTTAATGCTACACATTACACAGACATTCTGAATAATTGTGTGCTTCCAAATTTGTAGTAACAGTTTGGGGGAGACAAGCATATGGGTGTATAGATACTTTTGGCCATATAGCGTATTCATAAGATTCTACCATTATTGTATAAAAAATAGGCAAAATAGCAGCATTTCTTAAGCTGATAGTGAAAATTCCATACCAGATTTAGAGCTTGGCTAAAGTCACTGCACTGTTGTTGAAGAATGCAAAAATTTTTTTGTAAGTGCAAAGTCCAAAATATTTAAATAAATGAATCAGAAAAGTAGATAGTACGGTTAATAGTATGTTGAACAAGACATCTATAATTAACAGTTGCAAAATAATAATAATAATAATAACTCCTGAAACTGGAGAATAATTCAATAGTTAACGAGAGAGGATAGACAGGTAGATGTTCTGAGATAAATGGGTGCATTGTGACTAACATCAAGCCCCTTTCACTCCGAAAATATGTTAATACACACACACACACACACACACACCATCACCACCACCATGGAAATCTTCTATGGGAGCCGGTGGGCTGTTTTGACACACTCAGAGTTTAAATTAGCTGCTTTGATCATGCTTCATCTGAGCTCTGAGCTTCTCTGAGAGCAGACGACATCACACACACATGCTTTCTGACTCACTCACTCTCTCTCTCTTTCTCTCTCAAACACACACACACACACACACACACACACCTCTCACTGAACAATTATACGGTCTGTCAAGTTCACACATGGTGCCAACCTGGCTATATATGGCAACTAACTCTCTTTCTCACTCCTACACACACCCACCCTACACACACACCCACACGCACACACACACACTATATATATATATACATATATATATATATATATATATATATATATATATATATATATATATATATATATATATATATTATGCATAAAATCATGCATATACAGGTCAGTAGCTTGGTAGGGTTCACATCAACCATGTGGTGAAACAATATGATATCAGTGATTTGTCACTGTGGTTTGCTTGTTAATGGCAGATAGGCTGGTTTGGTATTTCAATAACTGTTGATTTTCTGGGTGATGTAGTGGTGTGAGGAATTTGTGGGGCTGTTAATTCCAATCAGTCGTTATTTGAAAGCCACAGCCAATTTGAGTATTGTTGATGACTATGTGCGTCTCGCCATCATGGCCACAATCTACCCATCTTCTAATGGCTACACAGTCACTAAGCCAAAGTTGTCTCAAACTGGTTTCACAAAGATGACAATATGTTAAATGTTCAATGGCCTACTTAGTGACCAGACCTGAATCCAACAGAACATCTTCAGGATATGGTAGAACAGTAGATTCAAGATATTTCACGAAAATTGCTTTACAGATAATTTTTAATTACAGACACATCCTTGCTCTGTATTAGTGCACAATTAACTTTTGGTGACATCATCTTTCCTAAAAGGGGAGAAAAACTTATTACAGTTCTGTCTGTACCCCTATGCACATTAATACCATATCTAATACATAACCTGCAACCATCTATCAAAAGAGCTGCTGGCATCAATGGGATTCTCACTCAATTAATTTCTAAACTACTGCATTCATCCACCCGAAAGCAGCCAGGATCTAAGAGTAAAAGCAATTAGCCTTAAGACAGTAATTATTCTTAATTACTGGCTTCATGTGCTGATTAGGCCTGCTGCTTAGCTGACACACTGAAAACGACAACCTCGTTGACTCTACTGTTGC
This sequence comes from Hemibagrus wyckioides, assembly GCF_019097595.1. Classification (NCBI taxonomy): domain Eukaryota; kingdom Metazoa; phylum Chordata; class Actinopteri; order Siluriformes; family Bagridae; genus Hemibagrus; species Hemibagrus wyckioides. Next base: position 17,586,469 of record NC_080717.1, on the reverse strand, counting down.
TTCTGTTTGTACTTTGGACTGTTATCGTTACTTTCATGGCCATCCGTTATTTACAGCAGTTATTTAAATCATCTGTTAAAAAACATGCATTTTTGGTGACAGTCAACTTAAGGATAATCACCTCCAAAGATGAGGAAAAATCTGATTTCAGAAAATAAAATGATATATATTTTATACATATTTATACAATTAAAACCTGCATTCTAATATGAAGCGATCTGCGGGGTACAAGCACTTTTTGCAAATAGCAGGTTCTTGCATGGTACATAGAACAATAAAGAAAACATACACAAATATTATACTCAAGGTTTGTGTTGAGAGTTTAATGATAGTTGTGTAAAATGCCTGCAGAAAACTGATTGGCTGATGACAGCGATGTTTTTGATGCTATTCAGTGATGAGTAACTATCCAGTTACAGATTGAATCAGAACACCAAATTTCAGTAGGTTAGATTTTGATTCCTGAGAAACAGCTATGTATTAGTACAGTGGAACCTTAGCATACGAATACCCTCTCTTATGAATTTTTGCCTTAAGAATTTAAATTTTGCAAGAAATTTGGATCAGCATACATAGCATTTTCGGCATAGGAACGAACCTAACTGAACCAAACTCAACTAAGTTGCGCGTATGTCCGGGAGGCGTACAAAACTTTTTGAAAACTATTTCCGTAAGTTGAAAGCCAAGCAAAGCCAACAGAAGCGAGTTTTCGAATTTCAAACGTTTTTTTTTTCCAGTCAGCAAAAGATGTTTCGAAAGATTCAACCCATGATACAGACTTTGCCTTCGGCATGCGTTCAAAAGCTATGGGATTTTTCGTGATTTTTTTTTGACAGATTGGTGTGTGGGTGGTCTGTTTTATTTTTAGCCCAAGATTGGTGGCATGACTTCCTGTGAGGACCCTTGACATGGACTGCTTGGCTTGGGTCAGTTCTTTGTAAGCAGCCATGCAGTTTACATACGCTTTGTATTGGTAATATTAGTATGGCTAGAATGGATTATCTGCATTTACATTATTTCTTATGGAATAAATCATTACGCAGTACAAATTTTCACCTTAAGAACTCACCTCCAGAACGAATTCAATTTGTATGCCGAGGTTCCACTGCATCTCTGACCCCTAAGAATCAGAGTTAGGCAATTTGAGTAAGCTCTGAGTGAGATATTAGGTCTGTCCATGAAACCACCATTCAAGTTTTGGGCTAACAGCTTAATGGGGAATGTCAAAAAAAGCCTGCTGAAGTATGACTGATGAGATGGACATATTGTTTAACTTTTTTGATATTATTATTGAAGTGCACCCTTTCCTGTGACACCAGGTTTGTGATTATTGAGCACAAAATGTTGGATTTTTGTATCTAGGACTCAAGGACTTCCAGTTTGATCTGAACAATTTGTTTCCGAAAAGAATTAGAATTACCACCCCCCCCCCCACCCGTCACTTAGACAGTCTTTTTCGGAAATGACTGTCAAATGGGTGCACAGAGAAAGTTAAGTATAATATTCAGCTAGATTAAAGAAATTTATAAAGGTTATTGCTTGTATGGTTAAAATTAACTTCTTAGCTAGGAGAGTCACATTTTCATACAGCACATGCTCAGAGTTAAAAGCCTCCAAATGAGGTCTGGATAGTACATGCTTAAAAATAAATAAAAAGCAAAGGAGTCTGTTTTGTGCCATAACGTGCTTAAAGATAAATACAAGGCTGAAAATTACTGCAACTGGACCCTAAACACATTAGCTGTTACCAGTGCAAAGGATTCTGGTTGGAGACTGTTCCCTGACAGAAAGAGAACAATTCTTCATAGATGTTTCTGTTACAGGCCAGAGGACTGTCTCATGCCGCAGGGTACTAGTGATACGTGGCCACTGTTGGCTTTGGTTTTTGCTGAACTTGGCAGTCTTCTGGGACAAGATGCTCTGGACCATAACTGGCTTACCACTTGTTACACACCATTCATCATGTACTGCTGATTCTTCCCTATCTGTGCAAAAGATAAAGCACCTAAGCCACAGAAGCCACTCTACTTTTGGCCTCAAGTGCTTGGTTGCTACTGCTGCTTTCACTGTTTGTTAGAACATCATGGTTGCTTCTTGCCTGAGCAGATCTACTGTCCCAGATGGATGCTGAATCTCCAATCAGGTCAACTAGGTTTGATCTAGCAATCCAGCAAACCCTAAGTACATAATGCCCTTGCACACAAGCCTTAGGCAGAAACTGCCCTGAGAATGCTCTTCATCCTACTGGCTGCATTGTCTAGCACCAAAGATCTTGTAATTTCTGAACAGCAGCAAATCACTATCTACCCTGAAGGTGAAAATACTAACTACAGTACCTTAGAGCATCACAGAACAATGAATAGTATCTCTCTGGAATGGTTTTAATACAGAATGTACTCCAGATATTCTTTGCTTTACCCAGTATTTGCCTTGCATTATTGCAGCCATTCAGTTCCAAGGCCATCTTCTGTGGGGGTAAGACACAGGATGCTTTCTTACCTAAGCAGAGATTAGTCCTGCTGGGTGGTGGATGTCATCCCCTTTGGTCTTTGATGGCCTAGAGGTCCAGTCTCTAGTATAACATGTCTCTCTACAGGGAGCAACTCTTCTTCATGGACCTTGTATAGATGCGCACCTCTCCAGGGAGTCAGTGCTGCTGCTACCTGAGCATCACTCAGATTAACATCACACCAGTGGTGTGAATCTGACAGTTCAATTCTGAGGGCTTTCAGGATTATTCAGAAGTGTAAACTATTACTCCATTACCAATAGAAATAACAAGATTGCCTTTTTAAAGGACACATTCAATGGTGCCTTCAAATTGACTAAAATATAGCAAATTAAAAAGAACCTTGAAGAGTTAGAAGAGTTAATACCACCTGAATGGAATAAATGTGATTTTCTTTTTAACCTCTTTCCAAACGTACAATGTAGTCATGTATAGTCACACAGAATCTTTCATTTATTGTTTCTGACCTGTACAACGAAAGATTGTACTTTCTCAAACTTGCACCCAATCCTACCACACACACATGCACACAAAGGTTTAAGGTCAAGGGTATAAACTCCTTATTTGTATGGATTTATGACACTCCAAAGGCAAAGGCCATGTCTGTCTACACAAACGCATAACTCCCAGTCTTGTGCATTGTCGATCTTCAGTGGCTATAAAAAGGAGCAGTGGGAAAGGAATTGAATTGAATTGAAAAACCATAAATTGGATGAGTTTGTGAGGTGTGTGTGTGTGTGTGTGTGTGTGTGTAAGCTGTGGCTCTGTTTTAGATTTAAAACATAATGAGAACTGAGAAACTGGAGCGACGCCCTGTGTCATTACACTTCACTGCTGTGGCACTAAAAGGGACTCAGAACACCTTTAACTCACTAAAGGTATTAAACATTTTATGACTGTTGTCAAAGGAACATAGGGAAGTATTACTGAATCTCTTTACCAATTTTACACCAGATTGGACATCAAAGTAGCATGCTCAAATGTTCCTTTGTCCAAATTCAAGAAAATATAAAATATTCAGACTAAAGATTAATTGTTGGTGCCATTGTTGTTAAAGACAGTATGTTTGCTTTGTGGTAAAATTGTTCAATCCCTAATCTTAGACTACGAGGCCCTGATGTCCAGAATATAGGTTTATTGTTGATAATTAAGTGATGATTTGACTCAGATGTTGGAATGAATACAAGACTATAAATGTTTCTAAAAAGTCTATACATTGGAACCATTGAATACACTGAATCATTGAAACCATTGAATACATTGAATTTAATTCATTCTGGAGGCGAGTTCTTAAGGCGGAAATGTGTATAGCGAAACGAATTTTCCCAGAAGAAATAATGTAAATTCAGACAATCCGTTCTAGCCACCCAAAAATATTTCCAATATTACCAATACGAAGCTTATGTAAACTGTATGGCTGCTTACAAAAAATTGACCCAAACCAAGCATTCCATGTCAAGGGTCCTCACAGGAAGTCGTGCCACCAGGCTTGGGCTAAAATAGAACAGACTTCCCACACACCAAACTGTCAACAAAAAATGCGTAAAAAATCATGTATCTTTTGAACGCATGCTGAAGGCAACGTTGGTATCGTGGGTTGGTGCCTTTGAAATAGCTTTTGCTGACTGAAAAAAAATCATAAAATTTGTAAACTCGCTCCCTTGGCTTTCCACTGAAACAAAACAAGTTTTAAATGGCTCCTGGATCTATGCACAACTTAGCCAACGTTTGGTTCAGTTCGGTTCGTTCCTATGCCGAAAAAGCTGCATATGCCAATGAAAATTTCTTGCAAAAATTTCAATTCTTAAGACAAAAAAATTGTGAAGGAGGGTATTCGTATGCTGAGGTTCTACTGTAGATAAAATATTCAGACTAAAGATTAATTGTTGGTGCCATTGTTGGTAAAGACAGTATGATTGCTTTGTGATAAAATTGTTCAATCTTGAGTCTCAGACTACAAGGTCCTGATGTCCAGAATACAGCAGGGTCAGCGCTGATAATTAACTGATGATTTGACTCTGGTGTTGGAACCTAGACGAAACTATAAATGTTTCTAAAAAGTCTATAAATGTTTCCAGTCTTTTGAAGTTATTGTAAATGTAAACATTTGTGCTTGATTCAGATCTATATAACGTCATGAAATCTGTTTAGGTCACATGCTAGTCATTGAACTGTGGATGTGGAAACTTACTTTCCGGGTAAATACTGTAAGACTGTATTGTTTCTACGGGTGAAGCACAATGTCATTGTCTGTATGTGTATCTGTTCAGTGCTCCGAATATTTGTATCTAAAGCTCAAAGCTGAAATGGATCTATGCTAAACCGTAAGGTGGTTGTTGTATTTAATATTATATCATATTTAATGAACACTCTGCTCCTAGAAAACAAAAACAAACCTAATTTAAAAATTCTGAGGTAGAAATGTCAGCACTGTCAGCTAGACACACAGCAAGAAACATTTTCCGGTCCAAAGGTTTCATTCCTGGTGGATAACATAACACCCATACAGTGCAAATGATTATATACATGTCAGATAACATTCTGTGCACAGTAATTGCGCTATAATGATGTTCATAAAAAGGTCAACAAAGTCATCATTATGATTTTATTGGCTACCAGCTGCTTTTGTGAGAAACAGAATTAACCGATTGCAATCATGTCATTTTTTTGTTTAACAACTAGCCAGCTATATTCAGTGCTCAGAAATATCAAGGTGAAGCCCTATGAAGTATCAGAGGTTTTATTGCAGGGTTTATAAGGAAAGAAAATACAGTTTCTGAGCTATTACTAACATCTTATTTTAATCATATTCATTGAAAGTGTCAGGAAGGTATTTTATGGCAACAATATTAATATGGCAAGATTGGTTGAGGTAAGATTGTGGACTAAATCGGTCAGAAAAATGTAAATATAAATAAATAAAAAAATAAAAATCCATCACTATTTCAATTACTTGTCTGGGACCAACCCAAAATGCCTGAGCATATTGCACTTACATTAACTTAGCATACAGTTGGTGCAGTGATTTTTCTTTATTGTATTTCCACACCCAGTTAAATTAATTTCTAGCTATCACTGCTTTTAGCATGTTTCGTGAATCATTCATGTTCATAACTGCTCACTAGAGATGTGCACCGGATCATTCTTAGCCAGCTATTTTACTTGCTTCTATATAATGGGACATTTTCTAATGTATACAGTTGATACCATTACTCCACTGCAACTTAATTTATTTACTTAATTTATTAATTTGTCTATCTATCTATCTATCTATCTATCTATCTATCTATCTATCTATCTATCTATCTATCTATCTATCTATCTATCCTTTATGCTTTGCTGCAAGCAAATTTACACTTGCATAGGGCTATGTTCGAAAGTATCGAAAAATGTGTTTTCGTTCGGTACCAAATTTCGATACCTAAGGGTTTAATCTTGTCAGTTTAATCCTGTCAGTGAGCCAATAAGCATGCAGCATGCTTGACATCCCTAAATCAAATGCTGGTGATTGGCTGTAGCGAGGCACCAAGGAAAAACACTAGTTTACACCGGTTACGCCCAGAGAAGCTGTTGTGTGTGTTCATCCTAACCCTGACGTGTTTAAAACATGTGGAAAAGGTCGAAAGTGTGGCTGCATTTCACCAAGCTCGATGACAACAGTGTGCGATGCAACATTTGCAACAAAATAATTGCTGCCAAGACCGGCAACATGTCAAATCTGATGAGGCACTTAATCGTGCACAGAATAAACATAAGAAATTTGCTCCATCTTCGACTGCAAGAAGACAGAGCCGATGCAGTCATCCTCTCTGTGTTTTCCTGCCCCAGAGCCTGCTTCGACATGTCCACCACACGGGCTCTCCTCCAAAACTACCGATGAAGACAGCTCATCGGTAAGCTTAACTTTTAGCAAACAAGCAAACAACATCGGCTAACTTATAGTGCTACATGCTTGTGATCTATTTAAGTTAGCGTTTATTTCTGTGCGCGGTGATTTCGTACTAACGTTATATATTGTGACCAACGTAACGTTAGATTTTGTTTGGATGGCTATAGATAGCTAAATCTATGCTAAAAATGTTTTAAGGTTAACAGAAACTGATCACGTTTAACTCACATTAAAGTATTTATGTTGTTAAAGCGTGCTTATCCTTGAGGTTGACTGCATTAACAGTTTTGTTTTCTCCCCCTCCCCTTACATTAATGTTATAGCTGCTCGTGCTGACCCTGGAATTAGGAGACCATTAAGTGTTAATCCATTCACTGGGAGAAAAAGGAAAAATGAAGAAGGAAAAGCAAGATGAATGCCACAGAGCAGTCACAAACTTTATTGTTAAAGGTTTGCTGCCTTTTTCTACAGTGGAGTATCCATGGTGGAGGTAAGTAAACTGTAAGTGGTTGTGTTGTTTACCATGTATGTGTTGTTACTTTACCATTAAGGTTAATGTCCCAGGGCCTGTATTACAGAAACAGCCGAACTTACAATCTTATCTTATCTGATTAGTAACCATGGTAATTTAACTAAGAATATATAACTTTTTTAAAATCATAGGTCAAGAATTAAGATTTAAGTAGAGGACATGGCAATTGAATCAAGAACACCAACCACTGTCAGCAGCACTTCAGAGAAGATTAACACAGAGACAAAGCACTACAGATTACTTCCATCTACGCTGTCCTCAGTGAGTCCAGTAACCTGGTGGTGGGACATGAAGGACACTCTGCCAATGCTTTCTGATTTGGCAACAAGGTATTTCTGTGTGCAAGCATCATCCACACCATCAGAGCGTACATTTTCAACTGCTGGGGACATTATTAGTCAGGAGCGAGCTTGTCTGTCTCCTGAAACAGCAGACATGCTAATTTTTTTGAAGAAGAACTGCTGAGTTATTTGAAGATCTTAAGCAGTAGTAAGCAACATGTATTGACTTAAAACTGTGTTGGTTACATTTTGTTCATTTGTGCTTTTTTGTGCTCAGGAGAGTCTTTGAATCTGTATAAAAAAGTCAACAACCTGAAATTAAAATAAAACCAAGTTTCTTTGAGGTAATATGTAATGTACTTTTGTTAAAATGGATTTCATAAAATTGGTATTGAAAAAAGTATCGTTCAGGAACCGGTATTGAAGTCAAGGTATCGGTATCGATATCGGAAATTTTTGAACGATACCCAGCCCTACACTTGCATGTAAAATTGATGCACTTTCTGGCAAACAACAACAAAAATAAACTTATTTGTATGTGTATTGTGACGGTGCCGCGCACACCGCCGCACGCACGCAGAAGAGAGTGGCTCCTCGCCCCCTCCCTCTCCCTGAAAAACACAAGCAGCAGCGGTTCAGCACCCTGGATAGCGGCGCCGGCATAGACCTGAAGCGGATCAGCACCATGGCCAGCGCCGCTAAATTAGAGTGCAGGGCGGTGCGGGAGAAAGCGCGCCAAAACGCTCTGGGCCAATCAGAAGCGCCACTAAGCTCTTCACCCTCCAGCTGAACAACACAACGGAGAGGATGGTCCCACCTGGCTCTGTGTGTTGCTCAGTGCTCTACAGTATCCATATTTGTTCAAACCAAATAATTAATTTGTATTCAGTTACAGTTATCCCTTATACTGATTATTAGTATCTACACTGGGTATTCACATGTGTTTTGTTGTGTAATGTCATGTTTTCATGTTCTCACCCTTATGGAAGCTGGGGTTGCTGTCCCGAAGCAGGTTACTCAGCTGGTGGCCATTGATATGGAGGTAACGCAGCTGCTCCCTCAGTGAGGCTTTCTCAAACACAGCCGGAATCAGGCGTCCCACACTGTTCTGCGAGATGGGCAGTGCCAGAGCAAGCGCAAGGGTAGGGGTCAGATCCACTTGCTCCACCACGAGTGTCTCACCCATGCCCTCTGAAACACAGGACAATGCAGCATAAATAGACAAACACCTTCCCTCACTTTACACATTCCCTCACTAATCTGAGCAGCACAGTGGGGAACATTTCGCATGCCCGGTCCCTGCTATAAATCCTAAGATTTAATATCTGCAGGAGAAACTCATGGAACAAATCTGACAAAGCTGTCATCCTTTCAGACTTCAATTACACTTGTAATATTTCAGGCATCAATAGGACTGTGTGCATCTACGAAGATCACACAGCATTCAGATATATCAGGTTTTCAAACGTGTTCAAAATCCTGAATAAAATAGTAGGTATGCAGTTCGTACAAATCCACCCAGCTTTCAATTTTAGAGCGTTTCTAAATACGATCATCAAAATGTGAAAGCTTGAGCGAGTTCCGAAATATATAAAGCAGGAAAAGAAACAATTATCACATTCATTCTGGCAGTGCGGAGCACACAGATGCTCAGCTGATCCACACTTTCATCAAGAAGAGAGAGAAAATGCTAATGAGCCTCTCACCTGCTGTGCCAAGATGTCAGAACCTCGCTCGCTGAGCCACAAACAAACCATGTATGTGTGTGTTTATTCACACAAGCATGTTTAGTAACACCTTGTGTGCAGCAGTGAACAGCACGGATGTCTATAAAGATGAAGACTATTACACCATATTCTATGTGGCTGTTTAAAGAAATGAGCAGATTCATTCATGTGATTACAATGACATCACACTCAGATACAGTACACATACATCCAGAAACTGGTCTGTGTGCGTTCTCCTGTCTGAAAACATTCCGGGCTGAATTACCTCCTGTATTTTGACAAACAGATGGGGTAATAATTTTTGTTACATCTATCCAGACAGCTCCGTAATGAAAGCTTAAACAGGTTGAGCTGGGAAAAAGAACATTGTTTTTTTTAGTAGTTTTCGTAAAAGATACATCGATCATGATACTGATACGAGGTATTGGTTTGGTACTGTAAAAAGATTCTCCAATACCAACATCTGAGCTTGTAAAATAATGTGAGGTAAACCCAGTTTATGTTGTTTCAACAGACAGACAACACAAAATGACCTGACAAAACATAAGAAGCAGACAACACAAACTGATCAAGCAACACAAAATGACCACACAATACAGGCTGACCAGACAAAATAAAATGACCAGACAAAACAAGCTGATCAAACAACACAAAATGTCTAGACAAAACAAGCTGCTCAGACAACACAATATGACCAGACAACACAAACTGATCTGACAACACAAAATGATCAGGCAACACAAAATGACCAGACAAAACAATTCACAAGACAAAATAAAATGACCAGACAAAACAAGCTGACCAGAAAACACAAAATTGCAGCCAACTGAAATGATTAATGATGGCAGTCTAGGAAAAACACTGCAAACTGTGCTCTGTGAAACTATCAAGAAGACAAACTACGGCATTTTCAAAGGTTTTTTAAGCAACCTGATAAAACATCTTCAACCTTAAACTCAGCATGAAAAGGATGCAAGCTTGGAGAATAAAATGTCTACAGACAATGTTAAGTGAGTGAAAAAAGCTCTTATCCACAATGCTGTTGTAGGATGATCAGACGCTAGCGGTCATTGAAAAGAGATATAATCACTCTGCCATGCAGCAGACAAAAATGTTCTGTACTTACAGCTTTACAGAAGCATCGCCACTACATTCCCATCCAAGGCTAGAGGCTGCACTTCATTTAAAATCATCTAGCTAACGTTATATAGAATGAGTCTAGTAGTCTAAGTGCATGAATACATGCATACTTATTTTATAAGCATCTCATATATTTCAAGTCTATTTATTCTTTCACTGCTTGTATATGCACTGTAGTTTATGTAGGCTCTTTAGCTACATCAACATAAAGAAACAAAATAAACACGAAGACACTAGTTTTTCCACAATCTGTCTCATGTCACATTTTAAGGTCATGGATTTGTGATTACAGCTGGCAGATCACCACATGTCAAAATAGGTTCAGTAATAAAGAGAGATTTGCATATGATAAGACTTAACAATGTGTTATTTTGTGTCGTTGTGGTTTTTAGAATAGATGCTTAAATAATTAGTACACAGGAGCTACATTAACACTTAAGGCAATTTAATTGCTGTAAGTCCCCAGTTTGCTGTAGGCATTCCTATTCCTGGTTGCTTTCATCAGTGGGAGGTACAGCTAGCATTCTAAATCAGTTTTCTTGCCACCAAAATGAAACATTAGAAGCATTAGATATAACTGAAAAGTGGGTGAGGTTTTCGGCTGGGATTGTGATAGCTCTCTTAGTCCGTTAATTGGTAAACTTTCTTGCTGAGAACAGCAAAGAAATGGCCAGATATTTACCTACAATAAGTGCAAATTGTAGCTGAGAGGCTTCTGGCATCAGTATCAGTATCAGTGAATATCAAAGATCATGTGACTTAATTTAAAAAATAAAAAAAGAAAAAGACAAGTTTCTCTGCATATAAGCTTTATGAGTTCTTAATTTGAGTTTCATTTATAGAAGCAGGCCCTTTTCTGTCAAATAGACCTGACTCCTCCCTCCATGTGTGCAATGAGCTTTAACTTTCATTACAGAGCCTCAATACAAGAGAGGTCATTTTGCAGTCGAATGCTCTATAGAACATCGGCGGGCTGAGCTGGAGTAATGCAGACCTTATGCAGAAGAAACGAGAGCTCACCTTTCATCGGGAAAGCGGGGCTGATGAGCACTAGTGGAGTGTTGACTTCCGGCTCTGAAGATCCTCCGTGGCTGCCTGTCTCAGACATGCCGTGATCACCACACAGCACGAGCAAATTAGGCAGCCTGCCCTCAACCTCCTGCCGGTGAGATAAAAAAAAAACACAAAGACAAAAAAGAGGGTCTTAACATACTTGAGTATGCAAGATATATATCTGGTGGTGAAGGAGAGAGAGAGAGAAGAAGGTAAAGAACAGGTATAAGTGATTTAAGAAAGGCTTCTTAAAGATCTGTTTATGAAAAACGGTTTATAATGAAATGCTTAGTGAAATGTTATTAATGAATTTTTTTTTATTGTAATCTAGATCTAATCTAATAGGAAAAGGCCAAAATTCTCTAATGATAATAATAAAGTGCTGTAGGAGTCATTTATCTATTGCCTTAGTAAATTAGTAAATAAAGACTTATCATTTCTTTAGATGTCTATTATTCTTAATACTTGAATCATGAATCTAACATCACTGACATTATATATGTTTTATTAATGATATGATATTAATACTGATATATAGATATATATATATATATATATATATATATATATATATATATATATATATACACATATATATATATATATATATATATATATATATATATATATATATACACTATATTGCCAAAAGTATTCGCTCACCCATCCAAATAATCAGAATCAGGTGTTCCAATCACTTCCATGGTCACAGGTGTATAAAATCAAGCACCTAGGCATGCAGACTGTTTTTACAAACATTTGTGAAAGAATGGGTCGCTCTCAGGAGCTCAGTGAATTCCAGCGTGGAACTGTGATAGGATGCCACCTGTGTAACAAATCCAGTCGTGAAATTTCCTCACTCCTAAATATTCCACAGTCAACTGTCAGCTGTATTATAAGAACGTGGAAGTGTTTGGGAACGACAGCAACTCAGCCACGAAGTGGTAGGCCACGTAAACTGACGGAGCGGGGTCAGCGGATGCTGAGGCACATAGTGCGAAGAGGTCGCCAACTTTCTGCAGAGTCAATCGCTACAGAACTCCAAACTTCATGTGGCCTTCAGATTAGCTCAAGAACAGTGCGCAGAGAGCTTCATGGAATGGGTTTCCATGGCCGAGCAGCTGCATCCAAGCCATACATCACCAAGTGCAATGCAAAGCGTCGGATGCAGTGGTGTAAAGCACGCCGCCACTGGACTCTAGAGCAGTGGAGACGCGTTCTCTGGAGTGACGAATCGCGCTTCTCCATCTGGCAATCTGATGGATGAGTCTGGGTTTGGCGGTTGCCAGGAGAACGGTACTTATCTGACTGCATTGTGCCAAGTGTAAAGTTTGGTGGAGGGGGATTATGGTGTGGGGTTGTTTTTCAGGAGCTGGGCTTGGCCCCTTAGTTCCAGTGAAAGGAACTCTGAATGCTTCAGCATACCAAGACATTTTGGACAATTCCATGCTCCCAACTTTGTGGGAACAGTTTGGAGCTGGTCCCTTCCTCTTCCAACATGACTGTGCACCAGGGCACAAAGCAAGGTCCATAAAGACATGGATGACAGAGTCTGGTATGGATGAACTTCACTGGCCTGCACCTCAACCTGACCTCAACCCGATAGAACACCTTTGGGATGAATTAGAGCGGAGACTGAGAGCCAGGCCTTCTCGTCCAACATCAGTGTGTGACCTCACAAATGTGCTTCTGGAAGAATGGTCAAAAATTCCCATAAACACACTCCTAAACCTTGTGGACAGCCTTCCCAGAAGAGTTGAAGCTGTTATAGCTGCAAAGGGTGGACCGATGTCATATTGAACCCTATGGATTAGGAATGGGATGTCACTTAAGTTCATATGCGAGTCAAGGCAGGTGAGCGAATACTTTTGGCAATATAGTGTGTGTGTGTGTATAATATATATATATATATATAAATAAATAAATAAATATAATATAAATAACTATATAATAAAATGAAACAAAAGATATTTATAAACAAATAGGTAAGTCTAATGATAATGTAACGTCTGGGACGCCCGCCCTATGCGGGGCTCGACCCCAGACGCCCGTGGTGTGTGTGCGCACGCCAGCACACGGTGTAATGAGACCCATGTGCAGGATTCAGCGAAGCACTGCTTTTATTACATTTAAAGACGCGACATAGGGAAACAAACGTAACACTAGACATGGCGTGGTTAATAAAACAAAACGAAAACAAAACCTAGACCTTAGCTTGGACATGGAACTTAAACAAAACCCCAACAGAAACCACGGTACAAATAACAATCATGGACAAGGACACAAACACAAGGATCCCTATTTATAGGGGTAGACATTAGGGCTAATGGGATACAGGTGACAATCAGGATAGGAACAATAGGAAGGGCGTAACAAAAGACACACAAAGAAGCAGGCTTCCAAGGTTCACCTGCCAGCGCCCTCTCTGGGCCTGGCAGGGAACTGTCCAGCTGTTCCTGACATAACCCCCTCCTCTAAGGCGCAGCTCCCGAAGCGCCCAACCTCTGCCTAGGGGAAGATGTAGTTCATAGAGGGGAGGTGCAAGGCCTGATGTAGTTCATAAATGCAGTCTACGGCGATGCCCCAGGTCCCAGGGGTAAGTTGACATCCGGCCATGGCAAGAGACGGGAGGGAAGCGTCTTCCACCCGTGGTGCCGAGCGACGTCCTCCACGGAAACTACATCGCGGAGCGGCGTCCCCGGCTGGAAAATGGTGGAAGCCCACCTCCAGTGGGACCGATAAAAAGGGGGTGCCCCCCATGGCCTGAAGTCGAGTGACGTCCTCCTTATAAATTCCCTGTGGGAGCGACGTCCTCGACCGTAGTAAAGATGGGGACACCTCCCGGGGGAAACGGGGAAAAGGATCCGCCGGATGCCCTCCACCGGTTGTCCAGGGCTCTAGCCAGCAGACTGCAAATCCTTCCTGGATACAGGAACTAGCTGGGAATCCCGCTGGGTCTCAAAGATGGTCCATGATTCTGTAACATCTGGGACCCCCGCCCTATGCGGGGCTCGACCCCAGACGCCCGTGGTGTGTGTGCGCACGCCAGCACACGGTGTAATGAGACCCACGCGCAGGATTCAGCGAAGCACTGCTTTTATTACATTTAAGATGCGACATAGGGAAACAAACGTAACACTAGACATGGCGTGGTTAACTAAACTAAACAAAACCTAGACCTTAGCTTGGACATGGAACTTAACAAACAAAACCCCAACAGAAACCACAGTACAGATAACAATCATGGACAAGGACACAAACACAAGGATCCCTATTTATAGGGGTAGACATTAGGGCTAATGGGATACAGGTGACACAATCAGGATAGGAACAATAGGAAGGGCGTAACGAAAGACACACAAAGAAGCAGGCTTCCAAGGTTCACCTGCCAGCGCCCTCTCTGGGCCTGGCAGGGAACTGTCTAGCTGTTCCTGACAGATAATTAGAAAATTGAAAATTGAACTAAGATAATTAAAATAAAATAAATAAATAAAAATATAATAATAATAAAAATAATAATAATCATCATCATCATCATCATCATCATTATAATAATATAGTTTTAAGAAAGCTAAGGCATTCATTGGACAAAAAATCTGGCACAAAATATTTTTAATTAATTTGTGATTTTGTGTAGAAAGTTTGTATACACCAGAGACTTGCTGCAGTAAGAATGGCAAATAATCTATAGATAATGATTTATGTAAATTACAGTAATGCGCTTAAGTGATTTGTAGATGACTTACATCTTCTATTTTCCTTAATCAGCCTTAAATTGTCCATAAGTATAAACACTAAGTATGAAAGTGTCAATAAAGCACTTTTACAGTCTGGGATCTCAGACACATTTGGAACTGTTAGAGTGATCAGTTACTTTCCATACAGATTTAGGTTGCATCATTTAATTGCTGTTCTTTATCTTTTATTTGGTTTGTAGCAATAATAGTGATTAAACTGTAATAAAACATAAGAA
Organism: Hemibagrus wyckioides; assembly: GCF_019097595.1. Lineage (NCBI taxonomy): Eukaryota > Metazoa > Chordata > Actinopteri > Siluriformes > Bagridae > Hemibagrus > Hemibagrus wyckioides. The sequence continues at coordinate 17,571,365 of NC_080717.1, read as the reverse complement.
ACTTCAAGTGCTGAAACGTTTATTTGGCAGTTTATAGGTCGCTCAGGGGGAAGACAGTGCTTCGGAATGCTTCACACCAAACAGTCCCCTGGTGTCCATTTAACACTCTTCTAAAGCCATGCTCCGAGCAGCCTTGACTCCTGGCCTCTGCCTAGAGCCGAGAAAAAATCTCTGGGGAAACGTGATCAGATGATCGGCTTTGTTGATCTCTTTTTTCTAAGAATATAATTATGATACATTTCATGCATAGATCATGTAGCTTGAGGCATGTTTTATATTCCCAGCTGGAATGCCATTTAATGTTAACATCTACAGCTTTCTGTAAGCTTGTACCAGCAGAAATTTAAGTTGCTAGAAAAGTCAGGTTTGAAATAAATAAATAAATAAATAAAGTCCTAATGATGTCCTAATTAACTGACTAATTGACTTCTAAAGAGCCCTTGAAGGCCTGTTTACATTCTTAAGGTTCCAGCAGAAACTCTTGGCCTGTTTGGGGGCGGAGCTTTTATTCACAGGTTTACATCGAACTGTGGCTCCTTTGCACAGTTCCATATGTTACTTTTAGGCTCACTGATTTATGAAATAATAGACTATTTTTATTACTATTTTGCTTGGATAGCAACACTTCAGCTGTAAAGAAGAGCATTTTTTGGATGCATGGCATGTCACTCTATAGGACTACCTACAAACATCAGTCAGTGTTGTGTAAGAAGATTGTAAGCCATGCAGCCCTGTAATTAGCTGTGTGTTTTTCCTCCAGTGCTTTTAGTGCAAGTACTAATTACAACTGCTCTAATCCGGTCAAGTCTGGCTTGATATTTCAATAAGGCGTTCTGTCTCCTCTGCTGACCGTAACAACCATCTCCCTGCCATCAGTAATCTTGCAACAGAAAGCAGCATGACAAGTTAAATCAATAGCGGTACTTGGCATGCAGCACAAACCCCAGACCATTGTTTTCAAGAGTAGGAATCAGTTCTCAGAACCACTCCTGTGCTCAAAAACAAGTGTTCAAACTTCCTGAACTTTTGGTGCAAACACAATAAAAAAATGTGAAGATGAGATCAAATTCAGGCAAAATCAGCTCTTCTGACACACTCCAGTGCTTTTCCCACTTGAAATAGTTAACTCTGGGTGACTGTAAACTCTGAGTAAAGGAGATCCTAGGTTTTTTTATTTGACGTTTCACACTGCTCATACTTTACCCAGAGTTAAAAATGAATCATGGATATTCATAATCTGTATATTCCTAAACCCTGGGGTTATTGTTCTGATTTGCATATTTGCAGCATCAACAACCATAATTGGAGAAATACAGTGCACAACTGCTTTAAATAATCAGTCTGTCTCATGCTTTCACATCAGTGAGTAAAATATCACGTACTGTATATCCTTTTTATAAGTATGTTGTGTACTTAATCAGGTGTTCATCGATATTTAACATCCAGTAATTACTAATTCTTCCTCACATATTTTGGACTGCACCATCCAGACTTTTCAGAATGTAACTAAAAAAATAAAACTGTCTCCTCTTCACTCCAGTTTGGACAGTTCCCAAACCTCCCCCACCCTTCAAATGCTGCAACTACTGTTTACACAACTCGCAAGGTTTCTGAGACTGTACAAAGCATGATAGGATGTACACGCGGTTCAATTTCCGATTTGGTGTCTGTTGCTAAGCATCTTGCCGTACCATTCTAACACCACGCTGTTTTACACTGTACACGTTTGGGGTTAACACTGCAAAATTCTGCTTCAGAGTAGAGTTTCATAACCCTGGGTAAATACCAAATGTGAAACGTTCCTCTTTTCAGGGTTAATAGCCGGGTTTAGGAGAACGATGATAACCCGGGGTTAAGCACAGTGTCAGAATTGCTTCTGTTCTTTGAATGAGAATGAAATAAATATCACAACAAAGCTGCTTCTTGCACCAATAACTGAAGATCACTAAGGGGCATTTTTAAGATACTAATTATACCTAACTGCCTTCCATCTCTTATCACGATTCTTTTTTTTTTTTCTTACTAAACTCTTAATGTAAAATGCAGTGGTGGGAATGCTCAAGGGCTTGGAATGCCATTACAGAGCGTCATGAATGGAGATGGATGGTAATCATGCTGGGAAAAGGAGTTCTTATTGCTGCACATATTGTTCTGCTTATACCGCATAGCCTGTAGTTACAAAAAAGGTAAGTATTAGAAATACAAGGAAAAGCCTAGAAAATAAATTTTAAAAAGTGTATGAAGTTAAATCAAATACGGAATAAACTTATTGCACTTTCACACTCCGTCTTCATCGCACTACCCTCTTTTTTTTTTTTTTTGGCTGATTTACAGTGCAGTAGTCCAAGGCTACCTGCTTGCTCCCACAAAAACACATTGATTTCATTCAGGAAAGCTGACAGAAATGTCAAGATGTAAATGGATGACTTGAAGGTATAAAAACGGTGTTCTAGTTCTTGCTCCTAGAAATGCAGTGATTTTTTTTGCTCGTTGTCAGGAGGCAGTGTTGAGTATAATGGCAGCGTGATAATGGACTATTGTGAACAGCTGCTGAAGTCATTTGTGATGTGAGGGGAGAGAAATGTGCCTGATGAAAATACACGGAGCACACAATAAACCCAGGCTGGGAGAAGGATGATAACATTGAGTGCCATGTCACCTTAATATTACCGATGTCGAAAAACGGACGAGGAGAGCAATAAAAGTTGCCCTCCAGCTGTATAGGAGTGTTTGTTTGATTGTGTATACACATGCAGGATTAGGAATATGACAATGTCTCAGACTAAGGCATAAAGATTTCTTCAAGTTTCACAAATCTCGATTCAGAAAGTATAGCTCTGACTATATACACGTGGACAAAATGTTGGTACCTTTCTATTAAATAAAGAAAAGCCCACAATGGTCACTGAAATAACTTGAAACTGATAAAAAACACCTAAAAATTGCTAAGAACAAAACATTGGACTATTCTGAAGTGGCCTGATCTAAATCCTATTAAACATCTGCGGAAAGAGCTGAATCATGCAGTCTGGAGAAGGCACCCTTCAAACCTTAGACAGCTGGAGCAGTTTGCTCACGAGGAGTGGGCCAAAATACCTGTGAACAGGTGCAGAAGTCTCATTGAGAGTTACAGAAATCGCTTGATTGCAGTGATTGCCGCAAAAGGTTGTGCAAGAAAATGTTAAAAAATATTAAAAAATATTAAAAAATATTAATTAAGGGTGCCATCATTTTTGTCCAGGCCTGTTTCATTGTTTTGTTTTTTTTAAATGCTTCTGTTGAACCACAATTCAAAAACAATATCTGATTTTCATTGGTCAATTTTCAGAAATTTTTTTATGGATATTATTTTGTCAGTTTCACTTATTGCAGTGACCATTGTGGGTTTTTCTTTCTTTAATGTAAGGGTACCAACAAGTTTGTCCACATGTGTAGCTATGCTTATGCTAACTTTACACATAATACACACAACCTAAAGCTAATAACTTTACATATTTAAATATGGATTGCTGTTTAATAACAAAAAAATAAATAATCAATGACACAAATTCATTTGGGAGGCACTTATTTAGCATTAATGGGCGGGGTCTCAGGATGTCAGAACTTTGTATCACTCAGTATGTTTTCCAACTGGTTTTGCAGTATGGTTTCTTGGTAATATGACATGTTGAATTTTGTCTAAAAGAGAAGGGGAAAAAAAATAACAGAGAAGAACAAATGGCTGGAGAGGGAACAATAGTAGCTGCTGTAATATAAATCAGAAGTATTCAGACTTTTTCCCTCAGGAATCGCCCTTCCCAATTTTTTAAAGAAATTGCAAGAAATGAAATGGTAAATGTAATACTTATTTTACAGTATTTTCCATCTCTCTTCAAGCCCCACTAGAGTAAATACACACTTTGAATACCTACAAGTGATAACAGGAAATGCAACCAAACATATGTGGACACCTGACCATCACACCTACATATATGTGGAATCGGTTGCCACAAAAATGAAGCACACAGTGGTCTAAAATATAAGAGTAACTGGGTGCAGGTTTTTATTCCAATCCAGCAGTAGTTACACCTGATTCCATCTGATTAATCAGTTTATCTTGGCTTTCAGTAGATTCAGATGTGGCTTCTGCTTGGTTGGAATGAAAACCTGCACCCACTCCAGCCCTTTCCAGATAAGACTAAATACCCCTGGTCTAGAATGTCAAAATTTAAGTGGAAGCACTCATGTGGCCTACACAAAGCTTTGACCTCAACCCCAATGAACACCTTTAGGATGATCTATAATGCACACTGCACCCCAGACTCCAGCACCTGATCTCTAGAAATTAGTACTCAAAGTCATGCTCCAAAATCTAGTGGAAAGCCTTCCCAGAAAAGTGGAGGTTATTATATCAGCAAAGGGTGAGATGAGATGTTCAAAAACTTTTGGCCATATAGTGTAAGTTGTTTCCATGAGTAATAGCATGACTTTTCATTCATTAATAAATGAAGCATTAGAATTTTTGGCAAATGTCTGAAATAAGATGAATAACATATTTCAGGAAAATAATCCAGCCTGACGTGGATTCATTCCCTATAACAGCCTCCTCCATTACAATGGCATTAAGTTTTCTCAGTTGGCTTCAAGAGACAGTGAGAATTTCTCTGGTGTCCACTTACCATTGCTAAAATTATAGTTATAAACTTCTAAATCCCCTCAGAACCCTCCGAGATTACTTCCTTTTTTTAAAGGAACCTTAATTCATCTATGGATAAAAAAATAATAATAAAATGATGTAAGATGTAAAACTGAGGCATCCAAAATTTGTGATTTATTAGTACAGCCACTGAAAATCACAGAAGGTGAAAGACGATAAAGACAAAGATGAAAAAGAAGTAGATGACAAAGAAGAAGACGACAAAGAAAAAGATGAAGATGACCGAAAAGCTGAAAAAGCAGATGAAGATGAAGAACCAGAAAAAGACAAAGACTAGGAAGAAGATGAAGGCTGTAAAGCCTAAAGGATCAGTTGTTTTTTTCTAACACGCATTACTCCTGATACATCACTGCAGGAGCTTTTTTCTATCCTGCAAGAGATGCAATCAGCTATACATCAGAAAAACCAAGACTTGCTGATTGGTTTGTCGAACATCTTCCTACCACGAGAATGATGGATTTCTTCCTTCCAGTGACGAGACACTTCAACAGCACTGAGCAGAGCATTAATGATACCTCCGTTTGCACTGATAGTTGTTGCTGGCAGAGCAATGAATTAAGGACACAGAAGGAAAAAGTCCTCATCAAGTCCTCTTTAGAACCTCCTAAAGCTTCAGAAGCAGAAGCACTTTTTCTTACATGGGACTTTCCTCTGAAATGTCCTGTTTCGTTAGAAACTACCCTGCAATTGTAACTGAGCCTACAGATGATCATCCTCAAACGTGCTTTGTGCTGGTCATGCCATTGTTTCCCTATGGAGAGAGAGAGAGAGAGAGAGAGAGAGGGGTGCTGCTATGCATACATGATTTGAATTAGATGTCTCAGCACTGCACACTAAGTTCACTTAAACTCAACTTTGGCCCAGTTTACACCAACCTTTTCAGACCAATAAAATGATGTAGCAAAGACAAACTGTTTTCTGCCATCTTCTCCAAAAACAATCAAAACCAGAAGCATTGAATTGTTGATACATGCTGGATTTAGAAACAGAACGGGCTTGCTCTCTGGGCTTGGGATACTCTTTTGGACAGGGGGAGTCATGAGGCAAGAAACATAGCCTTAAAATAGCCAAAACAGCAGGGAAGAAATAAATAACCAGTTGCTGTTTTCATCAAATTAGAAGATGATTCGAGAGGCAGTTAAGAATTCAGGCAAAACAGCATGTATAATTAGGTTTTATCACCAGCACTCAAGAACAGATGTATATTCAGAACTTGGAGATCTGCAATGTTCTTTAGTTAGTGTTTACTTTTATTTTCAGCTCTAATTTCCTGATATTTACAGCTAGATATTTTAAACAACTTGACACCTTTTGTTTAAATTTGCCCATTTTTCAAATGTTAATAAAACATATGGACTAATATTTGACTGACCGGTGTTTCTGGTTGCCAAGATGTGCACTTTTAGACTGATTGTTTAAACTATTAATAGCTCTAAAAGTCCACTCTTGGGTTGAGTCCTGAGTTTCACCTCTGCATTTGTTTTTAAAAAGGATAAAACAACATAAAGACTAAATAGATGTCTATGGTAAAAGCGAGCTGAGAAAAAGGGAAACTCGATCAGAGTCACTGTATAAACACTGGGCATAGCCAATAGAACAATATGAAGAAAACCACTAGTGTACTAACAACCACACATTGAACTGGCTGACCAAAGAAAACAGAAGCTGATGCCAGAAACTTTGTAAAAGATGAAGAAAACCAACAACCTCTACAAGATACAAACCACTCATTACCCCTAAGAATCAAAAGTCCAGACTGGACATCACAAAGAAATACAAAGATGAACCATAAAAATTCTGGAACCTGAAAAGTGCTGAAAAGGCCAAAGAAAGGATCTGCTCATGAGCTAAAGCATACAAGCGCATCAGTCAAGCACAGTGAAGGTAGTGTCATAGCTTGGGTTGGGTTTGCATGACTGCTTCTGGAAGAGGATCATTAATCATTATTGATGATGTAGCAGCAGAATGAGTTCAGAAGTCTACAGAAACATACTGTTTGCCAATTTACAGAGAAATGCATCAATCTAATTGGGAGGAGGAACTTCATCATGCAGCAAGATGATGAGCCAAAACACACTGCCAACACAACATGGTACTTCATCAGGGGTGGGTGGGGTGGGGTGGGGTGGCGTTTGGTTTAGACTGAAGTCAATCACTAGATCCTTAAAACAGCTGAGCAGCATTTTCCTCATGAAGAGGAGACTGAAGGGAGAAACCTCCCTAAACAAACAACAACTGAAAGAAAACGAGGTATAAGCCTGGAAAAGCACCACAAAAGAAAGATGAACCAGTTTGATGATGTCACTGGGTCTCTGTCTCGATGCTGTTATTGAAGCAAGGGGCAAGCAACCCGATATTAAGTGTCATTTGCTTTAATTTACTTTAGGACTACTTGTTCCAATACATTTCCTCACCTAAAATTGGGTGATTTGTCACTGAAGGTGCCATGTTCTGAGTTGTTTAACACATCTAGATGTAAAGACCAGGATTTGAAAAATGAAATTTCGATCCATTAGATCATTCATCTTCTGCTCTCAAACCCAACTGTCTTCACTGTAGAAAAAAAAAAATAGAAGTACTGTCCTTGCTGTTCAAATACTTTCAAAGGAGACTATATGCATGTTTCTGAAAAGTATCTAATATTAGATTCAATACATTTTAAGAAATACTTAATCTGCAAAGAGGAATATAAGGAGCACAAGAAACTATTGTTCAGCTGGCTTAGTGAATAGATTTTTCACCCCTCTACTAGAATAGACTGGCCTATTTTGTGCATAGAACGTCTTACTATATGCTGAAAGCTATGTACATTAAGCAGGACAAGAGGCCAGGCACTAAAAATGTTTAGATGCTAGTACACTTGCAATTTCTCTAGTTATTACTCACAGTAAGAACATTAACTAGAATGTGTTGGGATACAACCGACTTTGTGTGTGTGAGTGTGTGTGTGTGTGTGTATGTTTTCCACAAAACCTGTCCTGTGCACAGTCTGCAGGTAATTCATTTCTAGTCCTCTACTGCGCAGTCAGTGAGAAAGAGAATTGAACGCACAGTGCATGCTGGGACACTTTTCCTCTCCTACATATATCTGCAGTTCCGTTCAAGGGATTTGCAGGGACTGTGATAAAGATTTGGGGGCAGAGAAGGGAAGAGGATTCAACATTTTCATTTTGCTATTCAAAGAAAAAAAGTAAAAGAAATCCACAGGAATGCCATCCATCTCCATACAAAAAAAATAGAGAGGGCAAAATAATGGAGGGCAGACCAAAAAAAATAAAAAATAAAAAAGCAAAAAAAATAAAAATAAAAACCCCACACAACAACAACAACAACAAAATCAAACCCACATCACCGGATGACGCAGATCCTGCTGCTGCATGGTCGTAAAGTGACTGAAGAGACTATTGATGGTGTGCGAGTGATTGTGTGTTTTTGTGGGGAAAAAAGAGAAGGAAGCAGAGAAAGTGAGAGAATAACAGGAGAGATGCTGAAATGATCAAAAGGCTAAAAAGTGAAGTTCTGAGAGAAAAAAGGGAAGATGTGGATGGAGAGAGAGAGAGAGAGAGAGAGAGAGAGAGAGAGCGCAGAAGGGAGGGAAATAAAAAATCACATTAGCTGAGCAGGTTTATAACAGCACCAAGCTTTCAGGAGAGAACACACTTTGTGGAAGCTCAGTTCAGTTCTGAGTTAAAGCCTTTTATACACCAATTTGTTCTACTCCACTAAATTGACTGGACAAGTGTTCCAAGAGCGCTTATTTATATTTAAAATAACCTCACATAAAAGTCCACTTCCAAGTTCTACAGTATTGTTTACAACATTATGGCAAAAGCTACTTTTCAGGAATATATGAAGATGAAAAGGAAGAAGGGACACCAGTTTCACTAGAAACTGCTTAAATGACAAATAAAAATTGATGTGAGCTAGATAACCGACATGCTATAGAAATAAACATCAATATTCGGCCATGTTGTGTCCAAAATATCAGTTACTTTTGTTTATAGAACTGTTATATAAAAGCAAGATCAGACTTATGATCATGTGGTTATACTGAATATCGCCAATATTAGCCAGCATTCAGTATTCTGTATCAGTTCATTAGTCCAATAATTAATTGGCATTTATCCAGGAAAGAAATATCATCAACCAGTACCATACAGTGAGACAGAGACAAGTTCTAGATCAGTGGCCAGCTTGTATCATATGACCAATGCAACAAATAACTTTACTGTAAAGATGAAATTGTGTAAAAAATCTCAATGTGAAATGAAATTATCACAACATTAATTAATAAACAAATGCATTTTTGTGAGAACATCTATTTCTGTAGTTAAAAAAAAGATACTTAAGTTTAGGTGAGTCTATCAAACCCCGTTTTGTACCACATTCCCTCCATGCCACTAGCTCAATTTGACTTAACCCACCAATAAAGACCTGCATCAAGAGTCTTCTCCATCATGGCATCCAAGTGGTAGAGTGAATGTCTTCCATCAGCCGAGTCGCTCTCTGTCTTCAATCAAAAATGAATATAAAGCACTTCCGTAAGTCGCTGAAAGTAACTGCACAAATGTTTAGGACCAGAGGTAGGAAATAAATCCAACTACATCCAACTTTTGTGCAGCAGTACGAAGCAGCACGGAGAAGAAATTATCTACTCGAGCAGCCAAAATGACAAGATGTGCTGTTTGCATATCCTGATTTCTCTTTCAACAGACCGTGCTTGTTAATGCCAAGGTTGAACATCTTCTCATCCTTGTTAGTGGCAAGTGCTGCTCTAAATTCTCATCTCATTAAGCTGCTCCACCTGCTTTATCCAGGTCCCTCCTGGTCCCTCCAACAGACTCTTGACTCAGAAGGGAAACATTTCTCCAGCATTTTCCCCAGCAAACTATACTTCTTTTAAGAGTAGACCATATGAACTGGTGACCAAAAGTACACACATCAGACTTCATCAGAGTCCTCCTTGCATGAGCTATGCTCAAACAAACCATATATGCCTTGTGGTGAATTTTCCAAAACAGAGAAAAACCACAGCCCGAAGGCAAAGATGAATGCATTGCTTCTTTAAAGCTAGCAAGACGTACAGAGACTTATAGCTGCGGCTTTGAGAAAGTTCACAATAACTCTTAAAAAGAATGCTCTCCAGAGAAGGTCAACTCAGCAAAGTGAGGATGTTGTCTTTTTAAGCAGTGGAACAATGAGCTGAAATAAAAGTTGATGTAAAGTGAAATGTGAGCTTACTAGCTAACTCAATTCAACTCCACTCGCATTATCTCAGCTGGCTCAATTCATAAGGGTACTTTACAGTGATTTCTTTTCAAAACATACAGGGTCCAGTGATTATATTGGGATCTTTATGTCTACACTATTAAAAGGGCCTGGGTTTATACTTCAATGCTACTTCAGTGATTTATTTATTCAATTTATTCATGACAGTAAATAAGATCCAGTATACCATTAAGTATGCTTGCTTACAGGAGCTGAGAGGACACCAGTGTGCCCAGTGGAAACCTACCAAGGAAGTGTGTCGAATTACTGATTACTGATCAGAAGGTTGGGGGTTCAAATTCCAGGACTACCAAGCTGCCACTGTTGGAACTAGAGCCACCCAGATAGAATGGTATTAAATTTATCTCACTAGTTGTCTGAATGCATCCCTGGCTAATATGCAGAAGGCAGCAGGGTTTGTGAACAAGTAGCAAGTTAATATTTCAGCATTATTATGGGTCATGCCACCAAGAAATATATGTGACAAATGGAAGAACTTATGGTCCAAAGGTTTACTTGTGTAATAAAAGGCACAAGGAGGTTTTTCTTTCTTTTGTTGAAACAAAAAAGGACACTGCAGACCATTGTGTCAGCAGGTGACTGAGATGACTAAGAGTCACTTGTTCACAGGGAAAGAAGACAAGGCTTGTCAGTGTTTTCATTGCAACCATTATTTGTCTTTCAGGAGGAAGCTTTTAGAAATGTCTGAAATTTCTGTTCCTTTAATGGATTAGGTAAGCATTCAAGGAAGACGTGAACCTGAACACAAATAGGTTCTGTCCTGTTTGCTTCCTTGTCTGCTTTGCAGATATGGTAAATGAGCACATTCCCTTGTTGTGGCTATGAAGAATTGAGTAATTATATACCTCTCATCTGTGCAACATCAAACAAGCCTGTAGATCAAGAGGAAGCCTTAATAATGGTCTCCCAGCTAATGTTCTAATGTTTCTAGATGGAGAGAGAGAGAGAGAGAGAGAGAGAGAGAGAGAGAGAGAGAGAGAAAGAAAACTAGCTTGATTCCTGGAACACTTAGTCTCCTCAACATACAGTTGCATCTAGACACAGAAACACACACACAAGCATGTACACAGGCATGTATGTGTGCACACACACACACACACACACACACATACACACACACAGGCATGCACACACGGACATGCACATACACACACTGGCACACCCACACTGGAATACACACACAAATGGGAAAACACACATGGGCACACACACAAGTTTAGTTTGGGTTTTAAAGGTTACATTACAATTCCAATTAAAAAAAAATTATTATGAATTTGGTTGGTCAGAATATAACCTTATAATATATATATATATAACATGCAGTTATGCACATGCAGGTTTGACAGCTCTGGTCTAGACAGATATTCTGGACAAAGGTGGCAGGCCCATTTATCTGTGTTAGCTGTTGTGGGCTTTCTCAGAGAAAGCAAGCTCATTAGTGGCCAGGCTTCAGTTTGCATCAGGGAACAGAAGGATCAAAAGACATTAAAAGTCAGTAACTACTCTTCAATACGTTTCTAAATCAATTACGATCCTTTAACTGCTCTGTAAATTCTATTGAGAGTGCTCAAAACATGCCAGTTTAACAACAGACCTACCCCTGTGTCCTGTAAATCACATTGTTTAACATTTATCAGGAAAGGCAGAATCATTCAGGCTCTGGGCAACTGGACTTGAAGATGACCGATTCTGAGACAGAAGCGCTTTACTAGCAAAAATGCTGTGGTTTCAACAAATATCATGCTAGACCTCGTACTGTGGTCTTCCTATCTGTTCGTCATGTATATTATAGACCTGGGTAGATGCTAAAGATGGGGCCTGTGAGCACAAGAAAGTTAATAACTTTGAGCTTGTGCTGAATGCCAAACAAGTAGTTGAGTGCAAAGGATTTGTAGTCATGTGAACAACCAGGCTTCCCAAAAGAGATGGGAGCGCAAGGTCAGACCCATCATCAAGACATCAAAGCCCTGTCCACAAAGTCGATGAGAAAAAAAGAAAGTGGCTGTGGATGAAGAGGAAGGATCCGGGACCAAATGGTGTGAACCCGGGATGCCAACCCTCACCGCTGAACCTTCTGGAGGTGTAGTGGCTCACTAACAAAACACTGAGGAAGCTGCATGCTCACTTAAAAATCACTATACCATGGAGCAGTGGTAGATCAATGTTGGACTAGTGACTGAAAGGATGCAAGTTTAGATACCAGACTGCCAAGCTGCCACTGCTGGGCTCTTGAGCAAGGCCCTTAATCCTCAACTGCTCAGTTTTTATAAATAAGACAAATGTAGGCTGCTCTGAAAATGCTACAATTCAAAATAGAGGGAATGTGTTAGCAGATCCCTCAAGAAGCTTCAAACAGGAACGCTCAATCAAATGCAAAGATTTCAAAAACTGTTACGTTGGTTAAGAGAAGTCTTTACGAACAAGCTTATTAAATTTACTTAATTTAAATCTGTACATCAGGTCAACATTTTTGAACTGTGCAACATTAACACAATTAGTTAGCATACATCCAACATGATTTGCGTGTGTATTTTTAAAACCCAGAAAAAATTCAAACACCAAGCTCACACCCGAACTGAGAATCGAACCCACAATGCTGGAGTTTTAACAGCCTAAATTTACTATTATAGTTAAAATGATCAGCACCAACCATCCTCATGAGGTTTCACGAGCTAATTGGTTTCTGTTAATATAAATCAACTGATCATGCTCACTCTACATCATTCAATCTAGTAATTAGAAATTTGTTTAAGTTTAGTTTAAGCAATGGAATCATGAGAAACTGAGATGAGAAACTTGAGAAACTGATATGTAGTATAACACTACAAATGACTTTTATGTTTAATTGACTGACCACATATTCCTGTTTTTCAGTGGATAATGGTTAAAACGATATTTCTCCTACTTGATCCTTCAGTTCCCCTCTTCTCCTAAACTCACTGACAGCATAACAGTTTTGAGGGGATTAGTAAAGAGAGCATAAGCTGTGAGAACATAAGAGACAGAAACAAAGCCAGATGCAGGAAAAAAAAAAAGAAAAAGAAACAGAGACAGATATGTTGCAGTGTTTGGTGCCAATCCAAAAGCCTGGTGTGATCAATAAAGCTTTCTGAATTTGGGTCACAATGCTTCATCTGATATTTAAGCCACCAAACCAAACCGGGGCTACAGAGCTCTAGAGAATGCTCTGAGAAGAAGGGGGGGGGGTGGAAGGAAAGAAGGAAGGTGGAAATGTGAAAGCATCATAACAAAACAAGGAATAACAAAGAACGGAAGCTCCTTCATTGACTCTGTCTTTGAAAGTGAGTGAAAGCTTCGAGGCTGGTCGTGGTTAAAAATGCAGGAGAACAGAGTAGCATTTTGGTCCTATTAAATAAAATATCCGCAAAATCACACGCTGCGCACTTCGGATAAACTCATCAAAAGGCTGAGGTTATTGGCACAATGCAGCCGCTGATACTCCATAAAACATGAAGACATGGAGTGTGATGAGAATGATATAATACTGACTCTTGTGGGTGTTTGGAGCTCAAATGTGAACAGTAGAATGAAAAAAAAAAAAAAAAAAAACAACACTTAAAAGCACTTGACAATGACCAGACATATAAATGGGATACATATTCTACTGTGGGCTACTGAATCCACGCCAACAGAATAATATCAAACCTAACACAGAAATGCTGGTGCGAAAATTTAAATATGTAAGACATATCTGATTTACTAAACCAGGTCTTACATCACCTTGATTAGAATCTGCTCTAATTTTTAGCAATCATCATAGTCGTACGCTCAGAAAATCGACTGCACTTCACTGCTAAGGAGCAAAAAAAAAAGACACAGAGAGCAAGAATAGAATAAGGAGTGGAAAAGTGTTTACCGTTGTGATAACAGAGGTATGTATTTTTTTGATCACATCGTCCATCTCCAGGAGTTTGGGCCCGATTAGAGAGCTGTGAGGCCCGCTGATGTGTCCAATGTGGTCCAGGCCCAGATAATGCAGGATCAGCACGTCCCAGTCGTCTCTCTTCAGGGTGCTGTCCAAATGACGGGTCACATTGTTGTCCACCTGACACACACACGAAATAAAATGACTACAAATCTAGCTATCTAAGTCCAATGATCTTATCCTGTGAAAGTCCAATTAGGTAGACCAAAAAAAATGACAACAAACATAATTTAACTCAAAAGCACAAGTTTATTCTGTGTATTAATATACACACGATGAAAAAGAGCGACTGAAAAATAAGCGCTGTAGTTATATTTTATGTTCTATTTTTTTCCCCCTAATGCCTATGTTTATATGGTGTCACATGCTGAATTGGGTGTTGAGGACAGCTTCTTGACTTTTTCCAAATAGGAATTCTGAGTTCAGGAGGTGTGTTCTTTGATATTTTTCCAGAAATTATTAGTTAGAAGTTTTAGTCACATGGCACATTAGTCAGTTTAGTCACCATGTCCCTGCATATTCCTGTTTCTACTGGCAAAGAACTTTCAAGATAATTATTATGTCTGTTCTTTTACCAGAAATTGGTACTGGGGTACATGTTGTGGTTTTTTTTTTAAAACTATAAAATGAACAGTTTTCTTTTACAGAAGTCAACAGGAAGTAGAGTTTTTCTTTATCTGCTTGTTGGACTAAAGTAACAAAAACTCTTATGACATTTATGGTTTTATCACCAGGTCAGCTGAACCTGCTTGTGGATTGAGAATTGATAGTTCCCTTGGGTTTGTGATTTGTTCATCCCTGAGTTTAATCATGATCCTTATATTACCTCCATGACTAATATTGATTCTGAAACCAATAAAATCAGGAGCTTATTCTATTTCAGTGTCTAATAGGTTGCAAAATGTGGTGCATTATTAATTTATGATGATTGAATATTTGTCTAATTTGTGTTTTGTTTCCAGATTTGATTTCAGGTTACATATCTACTGCTCCTGAAGCAATCAACTGTCTGACCCTGTCTAAAAAAAAAAGAAAGAAAGAAAGAAAAAAAAAAAACACCCTGCTGCCTTATTGGAAAACATTTAAGATATTAAACAATGGATGAATGCCATTTTTCTAAATTTAATAAAAAAAAGTTTTAAAAGGCTTTCACACTGGCAATTTAGCCTGAAACTGAAACAGAGTACAGTTCTCATGAAAAATTGGTAATGTGAAATCCCAGGAAGGGCACTGCAGTACCGAACCCCAGACTAGCTATAGGAGATGGTGGAGTTTGGTTGCTGTGATTCCTGTGAATGTGAACGTAACATGGATCTACTTGTTCAGAAAGTAAGAGTAAACTGTATGTGTGTTTCAGACATCATTAGTTTCAATGACACATGAGCACCATGAGTGGCAGGGGAACGTTGCTGGACACAGGAGAGGTGAGATGCCTTACTGCACATACAGCCCCAAAACAAATCAAAATAATAATAATAATAATAACAGCACCAAAAAAAAGGATTATGGTTAGTTGCATTGTGTGATTATACAAGACGAATGCAAATCCCCTGGGGTTTGATAGAATCAAGTGATCAAGTGTGAAAACAACCTTCCCTAAATTTTTACTGTCCACATATTCTACCTTTAAGACAGAGATGGAAAAAAAGAGGTATTATTTACAACCTTTCTCTTACTTTCTCAAACACAAATGATACTTAAACATCCTTGCTTTTCTTTCTACAGCTACACCCTTTTCCCCTTATTTCTGGTTAAAACCATATAGCAGCTACAGTATATACAGTACAAATCCCAGCTGCTAGAATCCCCCTACAAAATCTGCTCATAGTTTCAGACAGATCCAGTGCAAACTCCTGCATAATGACATATAAAGTTTTCCATGGCCATTTTGCTCCATCTTACCTTTCTGAGCTGTTCAATCCCTGATCCCCTGTACAGTACATACTCTCAGATCTCTGACACCAGGCTTTTTATCTGTCCCTGAGTTTGAAATTGCTCACAAAGGGAGGCAGGGTTTTAAGAGTCTCAGCACTTAAACGCTGGAACACACTTCCTCAATCATGGCTCTATCGCTTCTTTTAAAGCTGAAAATGTCTCTGTCTCTTAACACTTTCTTATCTGCCTCTTTCTGTGTTCTTGTAAACTTTTTCTGCTTGTTGTATTGAATAAATACAGTACATAAATTCACACTATATAAAGACTATAAATTGAATAAAATAAAATAAAATAAAATAAAATAAAATAAAATAAAATAAAATAAAATAAAATAAAATAAAAAATTTAATTTCCCAGCTAGTGGTAGAAATGCCCCTGGAATCTACCCATGTGTACATAATTGCTCAATTTCTTTTGGTGTTTTTTGTTTTTTAATTATTAATTATTAATGAAGCTTTGCTGTGAAAAAGAATATGCTTTGGACAACTGCAATAAAATAAAATAAAATAAAATAAAATAAAATAAAATAAAATAAAATAAAATAAAAAAAAAAAGAAAGAAAAGACATGAAAAGAAAAGAAAAGAAAAAAGAAGCAAATGCAATGAAATCTCCAGCACACGGAGTCTTACAGCAACCTGTGCTACCTCTCACCTCAGTGTAGTCGGAGACAAAGAAAGATGTAGTGCCATCGTACTCTAAGAAGTGCTTAGGGAAGAGCCGCACCCACGTGTCATCACCGTAGAAGATGATCCTTTTGCCAGAGTTCTTGGCCTGCCAGAGAAGGTTGTCCTCTAAAAGAGCCTGGGAGTTCAGGTTCATTACGACATCGATGAAGCCAGGAATGCTGCCTGTTGTAAGAGCCTAGCCAAGAACAGCAACAATATAGAGAACAAAGTTATTATCTGTTAACAATAAAAGAGCAAGGAAATTAAAGGAAACTTGACAGCAAGGTTTTTTAGTTTAAACACTTATCAGTCTGGAAAAAAGTGAAAAATCAGACTGAAATTTGCTTAATATTAGGTTTTACTACGACTAAAAAAAAAACTAAATATACACCCACCAAGCACATTATTAGGAACACCCCAACATCTGAATGTTTGTGTAGTTATCTAATCAGCCAATCAGGTGACAGCAGCACAATGCATAAAATCAGACACAGGTCAAGTGCTTCACGATCAGACCAAACATTTGAATATGGTACAAGTGTTATCTCTATGACTTCAGTATGGTTACTGCACACAGAATGTTTTGTTTTTTGCACCATTTTCTGTAAATTCTAGAAAATCCCAGGAGATTATAGAAGCAGTTATAGAAATACATAAACCACCTTTCTGGCACTAACAATCACACTACATCAAAATCACTGAGATCACATTTTCCCCCCCGTTCCAGCCCAAAGCTGCTGGCTCATATCTGCATGATTTTATGCACTGCTCTGCTACTACACAATTGGTTGATTAGATAAGTGCATGTATGAATAGGGCTACAGGTGTTCCTAATAAATTGCTCAAATGATGATTGAAATGTTTTTTTCATGAACTTTAAAAACTTGCCTAGGCTTTCTTTAAAGAACATGTTTCAAAATGTCTGTCTAAAAAACTGACTAAAAGCTACAGCTATGTGTTATGATTAAAAGGTGCATATGAAGACAGTTTTCATGATCATACATGATCAGTTAAATGCAAATTAAATTCAATAGCCTTATTTTATTATACCAATCAAGCATAATATTATGAGCACTGAGAGGTGAAGTGAATAACACTGATTATCTCCTCATCATGGCACCTGTTAGTGGGTGAGATATATTAGGCAGCAAGTGAACATTTGGTCCTCAAAGTTGATGTGTTAGAAGCAGGAAAAATGGGCAAGTATTTGAGCAAGTTTGCCAAGGGCCGAATTGTGATGGTTAGACGACTGGATCAGAGCATCTCCAAAACTGCAGCCCTTGTGGGGAGTTCCTGGTCTGCAGTGGTTAGTATCTATCAAAAGTGGTCCAAGAAAGGAACAGTGGTGATCCGGCGATAGGGTCATGGACGGCCAAGGCTCACTGATGCAGGTGTGGACAGAAGGCTGGCCCGTGTGATCCGATCCAACAGACGAGCTACTGTTGCTCAAATTGCTGTAGAAGTTAATGCTGGTTCTGATAGAAAGGTGTCAGAATACACAGTGCATGATGGTTCAGGGCTGTTTTGGTAGCAAAAGGGGGACCAACACAATATTAGGCAGGTGGTCATAATGTTATGCCTGGTCAGTGTAGGTCAGTAGTTTATTAATACATTTCTTGCATATTTTAACCACTTTTCTTGCACATTTGTCTGTTTTTGCACTTCCGGCATATCTGTCTATTCTTGCACATATGACTCAGAATTTTGTACTTTTTTGTGTACAGATTCTCACATCATCCCCACTGCACTCTGCACTTTTTTTGTTTACTACTCTGTTCCCCATCTCATTATCCGTTTTATCTTTTTATCCGTTTTGTTTTGCATTCCTACTGTATTTTAATAGTGCAGAGCTGCTACAACAGCTTAATTTCCCTCCGGTGTTTAATAAAGTTATTCTAATTCTATTCTAATCTAATTAATAATAGAGTAGTTTGAGTATTTGTTATAAAAATAACTTTCTTGTTTTCTTTCTTTCGTTCTTTCTTTCTTTCGTTCTTTCTTTCGTTCTTTCTTTCTTTCTTTCTTTCTTTCTTTCTTTCTTTCTGCTATGTTATGACATTTATGTTGTTATTATGTTGTTGTTAAATATCTTTTCCCTGTTCATATTTCTGTAAAAAAAACAAGTCTCAAAATTATTGGCACCCCTATACCTTCTCTGGAAAGAATACAGTGATTCGTACCTGGAGAGGGACTTTTAAACATTCCACACCACAGAACATTTGAAGCTCTATTACATTTTCAGGTTTGTTCGTGTGCTGCTTCTTCATTTAAGACCACAAGAGATCAAGTCCAGAGGCAGAAATGTCCTTAAACATTGATTTTAGGTTCCTGCAAACAGTGCAGAGTTGATCTGTATATGTTTGGTGCGTTTAACTTGGTGAAGGATCCAGTTGTGGTAAAGGCTACTGGTTTTTGGGTTAAAATATTCCCGGTGGAATTCATAATGAAATTAATCACATGAACCACCATCCACAAAACAGCCCTAAAAGCATCAATGATCTATCATAAATATAACACTTTTTCATGTACACACTGCAAATTTGCACATTCCTTCTTACATTCCTTCTTACATTCCTTCTTCCTTTCATCCTTTCATCCTTCCTTCCTTCCTTCTTTCCTTCACTTTTGAGGTTAATCAAATATTACAGTGCTATAGCCTGTGATTAAGATGCTCAAAAAGCATGTAGATGACCCCTATATCCTCTTCCGCAAACTGTTGCCACAAATTTGCAAGTACACAATTGTCTGAATGTCTTTGTATTCTGTAGCTTTCACATTCCCCTTCACTTACAGCTAATGATCAGTATCAAGCATGTTCCAGCATGACAATGGCCCCGTGCACAAAGCAAACTCTATGAAGACATGCTGTATTAAGGTTAAATAACTTATGTGTCCTGAACTCTGCACCCCAGACCTCCTCGCTTGACATCAGTATCTGATCTGAGTAATGCTCTGGCATCTAAATGACCACAAATTCCCAAGGTCACAGTCCAAATTCTAGTGAAAAGCTATCCCAGAAGAGTGGACATTATAATAACTGCAAGAGGGGATTAAATGTGTGTTAATTAGCATGGTTTTCAAATAGGTATAGATGTGTGTCCGCATATTTTTGGCTATCTAGTGTACATGCAAAAGAGGATCAAAACTTTCTACATCAGAAACGGATAAAACTTCACCCCTACCCAGGCCACCACACATATTCAACATTCTCTTTACATTCTAGCAGCTGCCAATCAAATATCTGCTCCTAGACTGAGTAAACAGGAGAATAAATTAATCATGAGGACCAGCAACAGAATCAGAATCATTTTTATTCCCTGTATGCAGCTATTAGGATTTTTTTTTTCTCGTGGTCTGGTCACAACATAAT
The DNA here is from genome assembly GCF_019097595.1 of Hemibagrus wyckioides. Taxonomy (NCBI): domain Eukaryota; kingdom Metazoa; phylum Chordata; class Actinopteri; order Siluriformes; family Bagridae; genus Hemibagrus; species Hemibagrus wyckioides. The sequence continues at coordinate 17,551,463 of NC_080717.1, read as the reverse complement.
ACTTTCAACACAGACATCACAACACACTTACCATCCTAATGAACATATTAAGTGTACCTTAAGTGCAAATAAATGTGGATAGTTAGTGAGGAGGTAGAAATGGCAGCTGGATGAAGTTCAGGACATATTAAATGGAATGGACCAACTGTGAGAAATAGTAAATAACAGCAATGATACAGTATATAGTAATGAGAATATTTAAAAACTATGTATTTAATAATATTCATCCACACATCCATCCATTTTCTGTATTGCTTATCCTACACAGGGTTGCAGGGAAACCTGGAGTGTATCCCAGGGGGCTAGGGGCACAAGGCAGGGGACACCCTGGATCACACACTCACACACTACTGACAATTTAAACATACCAGTCAGCCTACAAAGCATATATTTGGATTGGGGAGGAAACCAGAGTACCCAGAGGAAACCCCTGAAACACAGGAACAACATGCAAACTCTACACACAGGGAATTGAATCTCCAACACAAGGTAAAAGGCAAACAATGCTAACCACTAACCACTTCTTTAACCAGAAATCGACTCAGACATTTTCAATCAGTATACAAACAAATTACTTAATCACAGCAAGTCTGATATAAAATTACTCAGGACTTTGTTGGCTTTGAGCACTGAGGCGTTTTTACCTCTGTTCGGATAACCTTACACAGAATTTTAGTGCTTGAAAATACCTTTAAATTTCAGATACTTGTGAACAAGCACTTAGGGGCAAAATTGTTATTTTTTTCTGGAACTTTCTGCGAATACAAATTTTCTGTGACTACAAATTCTCGAAGACCTGAGTGTCTACTTAAAACCCTGAGTGTCTCATTAACCACATGAAATTCCATGGTGAATGTGGGCACTACAAAACAAGTGCCAGTTCCATTTTTTTTGGCATCTGGTAAAAAGAGTTAAAAACAAATACTAACACTAGAAGAAGAATAGGAAGAATACTTTATTATCAGCACACATACATTAGAGCACAGTGGAATTCTTTTCTTCATGTATCCCAGCTGAGGAAGTTGAGGTCAGAGCACAGGGGCAGCTATGATACAGCGCCCCTGGAGCAGGGAGGGTTAAAGGCCTTGCTCAATTGCCTAATAGTGGTGCTAGGACTTGAACCCTGATCAACAACCCAGATCCTCAACCACTTGAGCCACCACGTCCCCATACTAAATACTAACACTAATTGCCAATACTACTAATAAACAAGTAATATATTACATTAACCAGGAATGCAAATATTATTATATTCTTAATGCAAATAATCAGTATTGTAGTAACTACTAAATGCTGCCTAATAATATAATATAGCTTAATAACATAGATTGCAAGTGGAAAGAAACTGTTTCAATGACATGCAGTTTTGGTTATAGGAGAGCAGAATCTCAGACAAGTTGTCATGCGATTAGCATGGTGGGATGTCATTCATGATTTTTCCAGCTTTTTTCCTTCAAGTGATGACAACGGTCTCGATATTGTGCTTCAGCTTCCCCTTTCCTCTAGAGGAGGCTGCACCAAACCAGATAACGACAGCAGACATAAGGACGCTTTCTATAGCGGCAATACAGTACTGCACCATTATAGCCTGGAGTAGCTGGAACTTTGCCAAATGTCGTAAGGAACACATCCTATGCTGAGCTTTCTTGCTGATGGATGATGTATGGAACTGCCATTTGGGATCCCATGTGATCGTATTTCCCAGTGACAGTACCCACTGAGGAGTTATTAAGGATGAGTGGATTGGGGGAAGATTTGCGTTTCTTGAAGTCGATGCGGTTTTAAGAGTGTTCAGGTCAAGGTTGTTCTGGCTACTTCTGGAGGCTAGTTGTTAATCCTCAATCCTCCTGATGGTGCTTTGACTCCTTGGTGTTGGTAATGAGATCAATTACAGTCTAGAGATTTGATCAACTTCATAGATACATCACTGTCAGTCGTGTAAAGCGAATAGAAAAGAGTTGTGAGAGAACACAACCTTGTAGTGACCCGAGTTCTGAAATGTTCTGACTGATTCTTACAACTCGCTACTTCCTGTCAGGGAGGACGTTTGTGATCAATGTACAGCCAAAACAAGAAGGCATTTATTCCCGCCGTCATCATTTCAGAAGGTTGTTCTTATGTTGTGCTAGCATTCAGGTGTTAAACATGTTACCATGGCAACAGTGCCCAGTGATGGTTCAAAATTTTTGCTTTTTTATTTTGTTGTTTTATTTTATGCACATGGTAATAAGACACTAGTATTCCCACATGTGTATTTGTTGAGTGTACAGGTCACTGTGTGCTGTTATGGTAAGCAGATATCACACCTGTACAAAAAGCCTACTTATCTTAAGTAGTAAGTTATGTAAACATAAATTAAAAAAGAAAAAAAAAAAAGCCTACCTGGTTGTTCTCACAGCTCAAGCTTTGCGGACATGACATGAGGGAACACTTATCAAAGAGGTCGGTTTCTTTCAAAAGTGCTCGCTTTCTACAAAAACACCTTTAAACTAAAACGAGATTGCAATCTCTGGGTGAATTGAAGGGCTATCTTGTCTTACTTAAGCACTCTCAATACGGTTGCACTTGCACTGGTCGATCGCTTCCTCATTACCCATGTCATTTAGATATTGCTTTTAGTGCAACTTCTCTTTCCATCAGCTTTTGGAAGGTGCTTTGAAATAATGAAGGTTTCAGTGTATTCAGCATTAACAAAAATAACAGAACTAGGGAAGTTTGTGTCGAGGAGATCTTATATGACTTTAGATGACAATGAAATGAAAATTTTAGACTGAAAGGCAACTAGTTCACTGTCTGCTAGTTAATGAATGTACCATGAACTTACCAAAAGTATGTCGAGAGGCAGTACTTCTTCCGGCACAATTAAAAACGCTGAAGAAGAAATAATAAAAGGCACCCAAGTTTGTTCTTCTCACACTCCTGCACTCCTACACTCGATTCACACCATAATTACTGTGTTTATTCTGACTGCGCACACGAAAGGATTTAACATTACAGTGATTGTCTCCTGAGCCAATTAGTGTCTCCGAGAGTGTGTGTAAGTTCTAACTAACAAGAGCAAGGATGGGGTCAGTAGTCTGTCACTTTTTCTCTGCATTCCTCTCGCTATTTATCGCCCTGCATTTCTCATTCTTATCCTTGCCATGTCATGGCCAGCATCCTGCACTCCCAATTTTTACCTGGTGCTCTTTCTAGGCTGCACTAATACACTCACATAAATGCACGTATTATCTTCTGGAACACCTTTCTTTCTTGGAAAAAAAAAAAAAATCCCCCATCCTAAAGTGCACGCACTCTCATCCACCTACTGCATTGTCAAGGAAATGTATGAATATTAGTTACACATTTTCTGCCTCAAAGCTTTGTGTCAGTCCTCACTTATCAGAGTAACCTGTTTTCGGGACCAAACATGGAGGTTTTTCATTTACTGGCTCGGTGGTGTTGGCAACTGAAACACAACCAATTAGAGCTTCCCTCTGTTTGTGTGTATGTGAGTGTGTTTGTGTGTGTGTGTGTGTGTGTGTGTGTCAGTCACTGTCCAGGACATTGCACAGAGCCAACCCGAATGCCACTGGCATGGCTAGAAGGCAAGAAGCAAAGGAGTTTCTAGGACTTGTGTGAATCAAACATAAAATGCACATTTTTATGCACTTTTTTTTTCTTGTGCAAAATTGTAACCCTGAGAGCTGAACGGCATTTTAAATCAGGCCTGCCAGTGCGACAGGAACCTAACAAATTATACTGCCACAACTACAAGAACATAATTAATAAGAAGGTTTAAAGCTCAATACTGTGTGTGTATTATCTTGGGCACCTTGAGAATTGAGAATTCCCCTTCATGTAATTTATTCATGTTAAATATACAGTATATTAAAATAGTCTGATATTTTCCACTGGTGAATGAGCATCTCTCTTTTTTTCCCCCTTCATCTGTGCTCTCTTGGGATGTTTGTACTTTGTGTCTTAAAATAAAGGATGAATACTAAAATATCTATTTTCTCAGATCAGGGCTCAGCTGGGAAATGTAGCACAATCGATACTCTGTCTTTACTCATCCTTCCAGAATACATCCTGCTGCGCTTCAAATCAGGACAGCCGGAAAATCCTCTTGGAGAGCAATTTTAATTGTCCCGAGATGTCCCTTGAGAGAGAATTTAAAAGCAGTGCTCATTAAAGAGCAATTAGTATACAGGTTTTCATGCTCAAGAAGCCTCAGAAATGTCCTCCACATGTCCCAGCCAAACTGGACATTTTTTCTGAACAGTTTCTTGCAACAAAAAAAAAAAAGTAACGGAATAAAATTCTGTTCAAGGTTGCCGTTTGTTTTAAAATTGACACACTGCCGCAGACTTTCAGACGTTACCTGTCTCCTAGCAACAAGCAGAGTCTTGATCAATCTTTGGGCCCTGATCAATCCAGATCAAATATCTTGACATCAAAATTCTCATCAAGCTCGTACTGCTCTTCATCTCATATTGACTCACATGACTAAAATGAATAACCTACTTTATTATTAGCATTACTTTACTATTTATTTATTTATTATTATTGAAGATATTTAAAACAGTAACTTTAATAAAGACCTAGAGCACAGATGACCAGAGTGTGTACAGTATCTTGAGTGAAATGTAAAGTGTGTGTGTCTCAGTGTTCAGTGCTCGCTGAACTGAAGTGCTCATAAGAGTGAGAATTTCCTTGCAGTCTGTGTGTGTGTGAATTCCTTTGTGTGTAAACAATTCATGTGCCTTAATGCACTCAATGATACAATAAGACCTTGATCAATAAGATCAGATTACTTAAGCAACTACTTTTGATATCTTCAGCTCAGATTGCCAACTCTGGTTTGGTTACTAAATATGAAATACAGTGGGGTGCATTTTTTTTCTTTTTTCATTAGAAAACGGAAATAAATAGAACGTTATGGAACTTTGAAATATTTCAAATGAAGAAAGGAAATATTCAGTATCTTGATTATTATTATTATTATTATTATTATTATTATTATTATTATTATTATTAGGTTAATGTGGTTAGCACTTCACTTTTGCCTCGTGAACATGTTAACCACTAAGCCACTACTCATAACGAACTTAAAAAGGCCAAAAATTATTAAAAAGCCGTGAAAGATAATAATACCTGCTTGCACAAAGAATGACAGGCCTGTCCTGTCTTCTAACTGATGTGAAAGCACGAGAAAAACCATTATATAAATCGGTCGAATGCTGTATTTATCCAATCAGGATTGTTGATGCTGCAAATATGCAAAAATCCACGGTTTAGGAATATATAGTGTTAAACAGCAGATTATGAATAACCGGGATTAATTGTTAACTGCAGGTAAAGTATGAGCAATGTGAAACTGGAAAAACAAAAAAATTAACAAACAAACAAACAAACAAACAAACAAACCAATCAATCAATCAATCAATAAATAACTAGTCATAAAACCAATTTGCTCTTTGCAATTTGTATACCACTGAAAACTTGACACATTTTATTGCCTATGACTGGTGCTTGCAGGAACTGGTTTTGGTTTGGTGCCAGTGTGAACATTACACAGTTCAACAAAACAGACAGAGCAGGAGCAACAAGAAAAAGAAACAGTGCAGCGGATCAGACAGTGCTGCTGTGCAGAGACACAAATGATTACACAGAGACAGAAAACGAGACAAAAAACACAAAAGACATGGTGTCAGTGTGTGCAGAATTCCATGCAGGACATTTTGAGGCAGTTCAGTAAGAGCTGCTATGGAACTCGTAGACTGCAGCTGAACTGTGAAGTTGTTGTGTAGTTGATGGAGCAGAAGATAATGGACCTGTTGTGCCTCTGTGATGGCAGTTTGACAAAGCTTGAGGTGGTAGAATGAACTTCCCCTAGATGTCCAACAGTCACTGACTGTCTTCAGACGATGTCTAAGGACATACATCTTCCTGAAATACTTAAACTAGCACCATTAAGTAAGAAGAAGAAGAAGAAATATTCTTGTTGGTTCAGACTGATGGTATTCCTTAGTCTGTGCTCTAGTGTATCAGTATCATTGTATACATTGATAGAGACTTCAAATGCACTTTGTCACGTCACGTCAGGATTTAAAACACCAGAGGGAGCGCCCTCCCGAATATTGAAACACCCACGAATCACACTTCCGGGTTTCCCTACGGACACATAAGCAGCGCGCACACAGTGTGCTACTTGGAAGTATCGTCCTCTCAGACATACCAAGCCTTTTGTTTCGGATTTGGATTTATTGTGTATGATATTCTGCCAGTTTGATTACTGTTTCATTCCTTACGGAGTGACGTATCGGAGGAGGAACGTCAATGCCATACCAAACAACAGCTATGCTATTACTGTAGACAACCCTGCCACCGAGTTTACCGATGCCCTGAAAAACCAGCCATGTCACACAGATGGGGAAAAATTGTCTCGTATCTAAAATATCCCTGCCTGCCTTGTTACACTATGCTCATGAAGATTTCCCTGTCTCAGCATTAATAGATTCCAGAACAGCTGTCAACCTCATCAACATCAGCCTTGTAAAGAAATTACGCCTCCCCACCATTCCATGCACTCCTCCCTTACGTGTGACAGCCATCAACAATCAACCTATAGGGGAGGGATACCTCATATGCCAAACTAAACAGCTAGATTTACAAATAGGACTATTTCACCATAAGAAACTGGCATTTTACATCATCTCCTCTCCTGCTAACCCCATTAAATTAGGTTCCCATGGTTGCAGCAACATGACCCACATGTATCATGAAAGGAGAGGGAATTAAAATGCTGGTCATCCCACTATATCAGTACCTGTTTATACAGCACCATTCCATGCCCATGTCTCACCACGTCAGTAGAAAGCCCGGGAACTGCTACACTAGGCATTCAGTAAAGAAAGAGCTACTAGCCTCGGGAAGCTTGAAAAGTGTGAATTCCACTGCAAAAATATAACGTTTGTAGGATATGTGCTCTCACAGGAAGGAGTGGAAATGGATCAAATCAAAATGCAAGCTGTCACCACCTGGCCTGAACCCACCACTGTCAAAGAGCTACAGCGCTTCTTATAATTTCTATAGACGGTTCATTCATAACTATAGCACCATAGCCAGCCCCTTAACATCACTACTTAAGGGGAAACCCAAGAGACTAGCCTAGATGGACCAGGCCAGAGAAGCATTCACCTCTCTCAAGCATAGTTTCATCAAAGCCCCTATTTTCTGACATCCCGACCCTGATCTCCCATTTGTAGTGGAAGTTGATGCATCTAGTTGTGGAATTGACTCGGGTAAGCTACACCCCTGTGCATACTTTTTGAGGAAATTAACAGTGGCTGAGGCCAACTATGACGTGGGCAACCATGAACTGTTATCCTTGAAGGTTGCTCCAGAGGAATGGCGACATTGGCTGGAGGGAGCCCCACACCCTTTCCTAGTCCTCACTGATCATCGTAACCTAGAGTATCTCAGAGGGGCCAAGCGCCTGAACCCATGCCAAGCCCGGTGGGCCATGTTTTTTGCTCGTTTTCAATTTTCTGTCACTTATCACCCTGGGTTTAAGAATGGAAAAGCTGACGCACTGTCCCGACAATATGAAACTAGAAATCCTCCTCTTCTCCCTGAACCCATTCTTCCACCATCAGTCGTCCTGGCTCCTGTACAATGGAACCTGGTGTAGGAAATCCAGCAAGCCCACACCACAGAACCTCCACCAGCAGCCTGCCTGCCATCCAAGCTCTATGTCCATCCTTGCTTTGCCACCGGGTCATGCAATGGACCCATGAATCTCCCAGCACAGGCCATCCTGGTATTCACAGTACTGCCCAGCTGATACAGCACAAGTTCTTGTGGCCCTCACTCACTCATGATGTCGAGGATGTCAAAACATGTGCTACTTGCGCCCAGTCCCGTACCAGGTGCCAGCTGACAAAGGGGTTATTAGAACATCTACCTATTCCCTGTCGATCCTGGTCTCACCTGTCCACTGAATTTCTTACAGATCTGACGTTACAGTTATTATCAACCGCTTCTCTAAGGCGTGTAAACTAATTCCCCTTAAGGGATTACCTACTGCCATGGAAACAGCCAACACATTATTTCACCACATGTTTAGAAATTATGGTCTTCCTGAAGATATCGTATCTGACCGAGGTCCCCAGTTCACATCCCAGGTCTGGTGAGCTTTCTGCAAACAACTGGGCATTAACGTAAGCTTGAGTTCAAGATATCACCCACAATCAAATGGCCAAGCAGAACACCTGGATCAAGAGATTGGGAGGTTCCTCCGTTCATACTCTAGCAGAGAACAACGCTGGAGTTCCTCCCCTGGGCCAATTATACCCAGAATTCTCTGACACATTCCTCCAATGGTCTCACGCCATTTCAATGTGTTTTATGTTATCAACCTCCGCTGTTTCTATGGTCATGGTCTGGGGAACCCTCTGATGTTCCTTCAGTTGATGAATTGTCAAGACGGAGTCAAGAGGTCAAGAGGAGGCAGAGATTTCAAGCAGATCGTCACCGACGCCAACTCCCCACCTACCGGGTGGGTCAACGAGTTTGGGTATCAACCCGTAACTTGAAATTACAGCTCCCGTATCAGAAGCTCAGCCCAAAGTTAATTGGCCCCTTCACTATCCTCCGTCAGATTAACCCAGTCTCTTACCGCCTCCAGCTCCCTGCCACGTACCGCATTTCGCATACTTTCCATGTCTCCCTCCTCAAACCTGCCCAGGAATCATGCTCTTAAACTCACGTCGCATTTGGAACCGACAACAATACTTAATGGACGGGGAGTTGTATGACCCAGAGGAACGCTCCTCGGTTGATGCTTCTGATATCCTGGTCCCCTTCCAAACGGGGAACTTTTACCGTTCTCACCCCAACAGGTCTGCTCCCTGTCCATGGGGGCATCCACATCACCAGGGGGCTCTGTCACGTCCCAGCAGGATTCAGAACACCAGAGGAGCCTCTCCCGAATATTGAAACTCCCATGAATCACACTTCCGTGTTCCCTACAGACATATAAGCAGCATATAAGCACAGTGTGCTACGCAAAGTATTGTCCTCTCATAGACATACCAAGCCTTTTGTTTCGGATTTGGATTTATTGTGTATGATATTCTGCCAGTTTGATTACCATTTCGCATTAGTCTAGTATTTGCTCCCAGTGATTGCTTTCCCAGTTTCTGATACTAGAGCTACATTCTCTAACACATTTTTTTAATTCAATAAATCTGTGTGATAGAAAAATATCAACAACGAGTACATCAGCGGGACAGCTCATGTTGGACGTTTGGGGGACAAAGTTAGAGAGGCCAGATTAAGATGGTTTGGAGATGTTCAGAGGAGGGAGAGTGAGTATATTGGTAGGAGAATGTTGGACATGGAGCTGCCAGGCAGGAGGCAAAGAGGAAGGCCAAAGAGGAGGTATATGGATGTAATAAATGAGGATATGAAGCTAGTGGGTACAAGTGTTGAGAATGCAGAAGCTAGGGATAGGTGGAGAGAGATGATTCACTGTGGTGACCCCTGAAGGAAAAAGCTGAAAGTAGAAGAAGAAGAAATCTGCTTATGGATTCTTCACCTTCCACCTCAGGTGAGTCATTACACACTTCTGTAGATCGCTCTGGATAAAGGCTTCTGCCAAATGCCATAAATGTAAAATGTAAGTGGTTGTTTGGATGTTTGGTGTCAGCAGCAATTTTCACTGCCCTCCTCTTTGTCCTTAAGGGGTAGAGGTCCTTGATTTTTTGGTGAGCTCAGTATAGTCTTGACTTAAACCCTTATGATTATTCATTGTACACTGTATATTACAAAACCTTGTCTTCAGATTAGCAACTTCAATTAGATAGATAGATAGATAGATAGATAGATAGATAGATAGATAGATAGATAGATAGAACTTTATTGTCATTGCAAGTACAGGTACATAGCAACAAAATGCTGTTTAACATCTACCAGAAGTGCAAATAGTAGAAATTGTGCAAATTAACAAGTGCAGATAAATATGTAAATATGGTATGTACATCAATAAATAAGGCATGTGCATAAAGAAGTATGTGCAAGTTGTATTTACAGCAGATAAAGTGTCAGGTGTAATTATAAATTGTGCAAATACTGTATGTGTGGATTATGTACATTGTATGTACAGCAGTAACAAAAATAATATACTGTGTATATACAGATAGTATATAGTATATATAAATATACATATAAATAGATAGACAAATAGATAAACTAGGTGTAATCTATAAAGTGGACAATATGTACATTATAATTATATTACACAGAGAAAATATAATAATTATATTATTGCAGAATGTACAGGGCGGAGCAGAACTGCAAGGTGGTAAGGGTAATCAGACATGAGTGTCCTAGCAGTGTACTGTAGAGTTAAAAATATTTATGGTTGTAGGGAAAAAACTGGCCCTGAACCTGCTGGTTCTGGTGCGGATGGACCTGTATCTCCTCCTGGATGGAAGGAAGTTGAACAGTTTATGACTCAGGTGGGAGGAGTCCTTGATGATTAGGTGTGCTCTGCGCAGACATCTACTGTGGTAAAGAGACTCAATAGCAGGTAGTTGGATGCCAATGACGCGTTGGGCGGTTTTCACCACCCTTTGCAGTGATTTCTTTTCACACACTGTGGAGCTGCCATACCACACTACGATGAAGCTTGTCAAGATGCTCTCAATAATGCAGCAGTAAGAGTTGGTCAGGATCTTGAGGGATAGAGAACTTTTTTTTAGTCGTCTCAGGAAGTAAAGACGCTGTTGTGCCTTCCGAAAAAGAGGTGTTCAGATGCCAGGACAGATCCTCAGAGATGTGGACACCCAGTGACACCCAGACATGCTCTACTTCAGACCCGGTGATGTAGATAGGGGAGTGTCTGCTGCTGTTAGATTTCCTCTTTGGTCTTTGTGGCACTGGGGGTGAGGTTGTTCATGGAACATCATGCTGACAGACTTGATGATCCCCATAAAGAACATGATCCCCGTAAAGAAAATAATACACTAAATTTAAAAAAAATAAATAAATAAGTAAGTAAACAAACATACAGTGCTTTGAAAAGGTTTTTCAGATCATCAAACAAATTTTAATATTACACAAAGATAATGCAAGTAAAATAAAATGCAGTTTTTAAATGATTATTTGATTTATTAAGGGAAACTTAAGTGGACTCATGAGACAAAAGTTGAACTTTTTGGAAGGTGTTAGTCCCGTTACATCTGGTGTAAAACCAACACAGCATTTTATAAAAAGAACATCATACCAACAGTCAAACATGGTGGTAGTAGTGTGATGGTCTGGGGCTGCTGTGCACCTTCAGGACCTGGACGATTTGCCATAATTGATGGAACCATGAATTCTGCACTCTATCAGAAAATCCTGAAGGAGAATGTCTGGCCGTCAGTTTGTCACCTCAAGCTCAAGCGCACTTGGGTTATGCAGCAGGACAATGATCACAAACACACCAGCAAGTCCATCTCTGAATAGCTCAAGAAAAACAAAATTAAGATTTTGGAGTGGCAAAGTCAAAGTCTGGACTTAAATCCGATTGAGATGCTGTGGCATGACCTTAAACCGTCCATTCATGCTCGAAAACCCTCCAATGTGGCTGAATTAAAACAATTCTGCAAAGAAGAGTGGGCCAAAATTCTTCCACAGCGATGTGAAAGACTCATTGCCATTGATTGCAGTTGTTGCTGCAAAGGGTGGCACAACCAGTTATTAGATTTAGGGGCAATTACTTTTTCACCTAGTGCCAGGCAGGTTTGGATAGCTTTTTTTCCCTTAATAAATGAAATAATCATTTAAAAACTGCATTTTGTATTTACTTGCATTATCTTTGTGTAATATTAAAATTTGTTTGATGATATGAATCTTTTAAATGTGACAAATATGCAAAAAATGAAAAGGAAAAAAAAAATAGGAAAGGGGGCAAAAACCTTTTCACAGCACTGTGAAAAGAAAAAAGAAAAAACAACAAAAAATAAATAAATAAATAAAAATTATTATTATTATTATTATTATTATAAAACAATAATAATGGCAATAATAATGGCTGATAAGAGTTTTAGGAAAGCGTTGAGAATAAAAATGAGTATGCTTCAAACAGTCAGTGATGAATAGCAGTCAATTTCGATATTTCTAGCATTAATGAGAACAAAGTAAGCCATGAACTCATGTTTTGAGCGATCTGTTCAGCTCTCAGCTCTCACGCACATCTTGAGAAACTGGTAGAAAATGCCGCACTTGTATTACTGACAGCTTCTTTAACAATTCATTTCTCATGTGTATGGAAGGAAAAAACAAAGTCTCTTCATTAATAAGCAGTACACTTCCAATTATTTCATCATTAAAAGCAGCAGCAAAACAGTCCTTAACAAAATACATAAACACAGACACACAGCAAAGCCAAAATAAACACACAAGGGAACAGATTGGACTGATTAAAGGCAAACAGAAACAGAACTCAATTTCCATTTGTTCCACAGCATGGGCGACTCTTATAAAATATGTCCAATTCATGTTGCGTGCAGGTTTCTTTCTTTTTCCTTTTTTTGTTTGACATTTAAAATTTGGTACTTGTTCAATTTTTCCATTAATACAAATACAGTTATAGGTAAATGCACCTAATGTTACCAAAGTCTATAATGTCAGAGGCAGAATTATTGCCACCCTTGAAGAGATTGAGGGAGGAAAATCCCTGAAATAATATTTCAAGCAAATACAAACAAAGTGTCATCTTTGGACAATATTCTATTAAATGCATATACTTTATAATCCAGCATTTAGGACTAAATCTGATGCACAAACATACTGCCCACACACACATACACACACAAAGAAGAAGCTGAAGACTCTGAAGAGTGAAGAGTTAAGTTGATTTTTCCAGTCAGGCTATTAAACACCCCCAAAACACCAAACTGTTCAAAGGCAGTGAACAAAAGAACCCATGCTGAGAGCAACCGACAAAACACAACTGCTGACCTTCATCAGATGATCATTTCTGTTGCTGGTTTTAGTCATAAAAACAAAATGTAAAAAGCACAAATGTATGTTGAGCAAACTGCCAATCTGTGCTTGTGAATTAATGAAAGGATTTGCATTTGAAATTACAGCTAGGATATTGATTTATGCAGAAGAGTGGACGTGTATGGGGGATGGGGGGTGAAGGAAATACACTGATTTAGCCAAAAGTTTATGTACATCTGACCATCACACCAATATGTGCTTTTTGGGGCAGTGGTAGCTCAAGTGGCTGAGGCTCTGGGTTGTTGATCGGAAGGTTGGGGTTCAAGCCCCAGCACTACCAACTGCTACTGTTGGGCAATTGAGCAATGCCCTTAACCCTCTCTGCATCATAGCTGTCCATGCACTCATAGATAGATAGATATTTCTCATGAAGAAAAGAATTCCACTGTGCTGTAATGTATGTGTGGCGATAATAAAGGCTTCTTGAATATACCACTCCGGATTTATTTCCCCTCTGCTGTTATAATAACATCCACTCTTTTGGGAAAACTTTCACCAGATATTTGGAGTGAGACTGTGGGGATTTGTGCTTATCCAGACACAAGAGCTTTAGTCTCTTTAGTCAAACTAAAGTCTTTAGTCTCCTTAGTCAAGAGGAGGCCTGGGGTGCAGTTGGTTTTCCAGTTAATCCCACAGGTTTCCAGAGGGGTTGAGGTCAGGGCTCTTTGCAGGACACTCGAGTTCAAGTTTCACTTCAACCATGATAAAGGTTGACATTGTAGATAATTCTGAGCTTCCAGTTTGGGGAAAGGCCCACATGTGGCTCTGTTCAGGCCACTTGAGTTCTTCATTGAGCTCACTTTGTACAGCGGAACACTGTCATACTGGAACACATTTAAGCCTCTTCGTTCTATTGAAAGGAAAGTATGGGGCAATTTAGGTGAAGCTGCCACTTGCCTGGGGTTTATGATAAAACCTTGTATAGAAACGATCCAGTTTCTACCTTAGTGGGTTTGAAAACACTGTTGGAACTATAGTTTGTTTTAGGCATATTAATCTGTTTTATGAATGTTTACTCCCTCTTTTGCCCAGAAAACATGTTGTTTATCTACAGAGTTAAAAGACTAATTTGTTGTTGGGCATTTATTATACAATATAAAGCACTACTTGCAGTTAAACAGACTGAGCACTTTATCAGAAACACTATACTAATACTGGCTTGGGCCTCATTTTGCTCTAAATACAGCCTTGATTTTTCATGAATTGGATTCCACAAAATGTTGGAAACATTAAGCTGAGACTGTGGTCCAAGCTGACATGATTCCCACATTTTCTGCAGATTTTTCTGGTTCACTTTCATGCTGGTCCCGTTCGACCACATTCCAATTGTGTTCTACTGGATTCAGATCTGGTGAATGGGAAGCCAACAGAAGAACATTAAACTCATTGTCATGCTCATGAAACTAGTTTGAGATGGCATTTGCTTTGTTTTATGGTGTATTATCATGCTGGATATAGCCATGAGAAGATTTGTGTAGAAAAGATTGTGGCCATGAAGGGGTGCACATAGTAAGAAACAAGAAACAATACTGTCATAGGGTGTGGCTTTCAAGCAATGACTGATTGGTAAGTATGCCTAAGAAGTCACAGCATCTCCACACCATTACACCAACCTGAACTGTTGACACAAGGCAGGCTGGGTCAATGGATTCATGCTGATGGTAGCAAATTCTGATCCTACCATATGTGTGTCTCAAGATTCACCAGACCAGGATACATTATACCAGTCTTCAACTATCCAGATTAGGGGAGTGTGTGCCCACTGCAGCCACAGCTTTCTGTTCCTGTCTGACAGAATTGGAACCTGACATGATCTTCTGATGTTGTAACATCCACTTCAAGGTTCAGTATGTTGTGCATTAGGAGACGCTTTTGTGCTCACCACAATTTTAGAGTGTTTATCTGAGTTACTGTAACCTTTCTGTCAGCTTAAACCAGTCTGGCCATTCTCTGTTGACCTCATCCACAAAGCATTTCTGTCCTCAGAACTGGATGCTTTTTTCTTTATTGCACCATTCTGAGTAATCTCTAAAGATCAGCAGTTCTAGAAATATATTGAAACCAGAACATCCGCCAATAACAAAGAAGCTCAATCTCTGGATTTGAAGCTGTTGTCTGAATTTAAGAGGGTGTCTAAATGCACAAACTTGAGAATCTTGTTAGTCATAAAAGGAAGTTGCTGGTTTTCAATTCAAGAGAAGCTTCAGCAAATAATCATTTTTGAAAATAACCACTGGATTTAACACACTTTCAAAGAATGAAAAGATTGGTTAAATCTACAATATCAACACTAACAATTTTACAAATTAAAGACTTTAAGGAAAATACACAAAACTGGCCCAATCTCACACAGAACTCAATATCACAGACACTGTTATCCTGCAAAATGACTTAATGGTGCTTAAAATAGGTCTTTTCTCTACAGGAAAAAAAAACTCGAATTATTTCCCAGTGAATTTGAAGTGAAATATGCTATTGACATGACTGTAGGCTATAATGAACACTGCATCAGTCTAAACTCTTGAGAAAATGATAGTGGACGTGATGAGAAACGATTCTACCGGCACGTCCGTCTTTGTGCGAAATATTAAGCGCTTGCTAACTGAATAATCAGAAAATCATTTGAGCTCCAACAAAGGGGAGAATGGAGAGGGAATTGGGCAATCAATGGTTTTATACTTCTGACACAAATCCTTCTGCTAACCCTATGTAAATTCTAAATTCAAACTATTTTGGTTTTGTAGGCTTCCTACAGAAAGCCAGGCTAGATCTTTTTGTGCATTTGTTCAAATGAATGGGGATTGGATAGTGAGGTGTGGCCAAGAGATGCTTCAAAAGTTCCAATCTCGCCATGCTGCTAGCTTTTTTTTCCCCCCATAATACAGAGCCAAAGAAGTAGCAAATCTAAAAACTGGAAAATTACAAGAAAAGAAAAAAATTGGCGTGACAAAAATCCATCATCTTCACATTAGGAATAAGCCCATATCCTCTTAAAAAGTGAAAAAAAAAACATGAAAGATATTTAGCTGAATAATCTAAGTATTAGAGAATACCTAGAAAACCTTATTTGGTTAGTTTTTTTTTGTACAAAAAGACAGGATGTGCTTCCATGATGAAATATAACACTGTCTACCACTCTCCTCTCAGTGACTTGAAATCCCATCAGCTGAAGTTCTCTCTAATTCCCCTCTCCATCCTGCCACTTCTGCTGGGTAACTTTGAGCTAGGACACTGTAAAAGGATCACTGCCTACTCATGTAAACTTTTATGAGGTATTGATTAGCTCATAAAACATGGAACAGGCCTAATGCATCTCAGGCAAGGACCTGCAGAAGGGAAGCCAAAGAGGCTCCTTTTTCCTGAACCTGTTTTTTTCTCTCTCTCAGTATTTAAGCAGGAAGAGTTTGAGGGTTAAAGGTAAACCAACACAAAAAAAGCAATAAGTAAGCCTTCTGAGATGCTGCCAGTACACACACACACACACACACACACACACAAGTTAAACATTCTATCAGGCATCATGGGGTCTCATTGGCTCTCTTCCTGAGCATAATAAATCTGCTGCTGTATGACTCACATATTTACAGTCAGAGAAAAGGTCAGCTCCAGTGCTGCAGAGCTTCATGCGATTTAACCTTCTACTATTTATTCCCTCATTGAAAATGAGTTGCATTTGAGACTTTCGCCAAATAGGATGAAGTGTTTGCTCAGGGTTTTTTTTCCCCTTTAATTTATGTTCCAAATTTATATTAGACTAAAGCCAACAGGTTTTTGTGGTGACAAAGAACAACGTCTTCTCAGATGAAATCCACAGAATACGTATTCCTTTTACAGTAAACACATTTTGTTATATCCAGGAAGTACCTGGTTAAGTGTTAAGTGCATGTTCCAGAGGCTGCTACAGTCTTAATGTATTACCCAACATGCTTTTAGCTGGTATCAGGATTCACATGCATTTCCCATGTGAGGAGATTTCTTTGTATATAATGCCCATTTCCTGTTTACCATCCCCTTCCATCTAACATGCATTAGTAAGCTGATCATGTTACGCAGGAATATGGTTGCTATGGTGTCACAGTTTTATGGTAGGGATGGGCAAAATATCATAGCATGATTCTTGAAGAGATTTCTACGGTAGTTGATATATCATATTGTACAGGTTTGCTTACAAACTGCATAATGCTGCATTTGAAAAAATGTAATAAATAATTAATAAACAATTTTAATATTTATGTTTTAAAAATAATAGTAATAATATAAATAGCAATAAATAATAGAGCATGTTTACAATTTTGTACATAATCTAGCATATAAAATAATATATCTATACATATTTGAATCTTTTTCAGGGTTAAACCTATGTATATATTTATGTATATATTAAATATTATTTCTGCTTTATTATTTTTTTTAAACACAATTGTTTAATTTATATATATATATATATATATATATATATATATATATATATGTGTGTGTGTGTGGTATATAGAGTTTGTATAAAATGCCCTTTCCTCAGTGTCCACCTTTGTGGTCATTCCCGATCAAGTTCCTTACTCCATCAGTTCTCATGTGTGTTGTTTCTGGCTGTAACTACCCAAAAATATCACAACCCCTTCCCTCTGGATGTCAAAAATCATACAACAGTAACCTCTTTTTCCTCAGAGGAAACCAGACTCCACTGAACACCCTTCAGCTGAGTAATCTGTTACCGTTGTAAACATGTTACAATACTACAGCTGATGCCACTCCTAGTATGTTCGTAAATTTATCATTGAGCGTAACTAAACAAAAATCCTGTGTATTTTGGCTAAACAGAATTGCATAAAGCAATTTTTCTCTCTTGTCCTCTCAGTCACTTTCTTTTTTTATTGTCATAGAAACATACAATGTTTGTGTGAATTTTTGCATAAGCTAAAGATTTCCACCAGAAATGCTTATTTCTTGCATACGTCTGTTGATGGCCTGTTAAGTGCAAAGCACATTCCTGACACAGCTCATTTGCATTTATCGACGCCTTCAAAACTCCATAAAAGGTCATGCACACAGAGGGCTGGAAATATGAAACGACTACTAAACGGTGATAGAAAAGGCAGAAGTAGGTGTTATTTTTGTCTCACTTCTATGCCAAATAAAATCAATTTTGAGCACTACAATTGCACTTAAAAGTTCAAAATCTAGAGACATGTTACAAAAGGTAAATGAGTTAAGAATTAATTGAGGTGAAAAGGAAGTGTTGTTAAATGAAAGTGGAGAGAAAGATCTACACTGTTCTCAGGTGATTGTGCACACCAAGCACGTCACACAGGGAAAGTGCTATTTGAAATTGGTTTAGGTATCTCATATGACGTGCTTGTAGTGTTGCACAGCATTAAAACTAGATACCATGGCAAACCGCACCAATTCATGAGCCAGCTTTTATCCTGCGGGAAAAAAACATAGCGGTTTTTAAATATCCTTTCACTCTAAAGCATGACCTTAATCTTCCTTCGGCTGAGGCATTGTTAAGGTTTACGGCTGCGTGCAGACAAACAGCTCGTCCTCTTTTTATACAGCACCACTGCTTTTGTCCTAACTGTCATAAATGGTTTTATTTGTCTTGATAAATTGATGGGTTTGTTTGAACTCATTTTCTTTAATTTAATTAATGCCAATCGTTTCAAACATTCGAGTTTTACAAAATGGTATTTCTAGTCCCTGACCTTATGAGTTAGCTCCCGAGGATGAGGAACAGTGCCTGCTAAATGGTGTGAGGAAAATGAGCAGAAATCCGTGTAAATTTTATCAATTTCAAGTTGATCAAGTCAAGGTTCACATTAGGTAGTCGTATTATGCATAAATTTGCAGGCACTCAGGAGTACAAGTAGGATTCATCCCCAGGTCATGATCTTGTGATATCCCTGCACAACTCTCTGATCTTCCCTTTGGCCAGCGCTCGCAATCTTGGGGTATCCAGGACAATCACCTTTTCTTTTTGTTCTATTTTGTGTATTTTGTGTATCTGTCCTGTAGTGTTTTTGTATTGCATGTTTGCTCTGTCTTTTTGTCTTGCACTGTTTGCACTAGGTTGCAGACGCTGCACTTAATGTGGCTACGACAACTTACTTTTAGTCCTTAGCTTGGTGTTGTTTTGTAGCTCTGTGTTGTTTTAAGTAGCACCAGGGTCCTGGAGAAACGTTCTTTCATTTCACTATGTACTATGTCAGCTATACATGGTGGAAATGACAATAAAAGCTTCTTGACTTGACTTGACTTGACTTGACCTTTTCCTCGCATGTTGCTAATGTGAAACGCTTATGCCGGTTTCTTCTTTACAACATCGGAAAGATTCAGCCGTTTTTATCCACACAGGCTGCTCAGGTGCTTGTTCAGTCTCTTCTCTCCTGTAACTCTCTACTGGTAGGTTAACCCCTAAACACAATCCATCCTCTGCAAATGATCCTAAATGAAGCTGTTCTCACACACTACCCCACTGACTTCCGGTAGCTGAACACATAAGATCCAAAACACTGATGGTTTCCTACAAAGCCATAAATGGACCAGCTCCCCCTAGAAGCTCATATTACTCCTCACACTGCACCTCACTCCATTAGATCCTCTAGCACTGCTTGACTGATCCCACTATCTCACAGGATACAAGGAAGGTAATCATTGAGACTCTTCTGTGTTTTGGCACCAAGGTGATGGAATAAACATCCCTTAAATGTCTAAAAACCTGAGTCAGACCTACCTCTTACTGAAATATGTAAACTAGTGCTTACTTGTTTTTCCTGTTTCTTTATTTAGAAAAATGCTATATTTCCTCCCAACAGAGCTTTTACACGTTTTCTTTAGTCTGGTGTCCTAGTGAACCAGTATTGATTTATTCATTGCTGGAGACTTCAAAGCTTTTTTTGTACATCGCTCTGATAAAGGCATCATGCCAAATGCTGTAAATGTAAATATAAATGTGAATGGATACAAAGGTTTTTTCGAGCACGAGTTGGATATTATAAATGAATCTTCAGAAATTTTCAGATGGTTCCTTTTCTCTGAAAGAACAAAAATCATGGGATTTTAAGTGTTTGATTCCATTCGATTTGGGTTTTATATACAAAAAGAAGTGAAAAGAGACTATTGTATAAATATTTCTTTCGTGTTTTTAACTCGTTTTACCAGAATGGCTCATATGGAAGTAGAACCTCACTGCTTTAAGAATTTATAATGCGTCATACTTTCAAAGTAAATGGTGATATCAAATCCATTTCATTAGCCGTTCATAATCATCTAAAATCGGAAGGTGTCACTTTCGACCACTAATACTCCATGTAAGGTTATCCCAACATCTCGCACTGAAAGCACACTGAATTATGACAGACTTGTGGCAATAAAAAAAATTCATTTGTTTATATTGATTCAAAATTGCAGTTAAGATTATTTTGAATTCAATTCAATTTTATTTATATAGCACTTTTAACAATGGACATTGTCGCAGAGCAGCTTTACAGAACATATGAAATATAGTACGAAACGTTCAAGATCAATAATATTTAAATATATTTGTATTAATCCCTATTCATTTTCACTATATCTAAAGCCAGTGTGATGATAAAAAGGGTTTAAATGGTTACTTTATACCATGAAGCCATGATATATTTAGACTAGGTTAAAATATTGTAAATATTTGTAACATATTGTAACACACACACACTTTGGTTATCCAGGCAGCAGGTAGTTTGTTCCATCAAGCTAGTTATATTTACGCATGAAGTAAAAGCAGTGAAGTGAACACAATATGACACAGTAAACCAAAATTATTAATAAGATTTGATTAAATGTCTAATTTAGCCAGATTACTGTTCATTTTCCCACCCAGTGTTGTAATGGATGTCAGCACATGTCAGTACAATGCAGAAGCCAATACCAACGAAGAGAATGAAACAGGATGAAGACCTTTCAGCACAGTCATGAAAAGGCCTGAACATCTCAGGAGTGTCAAGACCCTCTAAGCATTTCTTTAGAGACAACTCTGTACAGATCTCTTTGTGCAAGTTTTCTCCCCATGTCTTTTTTTGGTTGTGAATAGGTGTACGCAGTGACCCAGAAAATAAGATACAGCAAGAAAAAGGAGTCCCATGAAAGGCTGTCTTCTCACCAGACTCGCTCGACTTTCAGATTTAGATTAAATCCTAGCTCTGACAAAAGAAATAATCCAACTAGCATTAAATATCAACAAAGGAGCATTTTGCAAACACAGCAAGGCCAGTAAAGTATATGGTCAGGGCCATAGGATTTTCTATGAAGAGTTCCAAATCGTAATCTTAGCCGGAAATTACAAAAGCTATGTGAAGGGTTCAAAATATCACCAATATATAATGCTTTCTTGTAGTGTATAATATAAATATATAAACAGCGACTGACATCATTAATAACACATAACACTAATTACCAGTATTGATTAACCAGCATGTGTCCTGATGTCTCTGGTCTACTATTTAATCATATTTCTACACAATAGGACTGAATTATTTCTAACTCTAAACGGTTATTCTAACTCTAAACCTGCTTTTAACCCTGGGTAGTGAAACGGTCAGACTTATAATTCAGAAGCATGGTTAGCACTGCTTTTTACCCTTTTAATTCTGAAGCAGAAATAGCAACATTTATGTTAACCCCATATTGTGGTGCAAAAGTGTACAGTGTAAAACAATATGGTGTCACAACCTTTCAGCTAGACGCTTAACATCAGACACCCAATTCAGAATTTGAACAATGTGAAAACCCAAATACAGAAACACATAACAAAAACAGCTTGGTAGCATCAGCCATTAAAATACTAAACATCACAAAAGTGTGTGCCATAGCAATGTGGAAATATGCAACACTGTAAAATTTGCAGAAGGTGGATATCAACGAATGCCTGGTCAACTACATAACAGGCCAAAAAAAGAGAAGACTGAAAAATAACCAGAACCCAGAATAACAGACATGTCCTTTTATTATTCTCACTGATGTTAAAGCGCGAGACAAGCCGTTATTTAAATCGGTCGCACGCTGTATTTATCCAATCACGGATGTTGACACTACAAATTTGCAAATAAGAACATTAAGACAGGGTTTAGGAATGTACAGTGTAAAAACATCAGACTACGAATATCCAGGATTAATTGTTAACCCCAGGTAAAGTATGAGCAGTGTACAAGATAAAGGTGGTGATTAATCTTACCTAATGCACCTTTAAACAAGAATACCAAATAAAAACTTTGTGAATGTCAATAAGGAGTAGGATTTTTCTATCTTCTAGGAGTTAAACTATACAAGCAGTTCTTGTCTGCCTGGCAGCTATGAATAAATAAACTAATATCCTAGACACTAAATCTGCTTGTCTGGCTTGGGATGTAAGGATCAGATGATTTGGATAAGTCTGATCCATCGATTTAAAAGGCAGTGACTGAAATGATTTGAGGCAACAATCAAAAAAGGACTATTATCAATTCTAACGGATTATCACTGAAAACTAACAGACAACTGATCTGTGAAACAGAATTCATATTTCTATCCTGATTTGCTCATAACTTAATCATAAAAGTACAATCATGAGGGAAAAAAAGGACACCGTACTTCATTTCTGTGTCTAAAGAACAGTTCTGTAGTCCTGACCATTGCACGTGAAATTGGATCTTGTAACAGGACTATAATCCAAAGCACAGCAGCAAATCAACATCGGAATGTCTAAAGAAGAAAAAGAATCAATGAGCTGGAACAGCCAAGTTAAAATACAGACCTCATCCCCACTGAGATGCTTTGGTGAGATCTTAAGAGAGCTGTGCATAAATGAATGCCCTCAAACATTAAAGAATTAAAGCAATTGTGTTAAAAAAAGAGAGAGAGAGAGAGAGAGAGAGGGCCAGAATTTCTCAGAAATTAGATAAACTCATACAGAAAACATTTACTTCAAGTTATTCTTTCTAAAGCTGGTTTGACATGTTATGGAATTATAGGGCGTATTTATTTTTTCTGAATTTTGCCTGAGTTTGTTTATGTTGGTGAGCACAAAACAACTGTTTTCTTTTCTTTACTGTACTTTAAGTAAAATTACAGCCAAATAAATATGGGTTATATTTCACACATCAATTATTGAGATATCGAGTTACTGCTTTAATCATATCATATAGTCTATTCTACTTATTTGTCCATCCCTGTAATAAGACAAATATAAAGCCGATATAAAACATGACAACGGTTTTACCTTGTAGTTGAGATTATGCGACTCTTATTCAGGGGAAAATCAAAATTGTTTTCGAAAATTTCGGGTGACCCTAAACCCCTAAAACGATTCACATGATTGATGAACATTTTTTCTTCAGGAACTGCACGCTCCATGATTTTAGCTTTAATGTTCTGACTAGTCGTTGAGCGTGAGCTGTTCGGAGATTTGATTTACAAGGCACAGATGTTGTGTTCGAAATGATCAACTACAAATCTTGTAGTGTGAGCACGTAGACAGCGAGCACGTAGAACACTGATCAACAAGACTGGAACAAGCAGAACAACCACTATGGCAAAGTCCGTTTATTCATTTTGGATCCAGAAAATGGGTACGATCTGTCACCCTGAGCACCAGAGGAATAGGAGCACAATAAAACCACCACTGACTTTAAAATGTTTGGCTGATGCACTATTCTTAGCACAGTGTTTGAAATACTGCTCGCTTTATTAGACGCACGTATCTTGCAGAATATGACAGGTTTTTATTCCTTTTTTCATTCCTGTATATGAAAAACTCATAAATGTTCCTCTAATTGGACATATTTTAGGTAAATGTCGGTGCTGCAGGGATAGAGGAATGCAGTTTCTATGGGTTGCTAGGGAAAGTTATCTCTTCAGACAATACATGACCTTGGGCACCTAGGAACAAGAGGTTGATAGAAGAGTTTTGTGGGGAATTAGAACCTGAAGTGGTAACATCTAGGCCGTGGGCATGAAGCTTTAATAAAATCCATCTGTATTTTTTTTTTTTGCCTGCTTGCACAGCTTTTTTGAAGATCCAAAAGGCTAAACGCACACGGGTGTACCTTGTAGGTATAAAAATACTCTAGCTCTGTTTCCAAGCACAATTTGTTTGATATTTCTCAACTAGGCAGTGACATTTACGTCTCGTTTTCTTCTATCTTATACACTCACAGCAGCACTATAAACACTTCTGTGTCTCTACTAAGTGTTAGTGCTAAAGCTCCAGACTGTATGCTATCATCAGGAGATCTGGAGATCGAACACTGTGTCAATCCAAGATAGCAAAACTGTCCACTTTGTCTCAGAGAGAGAGAGAGAGAGAGAGAGAGAGAGAGCGTTCAAGTCATGTCAGAAAGATCGTATTTACGAACAACACATACAAGCACCACCTCAAAGTCGTATTTATTGATGGAGGTTTTCTTTGAACTCCAAGTTCTTCAGAAAACATGGTGCAATTAATGTATACAAGTATATAACGTCTGTGGTGACGGTATATTTTTAAATTTGCTGCATTTGAATATTTACTTGGAACAAACAGATTTCAAACTGATTTCAGCTATTTTTACTTGTGTTTTTGTATATATAGCAAGATATTGAAAAACAAGCAATATGGACAACATTTAAGCACGTGCAGGACAGAAATGCTTTGCCTACGATATAATATGTAGCGATTACATTTCTAGTGGTTTAATAAATTAATAAACATTTTAACACACTCGATGTGAACAAAACACATCTGAATATTTAGAAGCAGGGATATAAATCTTCCTTTTTATTTAATTAATTAAGGGAAGGTACACTTCCATCTTGCTCCGAACCAGTGATGACTTGAACGCACCTGACTTCCCAACTTAGAAGTACGAACTCCCCTAGGAATTACAGCAAGACTAGCCAAGCACGGGCGTCTGTGAGCGCATACATGCGGAAGTGGCAAATAAACCTTATCTCAGAGTGTTACACCCTGAAGCTGCATGAATGGCAGTTCAAAAAGGATGCAAGACCAGTAGTGGAGAGCTAGCTGGAGGGTTTCTTAATTAAACCAGAGAGAAAATCGTGGTAAAAACTAAAAAGAAAGAAATGTGTTACTGCTAGGGTTTCCTAGTGGCACGTGATGGTTGTCACTATGTTTGAAACAAAAATATCACATCACCATACATCTACAATTCACTAAATATCATGAGCGCAAAAACTGACAAACAGAATGTAATGACAAACACTAAGAAGCAAGATTTTGAAAAAAATATGATAATAATAAAATAAAATCTTTAACCAAATTATTACAATGCTGAGATATCTCAGAAAAGTAGCAAAACTGTGACATAATGTTCATATCATCACTGTGATCTCATCACATAGCCCAGTATCAGTATTTTTTCACAGGTAAGTATCAGTCATGAGCTGCTTAAAATATTTAGTAAGAGGATATGCAAATACGAAGAAGACAGTGTGTGTAAAGAGTGAATCGGCATCATTTAAGCAGGTTCTATCATTTCATGCAGTTCCCTCTTAACATAACACAGAAGAGTCAGCCAGTCAAACCACCTCACTCCTAAAATATTTATCACAGTCTGAAAAACACAACCTCCCAGACAGCAGGGTTCATTCTATCATGCTGAAGTGCAAGACATTTTGGGCAGCTCCAGTGCTGTTTTACTGCCATGCTTTCTCCATACTGTAGCAGTGAAAACATTGGAATGAGATGATTTGGGAGATCGCTCTGAGTATGAAAGGACTCTACTGCTATCTGCTGGACGATCAGAGAAAGGCTGCCACACAGATAGCAGATGGATATGTGATTATACACCGATCAGACATAACATTATAAGCACTGACAGGTGAAGTGAAAAAGACTGATTATCTCCTCATCATGGCACCTGTTAGTGGGTGGGATATATTAGGCAGCAAGTGAATATTTTGTCCTCAAAGTGATGTGTTAGAAGCAGGAAAATGGGCAAGTAAGGATTTGAGCAAGTTTGCCAAGGGCCAAATTGTGATGGTTAGACGACTGGATCAGAGCATCTCCAAAACTGCAGCCCTTGTGGGGTGTTCCTGGTCTGCAGTGGTCAGTATCTATCCAAAGTGGTCCAAGGAAGGAACAGTGGTGAACCGTCAACAGGGTCATGGGTGGCCAAGGCTCATTGATACACATGGGGAGTGAAGGCTGGCCCGTGTGATCCGATCCAACAGACTGTTGCTCAAATTGTTGAAGAAGTTAATGCTGGTTCTGATAGAAAGGTGTCAGAATACACAGTGCATGACGGGACAGGTCTGTTTTGGCAGCAAAAGGGGGACCAACACAATATTAGGCAGGTGGTCATAATGTTATGCCTGGTCAGTGTATACACACACCGATCAGCCATATCATTTAAACCACTGACCAGAGAAGTTGGCATCATCTTAACAACCTACCTAAACATTCTTGCAGACAGAGTACATCACTTCATGACAATAGTATTTCCTAATATCTCTTCTGAGATCGGTAAACATATTGTGTTTAAGTGAAATAATTAGGACAGATACAGGGCATAATACAGTTTCTACTACTACATTTAATATTACATATTTGAATATTTACAAAGGTCATATGTATCCATGCCCATATGAAGCAGCACCTAGATCATTTGGTAAGTGATGTACATGCAAAACATTCAAATGAAACTCAGGATAATCCCGAGTTTCATTAAACACATCTTTCATCAGTCTGAGTACATGATAACATAAACAGCATAGTTTTTTAATAAGCGAGGCAAAATGTTCATAAAAAAACATTACCTAGACTGCATTTGTTTTCAAGATCATCTTTCACAAATCTGTTTTTTACCCACTGCTAACATTATTGCAAATCATATTGTTGTAAAAACAGCCAATGCTAGCTGTCACCATTTTGAAGAAGGTGTCCGAGAAATTCTAAATCATTCTCATCACACTCATCTTCAGTGGCTGCTTTATCACAGTTGGGATCATTGAGAAGCCAGCACCTAATCCTAATCCTAAAGAGGTCTTGGGTGCAATGCAGGACACCCCACACTCAAGTGATCAGACTCATTCACACTTAGGGTTTTAAGTTTGGGGAGGCAGGAAAAAGGCAAACTACCCCGAAAGAAAAATGACACAGACACAAGGAGAAATATGCACAATAACAGACAGACAGTAACGGCAACTTAGGATCAATCCCTGAACATGCTGTCCACTGTGCCAACTATCAAAATACTCTCTGCATCTGATCTTTAATCAAATGAGTTATTTTTTAAAACTGATCAACATGGCGAGTTTACATCCAAATCATTTAACACAAAGTAATATTACCAAACCATCTGATGTCATGCTGGAGAATAAATACAATGTGCCTTTAAATACACTTAAAAACAACCACCACACAATACTGAGAGCAGCATTTCTACACAGCCACGTGCACAGACTCACCTTTATTCTAGGCATGGTGACAGTCGGAGGTCTGGCTTTAGCAATGAAGCCATGAGATGATCCACTCTCCACTAGATTCCTGGTGTAGGGCATGAACCTCTTCCCATTGGGCCCAAAGACAAAGTCGTCTCTTAAAGCATCTATTAGCACAATGACCACTCTGTTGAATAATGGAGGAGGCACTTTGGTTGAGTTTGGGCTACTTCCTGCAAAAGAGAGACAAAATGCTGATGATATTACTGATCATCTCCAGAACATAAGAGCAAACAAAAGTGACCAGATCACACCATCGATATGGAATCACGACTTGATTGCACATATGGCATATCTTAGCAATAGAGCTGTTCCTTACCTACTACTGGTTCTGCTGGCAGATCCGATAATTTGCTCTTTGATGATAAAGACGACTTGATTGGAACTGGGAAAAAGCCTCTCAAGAAAAGGGCAATGCCGAGTAACTCAATAATGAGACAGATTGCAGAGAACACTGATGAACTCAGCTTCATATTGATGGATCGGTGGTGTTGTTATTATTAGTAATAGTAGTAGTAGTAGTAAGAGGTGTAATAGTAATGGTATCAGTACTATTAACGTTGGTTAATAGTTTTCTAAGCTTAACTAACCGTCTGATCGCGTACACTACATATGGCTCCACTACATATCTGACCTTAATCCGCAGCCAACTAGCCACAAAACAGCAAGTTCACCAGCATCACACGCTTTAACAACACTACACCTTGATTTTAAAGCGTCGATTACTTAGTTGAGCAACACATAGAAACCCGATCCCGATGTAAATTTCAACAGCACACTCTTAATAGAATAAATGGAGTTTCAAACGAGGTTGCATCTTGACACTTCCGTGTTTTGATTAAAGTCTCGCTACGGCAAGCGAGAGGTTCAAGCGGAAAGCTGGAGGAGACGCGAGCGCATTAGTATAGAATTTTATGGATTTAATTCTTTTTTTTTTTTTTACATTTTCTTGCATTAGTATATAGAATTTTCTAGATTTACATCAAAGCTGTCAGCGCTTTCTGTCCTGCTACTGAAACTAATCAAAATGGCGTACCAATATGTTAGTATAAACTTTAATATAATGCACATTTTAATGTAATCTATACCATTCCCTTACTTTCTTGTTAAAAAAAGTCAACATTAACAGGTAGATAGAATAATCAGAAACATGATTTCGTTTAGACATGATATAAATCATAATACAGTATTTTGTAAAAATGGCTACAGCAATAGCATGTAATTAATGTAATGCAATATAATCGCATATAATTCATTTAGAAATTGTTTATATGACAGAAATGTATAGTATACACTATATTGGCAAACGTTTTGGGACACCCCTCCAAATCATTGAATTCAGGGGTTGGGCTCGGCCCTTTAGTTTCAGTGAAATGAACTGTTAATGCTTCAGCATACCAAGACATTTTAGACAATTTCATACTTCCAATTTTGTGGGACTAGTTTGTGGATGGCTCCTTCCTGTTCCAACATGACTGCACACCAGTGCACAAAGCAAGGTCTATGAAGACATGGATGAGTGAGTTTGGTGTGGAGGAACCCGATAGAACACCTTTGGGATGAATTAGAACGGAGACTGCGAGCCAGACCTTCTCATCCAACATCAGTGCCTGACCTCACAAATGCGCTTCTAGCGGAATGGTCAAAAATTCTAACAAACACACTCCTAAACCTTGTGGAAAGCCTTCCCAGAAGAGTTGAAGTTGTTATAGCTGCAATATAGGGCGGGCCAACTCCATATTAAATTCATGTGCATGTAAAGTCAGATGTCACAGTTTTGGCCTGGCTTGCAGTCTCCGCTTTAATTCATCCCAAAGGTGTTCTGTGGGGTTATGGTAAGGACTCTGTGCAGGCCAGTCAAGTTCCTCCACACCAAACTCACTCATCCATGTCTTTATGGACCTTCCTTTGTTGGAACAGGAAGGGGTCATCCCCAAACTGTTCCAACAAAGTTGGGAGCGTGAAATTATCTAAAATGTCTTGGTATGCTGAAGCGTTAAGAGTTTAATTCACCGGAACTAAGTGGCCACGAACAATCCCTGAAAAACAACACCTAAATTCAATGATTTTTATAGAGGTGTCACAAAACTTTTGGCAATATAGTGTATCTTTAGCCATCATTTGAACTTAACCTTTAATTACTAAGCACGTTGGATTTTTTTTTTCTTATTTGTTTAAGCTTGCTTTTAATTTTTTTTTTTACATGTTTATCATAGTATTCGTCTGGAAATAATGTGCGTTTTATGTAAATTCATTTTTAAAAATTCCTTTCCATCTATATGAATTCACTGTATGCTCAATAACAAACAGCCACAGGCTTCCTGACGGGCGGCCTACGTAGAATGGCGAACATTCTCTCTGATTGGACAGCCTTTGCTTTCGTCACGGTCTGAGAGCTTCTTATTGGTCAATTCGTTTCTTTTACGTTGATTGGCTGCAGAAAGGTTTTCAAAAATTTCAGCGGCAGTTGATAAAGCTGTTCGAAGCGCTGGGAATATTTCCCTATTATTATTATTTTTTTCTGTTAGCGTTTTCATTTATAAAACTGCTTCTGTAGTTGAACTTTTCTGCTGTAGGAATCATGTCGTTTTCCAGGGCTCCATTGAAAAGATTTAATGAACACATCGGTAAGCATGATAACAGATTGCAGTGCTCTGTTAGCTGAATGAAGCGCTTTCTTTAATTAAGTGCGCGTGAGATACTCAACTATAGCGAATGTGAATGTTGATACTGAATGCTAACCACGAAGATAGTTAACATTGTTGTGATTAATACGAGCTCGTTTACTGTTAACGAGAAATGAACAGACTCTTCCTATATTCTTTTCTCTCTCCCTTACTATCAGCTGCAGAAGTATCTTGACTCAGTTTGTGTTTAATACATGAGGTAATTTTCAACTCCTAGCATAACAACTCGCCTCACGTCGGTACTAGCTAGCCTTTCTTGCACGCAAGGTAAATTTAAAGTTTATTGACATTTTCAGCTATTTAAAAAAAAAACCCTGAATATACTGAGTATAATCTAACTATTTAAATATTAGACACCGATCAGGCATAACATTTTGAGCACTGAGAGGTGAAGTGAATATCACTGATTATCTCCTCATCATGGCGGTGGGTGGGATATATTAGGCAGCAAGTGAACATTTTGTCCTCGAAGTTAATGTGTTGGAAGTAGGAAAAAAGGCCAAGCGAAAGGATGTGAGCGAGTTTGACAAGGGCCAAATTGAGATTGCTAGACGACTGGATCAGAGCATCTCCAAAACTGCAGCTCTTGTGGGGGTGTTCCTGGTCTGTAGTGGTCAGTATCTATCAAAAGTATCCTTTAAGTCCTATAATCGTTTAAAGGATCTGTTGCTGACATCTTGGTGGCAGATACCACAGCACACTTTCAGGGATCTAGAGGAGTCCATGCCTCGACAGGTCAGGGCTGTTTTGGCAGTAAAATGGGGACCAACACAATAATAGGCAGGTGGTCATAATGTTATGCTCGAACTGTGTATACACCTACCGCCCTCGTGTATATCATGAAGTGCATAGAATCATAGGGTGTGATCTCAGTGATTTTTGTCAGTATTGTATATACTATTTGTTGTGGTTGAGTGTTTTAAAATATAGCTGATTATCTGAGATTTATATACACACCAGGCTTTAGAGTTGACACAGTGATGAGGAAGAAAAACTGGACTGGAAAGGCCTTGTTGATGAAGGAGCTTGGAGGCAAAAGGGCAGACTGGTTCCATGGGACAGTGGGTAGCTCAAATAAGCACTCTTTACAGCCATGGTCAGCAGAAAAGCATCCCAGAATGGACAGTATGATGGACCATGATGTAGATGGGCTACAGTAGCAGATGATGTCAGGTTTTGTTCCTGTTAGGTGAGAACAGGAGGCTGAGTCTACACTGGGTAAAGCTGGAAACCGAGAGAGGGGAAAAAACACTGTAAACCTGCATGTTTTCCCACAGCAACACTGAACACGTCATATATCAGTAGCATTTATTAGAGGTGGATCAGTTGCGGAGTTACAGGTTATTTAGGGTTGTTGTGCCGAGCGTGTACAAAATTGCACCAGAATGTAAAACTAAAGTGCTCAGAGCTAAAAATGCTATAAAAGAAGTGATATGCAGTGCATGTAAGTGTTATTAGTTTTGTTTAGACTATCTGTTTGTGTCACATAACCTTCTGTGAAAACAACAGTCTTAGAAGACACCTATGTTGAAACCTTAGTTATATGGTGATGGGTCGTACTACTTTGCCTACATGTAACTGCTTTCAGATATTCAGATTTAAAATAATCTGTGCATTTCTATTTGCCAGGCTGTGCTCCTCCACCAGGTACATATGAGCTGAAACCTGGAGAACTGAAGGGCGCTGCTTCGTTTCACAAGGCCGAGCGCTTCAAATCACAGAAACGTAAGAGACTGCCTGCTGGTTTAGTTCCCATTACTGTCATGAAATCTGAAGAAATGGATCAGTTCTGAACACATTCCTCATCCTGTCCTGAGATCTAACCACCTCGTACGTTTATCTCTTCCTGATTTAGTTGCTCCACCCACATCCAACGATGTGGTCATGTCTCCAGTGCGCAGGACCATGTCAGTTGATGGCTTGGTGAGTGACCACCGTGTCAAAATTTTTGTTGTTTTTTTTTTTTTTAATCTTTTTTAAAGATGTGTACATTGCTTGAAATCATAAATGTGGCTGCACGTTTCCACACAGGCCGATAGTACAAAAAAGGACAAGAGCAACTTTCAAGTTGAAATGAAACAGCATAAGCTGCTAGAGAAAGAGGTGAGTATCACAGGAAGCAATGGATTTGTCAGTGACCCCATGTTAAAAGCCATGGTAATAATGTTCTCTTGATCTGTATGAAATATATTATCGTATATACCAGTTTTCATATATACCAGAAATTTTGCCTATTCTGATAAACCCTGCTTTCCAGATCCGGTCACTGGTTCAGCAGAGAGGAGAACAGGACCGCAGGCTTCAGGCCCTAGAGGAAGAGCTAAAGAAGCTGGAGGCTAAACTGCTGGCTGCTGTGAGAGAGAAGACTGGTCTCGCAGCCAGCGTGGCCTCTTTTGAAAGACAGCTTGCAGAGTTAAAGAAAACCAACGAGTTTCTCAAAAACAAGGTTGGATTTACCCGAGATGTTATTAAACAAAAGATTTGAACCGTCCTTGGTTAGTAATGCATGTTTTTTGTGCCCTCTTTTTGTCTGCCTGTTCCTACTTTTCCACATCCACAGGTTTCTGCAGACACCACAAAGAAGAAAATCCACTCACTGTCTATGGAGCTTATGGAAGCAAGAAACAAACTAGATGCTAAAGACAAGGTGGGTTACATTTACATCTCAACAGGTCATGTGAGATCTGTGCACAGCCCAGGTGAAGATATTTATTTATGTCTTTATTTTCATTTAAATAAACAGGAGCTGAGTTTCCTACAGATCAGCTCAGAAGGCAAAATAAAGGTGCTGGAGACTGATCTTGAAGCTTCAAGAGCAACTCTTAACTCTATTAAGGACAGAAACAAAGACCTGGGTAAGGATCAATTCTTTCTTTTTGTGGTCAAATAAGTTGATATTTTCCAAGCCATTTAGGGAACATGTGTTGCAGACAAAGCCACATGATTCGATTTAATTTTCTCCAAATGTGAATTCATGGTGTTTAGCATTTCCCTGTAGTGTTCTTCTCTGTGAAGTGAATGTTTTACTATTATTTGCTGGTTTTGCAGAGAGCCTACATGAAGAGACTAAAGCTCACAATGAGGAACTGGAGAAAGAAATGGATAAGCTGCATGGTAGGTGCTCTGTGTGTGTGTGTGTGTGTGTGCTGCCTCTTTGTTCCCTCATTCTTTCCTCCTATTTGTCTTATTTCCATCATCTTTCATTACAGCTGTTATACAGGAGCTGAGGGAGGAGCTCAAAGTGCTGCAGAGCTACCTTGATACTGCAAATGAAGAAATTCAGGTATTAATAAAATACATAATATCCCAGTGTAGGAAGGAATATATGTTCTCAATAGCTGGACATTATTTATTGCACTTTTTATGTTAACTAAAATGAATGTATAAAATTAAAATTATTGTAAAATGGTTTATGCTTGTAAAAAGTATTCACTTTTATTTAAAAATAATAGTGTAGGAGAATAAATGAATCTTTGTTAACATTACTTACAGTAAAGTTTAAGCTCTAGGTTCATTCCTGGTCTTAGCTTTACAGAGGGATGAAAGTGATTGTGCTGTGGAATAGAATTGTTAAACATTTCATGTGGTGATTAGTTCTGAATCGTACAGACACTGAATATAGATATTAAGCCTCTTTTCCACTGTAGGGAGTAAACCGTTTTGGCCACAGACACACATGGAAACAGTTGCATGCTCAGCAGATTGCACAAAAGAACGTTGGATTTCATCTGGCCTGTGAATACATTAAAATATATTATAAATAATAAAAAGGAAATAAATATCTCATCCAATGGATGTGCAGTATTTATAACAGTACTGAGCTCATGTCTTGACTTGTTTTTCTTGGTTCCTAACTAAATGACTGCTGGACTGCTTAAATAAAGGCCTTGTTTGCTTTTGGAATCCGTTTAGCCATTTAATAACATTTTTATTTATATATACAGTACAATACATGGCTAAATGCACACTACCATTTTTCAGCAGTGTAAAGTGTTACACTCAAGTCCATGTTAATACTGAAGAAGAAAAAGAACTGCTCTTAAGATTTGCTTTTAAAGCAATCAATATATGAAGTCATGATAATGTTTTGTATATTTATTATGAATTCCTGACACTGTCGCTAATGCATGCATCAATCTGTGTCTTTATTCTCATATTATTGTGTTTCATTGAGCAGCACACATCATGAAAACGAACCTTACTGTGGAAAAGAGGCTTTAGTTTGTACGGTACAAAAAAAATTGGTCTTTGCAAAGTCTTTAGTCAGAGTTTTCGATTTTAGTTCTCGACTGTCATTTAAATAAATCTTCATCAGGATCTAAAAGGAAAACTGCAGGACAAGTCCACAATGGAGCGCCGGGTCTCAGATTCTCAAGAGAAACTTGGGTAAGGTTTTGTCCCTCACTGTACATCCATGTTCCCTTTTTCAAGACACAGTGAGTAATTTGTTACTAACGTGTTCTGCCTTGCCTCATGCACAGCGAGGTGGAGCAGAAGTTGGAGCGGCGCATGGTGGAGCTCCAGGAGTCTCGGAGTATTTTACAGGAGAAGGAGCAGGAGCTGCAGAGGTGCCAGCAAGAACTGAAGGAATGCAGCAGCACGCTCGGGGAGCGTCAGAAAGAGCTGGAAAATCACAAGCGTGACCTGGAGGCCTCTCGGGCTACGCAGAAAGAGCTGGAGGAGAAGATCGTCAAGGGAGCGCAGGAGCTCAGGGACTCGCAGAGCACAGTGAAACAGCAAGAGCAGGAGCTGGCACGAGTGAAGGAGGTGCTGAGAAGAACAGAAGAGGAGTTGGACCAGCGTGTGGCGCACATGAATGAGCGTTGCTTGAGCATGGAGGATGAGCGGGGTGAGCTGCTAATGTGCTAATGTTGGATCCCTGGGGTCTGTTATATTTGATTGTGGAGACTTTTAGATTTTTATAACGGCGTATAATGTGATCTATTAGCTTATGAACATCTAACATCCTTAACAGCAGAGTTACAGCAGTTGGTCATTCAAGACAAGACTGCGTACACTTACACTTTTGCATTTGCATTTCAGTTTTCATTTCCAAAATGGCTGACTCTGCATGTTACACTTAGTTGTAGACCTACTGTATGTAATCTTTAATTAAATATGTAACTGACTTTCTGCCTGTGTGTGTGTGTATGTGTGTCTGTATGTCTCTCTCTGCCTGCCTTGGTGTCTGTGTGTGAGTAGCCAGGACACAGGAGGAAGGACTGAGGAGAGTGCAGGAACTGCTAGCTGAAGTTAGCTCATTGGAGGAGAGCAAGAAGTGTGAGAAAGAAGCTCATGACAAGCTAAAGCAACAGCACACTGCTCTTGCCGAACAGTTGGAGGAAGAGAAGGTAATTTATTGTCCAACTTATTCTTTCACTTCAGTCAGTTACAGTTGTTATAGCTTTATCCTGGTTGTGGCGGCTCTGGAGCCTATTCTGGGAACATTGGGCGGGAGGCAGGAATACACCCTGGATATGGCACCAGTCCCTCCCGGGTCGGCACACACACACGCTCATATTCCCGTCTAAGTGCAATTTATTTCGATAAATCCACCCACAAGTATGTGGAAGGAAACTGATGATTGTGAGGAAACCCACATAGACATGGTGAATGTAGAAAACTGAACTGATCGTATGAGGGGGAACTT
Organism: Hemibagrus wyckioides; assembly: GCF_019097595.1. NCBI lineage: Eukaryota > Metazoa > Chordata > Actinopteri > Siluriformes > Bagridae > Hemibagrus > Hemibagrus wyckioides. The sequence continues at coordinate 17,515,640 of NC_080717.1, read as the reverse complement.
AAAATCTAATTGGATTGGGGTGGGTTTTTTTTAAATTAAAGAATTTCTTGTTAGCAGGGTTGACCCCTCTGCTTCAGGGATTGTTTTAAGACGAAATTTGTTATATTTAATTATACGCATTAGAAAAAGTCTGCAATCCAAGCATCTTAATTTTGTGCTTGAATATCTTCCATGCTGATTCCAATTTCTCTAAAAGTGGCTATACTGCAACAGTAATAACACTTATAGCATTTTTTTTAACAGCCTGAAGCGCACTCTTCATTTAATTGGAGAGTGCTTCACGCATATTGACCAATTTTTTTTGCTCAGTTAATTACTCGGCCATCTGAGTCACCAAATCATGCACATAATTTCGATGTGGTGTTTACTTTTTATTAACCTTGACATGTAAGTGGAAAATGATGCTCCTACTTTATATGTACATCATATTTATAACTGAACCTCAAATAGAAGGGCAACTGTAATGAAACTGACATGAAGTTTTAAAAGCTCATGTGCCAAAGTGCTTTGGAAACTGAAGTTGTTATCTGAAATGTGAACTTTGCCCACAGACTCGTAATGAGTCCCTGTCCAGCACGATGGCATCTCTGCGTGAAGACCTAGACAAAGAGAGGAAGCAGTTAGAGGCAGAGCTGGAAGAGGTGCTGGAGGAAGTGAATGTGCTCGAGGAGCAGGACAAGCTCCTGCATGAGACCATCCGTCTCCTGACCGAGGAGAAGCTCACAATGGAGGAAGAACTGAAGAACGCCCGTGCAGAACTAGAGAGGTGAGATCTCACTGACGGGAAACAAGCTTTAAGTTTGCCGTAATCACTGAATGATCACCGGTTAATGCTGGTAATCTTTTGGTAGGCACAAAACAGAGAACAGGACTTTGGAAGAGGTTCATCAGGAGACTGTGAAGAAACTACAGGACGAACACAACAACTCGCTGGGAAAGTTAGGTGACATGGCTGCTGAGCTAGAGAGGTAAGTCCTGAGCACTAGTTTTTAAACCCCTGACTCAAATCAGATCATGCTATTAATCCCTTATTCCCTTCAGCACCACGCAGGCTCTCAGTACACAGCGAGAGCAGGATCAGACTCGTGTACAGGAACTGAAGGAGGAGCTGAGCAGAATCACTCAGCAACTGCAGGATGAACAGAATAAACTCCTGCACCAGCAGCACACTCAGGAAAAGGAGAAGGAGGAGCATACCAGGTCAGATACACACTCAGATGCAATAATATGCGTACAGCCAAGCCTGACTTAATTTCATAATTAGGAGTGTAAGGGTTAAAATTTTATATATAAAAAAAGAGGAAGAATGTTATTTTATAACTGTTTATTTTATATGAGAATACATGAATTTAGCGAATATGAATTAATGTTATACAGCTGAATCATATATTCTAAACAATACATTTTTATATAATTTTGTTTGTGTTCAGGATGCAGCTAGAGGTCCAGACTAAGCTGGCCCAATGTGAGATGGACTTGAGGCTGGCCAAGGAGGAGTTAGCACAGGAGCAAGAGGAGAAACGGCAAGCCCTAGCTGAGGTGGAGCAGACTCAGCAGCAGCGGAGGGAGTCAGCAGAAGGCAACGTTCACGAGGCACGGCTCCTCCAGGTGCAGATGGAGGCATTGAAACAGGAAAAGGAGCAGCTTGAGCAGGAGAAGGAGCAGCTCCGTCAGCAGATGGAGCAGGAGAAGGACCAGCTCTGCCATCAGATGGAGAAGAATGAGCAGCTCTGCCAGCAGATGACGAGGGAGAAGGAGCAGCTCTGCCAGCAGATGGAGCAGGAGAAGGAGCAGCTCTGCCAGCAGATGGAGCAGGAGAAGGAGCAGCTCTGCCAGCAGATGGAGCAGGAGAAGGAGCAGCTCTGCCAGCAGATGGAGCAGGAGAAGGACCGGCTCTGCCATCAGATGGAGAAGAATGAGCAGCTCTGCCAGCAGATGGAGCAGGAGAAGGACCGGCTCTGCCATCAGATGGAGAAGAATGAGCAGCTCTGCCAGCAGATGGAGGAGGAGAAGGAGCAGCTCTTCCAGCGGATGGAGCAGGAGAAGGAGCAGCTCCGCCAGCGGATGGAGCAGGAGAAGGAGCAGCTCCGCCAGCGGATGGAGCAGGAGAAGGAGCAACTCTTCCAGCAGATGGAGCAGGAGAAAGAGCAACTCTGCCAGCAGATGGAGCAGGAGAAGGAGCAGCTCCGCCAGCGGATGGAGCAGGAGAAAGAGCAACTCTGCCAGCAGATGGAGCAGGAGCAGCACAAATTAAAGGAACAGCTCACAGAGGCACAAACAAGGTGAAGCAGTAACAGTCACTCAATGCTCCTGTATTTTCTAGGGACTAGCTCTGTGGAATTGATTAAGTTGAATGAAATTAAAATGAAGCAATATTGAGGCTGAATCACATCCAATAGCTGAAACATATTGAGGGACTTAATTCCCAGAAGTCTGTCAAGGTTAGTCTCAGTACAAATGGGCTAGACTCAAGCATCTCACCAAAAGCACTGAGCCTTGGGGCATTTATTTTTATCTGAGAAGTCCAAAACAGCTTTTTAGAGAAAGATTTGGACAGAAGTCCTGTATCGGCCATGCAAGCCAAGCTGCTCCTGAGGCTATAGGTTTGTCGCTGTGAAGAACCTATTACTAAAGGACTTGTAATAATTATAGAACAAGTGCATTAATATATTTCTTGCCTCTTTGTTACAGCCAGAACTACTGTCCGAACCATGCATTTAGATTATTATTTTTTTTTATTGCATGCCTTTTCTTTTGAGAATTCAACTATGCTATGGTATACAACCCCTTGCTTATTAAACCAGTGTCTTAAGTCAGTGTAAAGGTGGCTGGTATTTGTGTTTATTGCAATTATGTATAATTATATAATATTTAACAAATAAAAGCTATGTTTGTATTTGTTTATTACAGCACATCAAATGATGAGACTGAGCACTGGAGGACATTGTATGAACAGCTCTACTCTAAAGTTAAGCCCTTCCAGGTGAGCCTGTGCTATGAAATTACTTTTGTCACAAAGTTTTCACAACTTTTGACTCTCTTTATTTAGAAGTCTTGATCTGGGTTTTTTTTTTGTTTGTTTTGTTTTTTCTGAGCCTGTGTTGCTGATGCTGGCACTTGTTGTGGCTTTCTAACATGCCTCATGCCTATTTCCTTCTTCCTTCTATTGGACCACAGGAGCAGCTAGATGGCTTTGCAGCAGAAAGGGATGCATTGCTGTCTGAGAAAGGGGCCACTCAGGCAGAGCTGAATAAGCTGGCAGGCGCCTATGCCAACCTGCTGGGCCATCAGAACCAACGACAGAAAATCAAGCACATGGTCAAGCTCAAGGAGGACAACTTGGAGCTCAAGCAGGTCAGGATTGCCTCACTCGTGTGGTAAACAGTAGTGCTGAATCTCTCAAGTGAGGGCTACTCTAAGCTGTGCTGTATAGATGTTTACTGTTTAGATGAGTTTACTGAGTTTACCGTTTGCTTCACAGGAAGTGACTAAGCTGAGGACACTAGTGGGGAAGCAGAAGAGGGAACTGGAGCAGCTCAAGTCCAGTGAGGCGCCACGCCGGTTTGACCCCAGCAAGGCCTTCAAACACGAGCATAAAGAGAATCAGCAGCCTGTGATGCCTCTGAGATAGAGCCAGAATGTACAAGTTGGCTACTAATCAGTCGTTACATGAATATATGATGTATTGTCACATTGTAATTCCCACACTGTGTTTGTAGGGTTAATGTATACCGTCACAAAGAATTTAGTGATCTAGACTTTGAGAGGAAGAACCTGTCAAAGAAAAAGTACAAGCAGTTCTTGGTGGATATTATCTGTGATGTCTTAAGGCAAGCTTTGAGGGAATTCCTTCTACACTTGGGTATTTCTGTTCTCCGTGGTATCTGGACACAGGGTGTTTCTATTTATTGTCTGCATTTGTGTTTTGGGTCACTAATACAGCAGGACTTAATATGGGAATTGAAATATATTTTTAAAATGAGTAATATTTTAAGCATCTTTTTTTTGTTTTATGTCTTGATTACCCAACTACTAGATCTGTTAAAATATGTATGTTGTCTAGTATGCTGTAAGACTGGGTTATGCGTGCTCATCCATTATCTTCACTTCAATTCTGATTCATTTTGTAACCTTTGAACTTACTTTCAATCTAATTTTGTAGTCCTGTTAATCCAATTTATATTTTCAATCCAATTACTCAACTCAGTTCAGCACATTTCATGTACCATAATTTGATTACTTGGCTGCTCTTTTCTTTGTTCTAATGCTTTACTTTTTAAAGCTTTTACAAATCTTTTCTTTTATGATTTTAAATCTGATGATTGTGTTGCTATGTCAAACAGTTATTTAATAAAAAAAAAGAACATAATTTCCCCTTAAATTTGTCATTTTATTTTTTCCACCTCTCGTTACTGTTATCTTGCTGTTATGGGAAATGTATACATCAAATGAAGCTGAGCAGAAGTCATTCATCTTAATTTATGGAAGCATTTAGTACATTGTTTTTTCCACAGTAAAAAAGTGAGTGACCGTTTAACTGCTTCCTTTTGAAGGGTTTAATAAATCTTTCATAGATATTAAACCTGAATTACAAGGCTGTGTTGTTTCTACTGCTGTTATCCAGCAGAGGGCACTGAAGTGTAGGAGAATGAGGCTGCTTCCATTCCAGCTTTGAGCACAGTGCAGTTTTCTATAATGAAGGTTTTGCCAAATAGCTGATCAGTCTGGATCAGGTGTGCTTGGAGTACAGAAGAGTTACAGAAAAGAAGTAGTGTGTATATTCATTCACACGTTTTAGTTTCATTTCATGGCTTAATACTAATAACTAACTTTAGCCAGTAGTCTCTCACAATTTTTTCAAGAATTTCTACTTCAATTTGAAGCTCCAATTGAATACAAGCATTATTTGAGTTGTACCTATAAGTTCTGAAGCTATTAACAACACAAACATACCCAAGCTCTGTCTTTCTACAGAAAAGTTATCTATAATATTGTACTGTTTAGGTTTAAAGCACCCAGAACTAGTTTTGTGTCTCACAATTTAAATTATTTACATTATACAACTGAAACCTATACTGTATGTACATATACATTAGGTTTATTTGTTTAGCAGACCCTTTTATCCAAATCGATTTACTAATGAGGAAATTCATGGAAACTGTTATATATAAAGCAGAGGACAATACAAGTAATGCTACCATACAAGATTTTTAAGTGAGTGTTAAGAGGAGAAAAGTGTATTGAGTAATGATGAGACAGTACAATACAAGACATTACACTACAGTACAGTGTACAGAGAGCAGTGCAGTTTAGTGTACACTTCTGTAGAGTGCAAGTGAGGATGCTTTGGTTGTAAACAAAACATTTAGCAGAGTTTTGTATCAGCATTGAAAAAGCACTGTGTAAAAATTGCAGAGATATATATAGTTGAGTGTGTGTGTGTGTGTCATTCCATTCTCTGGGAAATAAGGAGTCTGATGGCTTGAGGAAAGAAACTGCTACACAGTCTGGTTGTGTGAGCCCCGAATGCTTCAGGACCTTTTTCAAGGTGGCAGAATGGTGAAGAGTGTGTGTGAGGATGATGTTGGCTTTGTTGATGCAGCGTGTGATGTAAATGTCCGTGGTAGAGGGATGAGAGACTCAGATGATCTTTTTAGCAGTCCTCACTATCCACTGCAGGGTCGTTCGGTCCGAGATGGTGCAATTCCCAAACCAGGCAGTGATGCCGGATGCTCTTGATAGTCATTATGTAAAACAATATGGGGGTGGGAGATGGAATTTCCTCAGCCTTTGCAGAAAGTAGAGACTCTGCTGGGCTTTTCTTGTGATAAAGCTGGTATTTAGGGACCAGTGTGAACACCAAGGAATTTGGAGCTCTCGATGATCCCCACAAAGGATCTATTAATGTTCAGCGGAAAATGGTCGCTCTGTACTCTCCTAAAGTCAACAACCTCTTTTGTTTTTCAAAATTTCAATGCAGCTTTTTCACCTCCTCTCTGTATGCTGACTCATCTTTCTTGTTGATGAGACCTACCGCAGTAGTGCCATCGGTGAACTTGATGTGTTTCGAGTCAGCATATTGAACAGCAGTGGGCTGAGTACACAGCCCTGAGGGGCTCCAGTGCTCAGTGTGGTCATGTTGAAGATGCTGCCCCCGAGGTCTCACAGTCAGGAAGTCTAGAATCCAGCTGCAGATGGAGGTGTTCAGGCCTAGCAGACTCAGCTTTTCAGATGGTAAGGAATGATTGTGTTGAATGCTGAACTGAACTCTATGAGCAGCAATTTTGCCACAACATTGGAAGCACACATTGGAATTCTATAGACTGTCTTTGTATGAGAGAGTATTATTTCCCTTTACTGGAAATAAGGGATCCAAACCTATTCCTAGAGCCTATCCCAGCACACATTGGGCAAAAGGCAGGGGTACACCCTGGACAGGTCGCCAGTCCATCACAGGGCCACATATAGACAGACAACCACACACTCCTATAGGCAATTTAGAATTACCAATCAACCTAATGTAAACGTTTTTTTGGACTGTGGGAGGAAACCAGAGTACCTGGAGGAAACCCACACAAGAACTCCACACAAAAAGGCCCCTACCTGTTTGAACCCGGGATTCAAACCCAGGACCTTCTTGCTGTGAGGCAACAGTGCTTAGTCACCACTAAGTCACCATGCTGCCCAGCTTTATAATATTTTTTTGTAATATAAATGCAAATTTTATGAATGTATTAGGAAGTTCTTTACATGTATCACGACAAACTCTTACAAGCACTGCTATTGCTACAGTATAATGCTTGTTTGGATTTTTCAGGACATTTTTTCAGGACTTGTTCACCAGATTATAGTCACTACTTCAACTCAGTTTTCTAAACTCCAGAGTAATATAAAGCTTGCTGCAATCATTAGCTACTTGGCTCCAGAAAGCAGCAACATCTTTCCAAAAGTCAAGGTTGCACATTTAACATTGTTATTCCGGCACTTTTTCTGCAGGGACTTTCTCACCTGTCACTTCCGTCTCTGACTCTGAATTGACCTTGACTTGACAGGAAATTGGAAAATCTTGCTTAAGGTAAGTCATTTCACTGAATGTTTTCTGGGACAGGTGCCCTGGAATGTGGCCTTCCTGTCTCACCGTTTCTGCCGTGCTGTGTGGGACGGTAAGCCTCTGGCCCCTGACAGGGTCTCTCTGTATCTACACTCATCCTGTCCTAACAGTGACAGGCAGTAATTCAGTTCTGACCTTCGGCACGACCTCCCCCTTGGCCTGCCATCCCTTAAACACTCATACGTGCAAAACTAGCATTAGCACTTTCAGTGTCTATTTTTGGACATATCTTGCTGAATACTAAAAGAGAGGCTCATAAAGGATGTCTTGATCTATGACCTGCTCTGAAATGACTTAGTAAATTGAGTCTTTTTTCCCCCTACCTACACATTGTCCTGCAGGCATGAGAAGATGATGAATCTGCTACGCTATGATAGAGTATGGTGAGGAAATGGCTTGACAGTTGAGAAAATGGCCGTGTTTCTTAGATATGATAAATCTCTGTGGGGGGGAAAAATGACGAGACACATGCCTGGTCTTTTTTCTTATTTTTTTGCAAGGAAAATGTGAGTTTAAAAAGTAGTACCTAATTGCCCTCTTAGTCCCAAAACTGACAAGGTAGAAATGGCATATATATCACTGGAATTGATTTGTTGTCTCATTTTCCAACTGCCATGTGATCTTACGTTGGATTGATGTCTGTGTGAAAGTATTTCTCACCTGAAAATGAAATCGCATTTGCCTTCAGAGATTTGCAGGTCCTTTTGAGTTTTTTCTTGGTTACTACCTAGCAAACAGTGTAAAACAGCACTAAATACATTGTGTTCTTTGAATGTGGTGCAATAACCCACTTTTTACCTGATGACTGGTGAGATTATAGGTGTCTTTGCATCGTACAATGTTCATGTTTTCTCACCTGTCACTTTGTGAAGTGCTTTATTAGTAGTAGGCCTTTCATGAGCTTTTCTTTTTTGAACAATTCATTTAAACGAGCTGCATCACAATAGGATCACAAGCTTTGGCAAAATTGTCTTTTTTATTATGTTCTCATGGCTTAGTTGTAGGCTAAAGCAGGGTTGTTTCAGGGTATGTAATGTGTTCCTTCTGGATGCAAATACAAAATACAACCATGAGTTGCACATTACATCTTTATATACAGTATACATAGTACTGAAATGAATTTTTTACATGCTTGCTGAAGGTTCACAAGGCCTGATTGAGACTAGAGGTTGTACATCAGCTTTGGGAGTCTGTGAAACACCATACAAAAATTATTTATTTTAATGAGGGCAAGCAATCTTGCGGAAAGCATGTGGATGCTGAGGTGATATAGATCCCCACAAGAATTAGAGAAAACTAATTAAAATTTCTAGGGGGGGGTCTGGAGACTTTGACTTGAGTGCAAAACTGTTCACAGCAATTGCAGTCCTAAACCATAATATCAAAGCTGTTTGTATTAGTGGCAGTTCAAAGCCATTGTTCTGGTTTTTAAATGGGGAAGTGGTAGCTCAGTGGTTAAGGTGCTGGACTACTGATTGGAAAGTTGTTAGTTCCAGGACTGGGCCCCTGAGCAAGGGCCTTAACCCTCAATTTCTCACTGGTAAATTACTCTGGATAAGGGCATCTGCCAAACGCCGTTAATGTAAATAGTTGCAGAAATCTCATGCATAACTCAAATAACTTGGTGCTGATGAACTACAAACTAAGCATGCCAGTTGAAAAAAAAGCCAAGCAACAGTCTCCAGTAACATATGTTACACAAAAAAACAAAACAAAAGGTTTCTACTGTGACTGGTTTAGTATATGTTAACTTCCAAAAAAATATTGATTTGTGCACACAGAATTCAAACAACAATCCTTCTGCTGTTGTGGTTAAAGGCGTAATGATCAATGATTTGATTAATATCCAGCTGTTTTAGTCTTCTCCAGTAAGGTTGCTGTTTGCATGCTGCCACCATTTTTTTTCCTCCAACGATGGATTTAGACATGAAAAGCTTTGTTCACATGTTCCATGTTATTTTGAAAATGACATGAACTTCCATTTATACAGAATAGTTAAGTTAGGCATACTGCTCAAACCAGCAGAAGCTGAAAGGTTGTTGCTGATCTCCAAATTTCCGGCTCAGGTACTTTCTCAGCAGTTTGGGTTGCTGCAGTCCATCAGCAAGATCTTGACTTCAATCCATTGAGGTAACACAAACAACAGATATGTTGCTAGCCTGTGCTGATCTTAAATTTGAACAGTCCTGTCCTCTCTAAATTTCATTTACATTATGCTCACCTTCTCCCTCACCCAAGTCCCCATCATCATCATCATCATCATCATCATCATCTATGTTTTGTCATCACTTTCACTTTTGCTATTTTTCCAGTTCTCTGCCTTTCTAAAACTATAAATCAGTTTGCAATCTATTTCTAGTTTTACTGTAAGGATATTTTATTTATGGAAGTAGTCTCCAGTGTGCGCATGTTGTAACAGTAATATTTGAGGAGAGTCTTCAGGACAGAGAGTTTCAGCTTTCCAGTTTCTCTGTAAAGCAACTAGCTGTGTTTTTGGTCTTAGTAACCGGGATATATGAAGAAAAGCATTCCACTGTGCTGTAATGTAATATGCAGTAATAATAAAAGCATTTTCTTCTTTTTCTTCAAAACAGAGAAAAATACACTATTGAGGAAATGACTGTAGCTGTTATATAATGTAAGTGATAACAGGAACTAATGTTCCACAACGTCTAACTATATTAGGTTAAAACAGGGGTGTCCAATCGTATCAGCAAAGGGCTGGTGTGGGTGCAGGTTTTCATTCCAATGAGAAGTCACACCTGATTCCACCTGTTTAATCAGTTGATCTTGGCTTTCAATAGACGCAGATGTGGCTTCTGCTTGGTTGGAATGAAAAGCTGCACCCACACCAGCCTTTTGTGGATTAGGTTCAACACAGCTGGCTGAAAAATACAGCTTGTCATTCTTTAATAAATTAAAAACTGTAATCATTGACATTGCTGTGGTATGAGAGGAGCAACACTCTTGCTGTCAAAAGAAAATAATTGACTTTGTGGTGGTAACATTAACATTGCTTTGTGTTGAGCCACACACCCTGTCATTATTATTATTGCCATATCATGGCCCATCATGTTTGATTCCTCATATGCTCTATCATGTTGTAATTTTAGATAATAAACTGGTATGTTACTGTAAGGTTAGCTACAAACTTGTGATGTTTGTTGTGACAAATCTTCTAAGCTTAGCTAACTAGTTCACTTTTTTTTTAGCAATGTAATATGGAAGACCAAACAAATTCTACCTGTGAGAGATTTCCATAAATAGGAGGAGCATTTTATATCCTGTAACCCTGACATTGTGAAAAGCTCTATGTAGTAGCTGGTAGTCTAGTAGAACCAGGACAATTCAAGCTCCCTGAATTTTGCTGTGCAACTCCATGTGTGTATTGTTGTTAATGTTATATTATGGTTTGTATTGCAACAGGATGGATAGGAGGGAAGGCAGACACTGTGCAAGTGATGGTGGTTAATCAATGCATGTGTATCATCTCCACTGTGCTACGGTGCAGAGTAATCAATACACACATGGAGGTTAATCGATGCAGTGTGAACCTCCGTCACTAGGACTCGCATGCCCAGCACGTGCTCATGCTCATGCTCACTTTTAAACAGATTCCAATTCCAGAAGAGTTAAACTCCACACATAGCAGCTTCACAGCATAGCCGCGCTGCCTAAAGTGTAAAATAGTGTCTTTTTTAACTAGATCATTTCGAAGCCATGGGAAGCCTTGGTTTAAAAATAGAGCTCAGACAGATCAATAACACTGAATCCAGTCCTCTCACCTTAAGAGTGCTCACTCTGCACTCAGATACACTCAGAGGGGTCAGAGGGCACCTCAGAGACATGTCAGGCCTGGACTTTTGTGAAGTAATGAGGTGTGCAGCAGGTTCATCCACAGAGAGGTCATGAGGACATACTGAGAAAACTTAAACCTACCTTGTCCTATGTCTTCAGTCTGCTCATACACCTCCTTTTCTGTTGCACTCACTAAGATTTAAGGTAAGGCATTAAATGTTCATGAGGAACTATCGTTAAGAAAAAGGATAACTCCTGTGATATGGCCAGCTTTAGTCTTTATGCCACATAGCAATACTGTTTATCAATGTTTTATGAACTATTATTTAATATAGCCCACTTACTGGACTGGTCGGCTTCCTAAAACTGACTGATATGTTAATATACTTCAACATATTTTGCTTTAATATCTGTAAGAGCATTGGCAGCACTTGGTCCAAATCCAGTCAGAATGTTCATTAAACCCTCTACAATCAGTTAGTCAAATTTCACAGACAGAAGAAGAAGAAGAAGAAGAAGAAGAAGAAGAAGAAGAAAAGGTAGTGTAACCATAGAATGCCTACACACCATTGGTGCTTGGCGCTCTAACAATAAACATGTTGTTTATGAATAAATTACAAATAGTAATCATTTGGAAATCACCGTTGAACTAGAGAAATAAAACATTGTTTTAGGAAAATAGTCCACTTTGGTGTAGTACCAGTACCTACTCTCTGCATGGGGTCATCTCACATCACTTTGTCATGGATTATTTTTCCATAACATCCTGCCCCATCATGCTTTATTCATTACTTACCACTCAGGTTGAAATAAAATATTTAGTCAGTTATCATTCCAAGTGAGGAAGATGTTCGACACATCCGAAGTAAAATGGTGCAAAATGCAAGGAATAAAAGGGCTCTGTACCCATGTGTAGCTACTCAAGGCTGCAGTGGACCGAAGACAGACACACAGGAAGTGGAAGTAGGGAAAACTAGTGCTCTTTTATTTAAGAAAAAGTCGGGAAGGACAAGGTGAGGGAGTGAAGAGTAGAGGGCTTGTTCTTGAGGTCTCCTGGTGTGGGAGCTGGCCAGTGGGGCTGAGCAGCACTGAGTATTGACCTAGAGAACTCTATGTGGTGCTGTGTGTCCAGAAGCGTAGTCTTCACTGCTGTCTTTGGCTTCTGAAGGCAAGAGGTACACACGGGTCAGCATAACTTTGCTAGGAAACTTTGTTCACCTGTCTGTGTCTTCTGCAGGAGGAAGGAAAGCTGCCGCTGCAATCGCTGGCCGCCAGCCATACGTGTTTCTACCACCTGGCCTTGCAGCCATGTGCTTTCCACAATAAGCGGGTTGCTGGAGCAGAGTTGTCTTTTCAGCACCCGGGCAGCATCCATGAGAGGAGAATGTGTTGTCTTTATTGTTCATTTGGTATCCTGTTCCACTGTGTTTGCATATGTGATTTGGATACTCAAAACCCCCGAACTTGGATCCTGGAACTTTATAGAGAATCAGGTTGCAGTGTTTGCAGTCTTGAAAATGACAACCCTGATTTGAGGTGTTATTGACCTCAAAAACACCTCTTGATTAGAATATCTTTATTCCCATCATTAGCACATCCAGCCTGCAGCATTTTATAGACATTAGACAGAATGTTTTAGTAAAATTTCTTTGTTTCCAGCTGTTGAACACGTACAACTCTACACTCGGCCAGCCAGTGGCAATCATTTACTGGTGTGTGATGTGACTGAAACAAAATCCTCCATTAGTGGAATGTTAATGTAGCACAGAGCCTTTTATGTGCTGATGATAGCCACAGTGTCATTAAAGCAAGACTGATTTTAATTTTTGTATGCCATCTGTATTTTTTGTATTCTTGTATTTTAGATTTTGCTGTAAGCAGACAAACGTAAAGCAGAGTAAAACTGTAGAGAAGGCAAAATGCAAGATTTCATTATCCTTCTCAGACTACAAAGTGTATTTGTTTAACACAATTATTTAAATTGGTATAGGGGAGACTTGGCCTGCTCCACCTGTGGGGGGTCCAGGGTCCTGCTGTTTTGTAATTTCTCAAATTAACTCTTTTCACATGCCTCAGAGGTTGCCAAGGGTAAAGAGGGAAGAAAGGACATTTGCTGTTAGGTTGGGATTTTGGCTTGGCCTAATTTTTCTCTCTCTGGCTCATCATGTGATCTAGAAATACAGTGTTCTTTTCTAGTCCTGGAAAGCCAGAGCCATAATGTGATAATCTCTATACTCTACAACATATAGAAAACATGATAATTGACTAGTGAGTCCAATCAGGTATCTTTAGGCAAAGTTTTTCACAGTTTTCTGGTCAAAGGCTTTAGAAATTAAAGTTAAATTAATTGAAATCTGGTAGCACTTCCTCATATACCCTCATCATGCCATGAATACCTATACCAAACATGGTAAGCAGAAAAGTCTTACCCCTTCCATTAAAAAAAACCTTTCTTTTTTTTCCTGAACACTTTTAGTTTATTCTCCAAAGGTATCCTGGGCAAAAAGAGATGACAGTAAATAATCCATCTCATGCACAGACCCACTGCAACCCTGACCAGGATAAAATGGTTACTGAAGATGAATGAACAAATGAATATATTGATTTCTATTTTATCTTTGAAAGACAGGTAGAGCTTAGCTCTGCTAACCCATTCATACCAGCCACCTCTGCACACTAGATTCCAGAGAAAAAACTTTTGAACCAGAAGCTTTTTGAAGCAAGAAATTCAGTAGCCAAAGAATCCCATAGGTTTAAAAGTTGCTTAAGAGTTTTGTGTGAAGCTTTTAACGCTGGGTAAATGTTAAATGCTATGGAAAAAAAGTATGTGGTTGGTCAGTCAGATGACTTGTTTTGTGTATTGGGGTGCTTCTTGGCCATGTCTATCATCTCTACATAAAAGCAAACAATGCATCTGTTTATTAATCCAAATAGACATAAATTTATGTAATATAGTGCATTTGGTCTTTGTACCATTCATTGACAAAACAAACCAGACTCTCTAATGGACCTAGATGTCTGGCTTGCAAGACAAATTGTGCTCGACTTTTGGCTTCTGCAACAGATGGATTTTTTAAATGAAGTGTTGAAACACATATAGTAAGAGATCAAAACCCAGGCATCTGAGGATCTGTTAGTCTTTTTGTCCCTTCTGCTCCATACATTATGCATCATGACAAAGAAACACCATACTTCTACACTGCCATATGGAAATATTGCTTCAAAACAATATTCCTGGATGACATCCTACATCTTATTCAAAACTGATGTGTACATTCTGAAACAGCAAAGATTGTTATGTCCTGTAATTCCTGTGATGCATATGGCTGTTACTCCTGAGGCAGGCTGAGTGAGAAGATGTGCTTTCCATGTTTCTAGAGAAAATGAGAACTTTTGGAATGATGTGAATTTGGAAAAAATCTTGGATACTCTTTGATGAAGCAAATTTTATCTGTATAGATGAACTCCACCGTCACCTAAATGTTAATGACGCCGGGAGAACAGCATGTTGTCCAATATGAATTATGAATACATGCACGCTACATGATATTGCACCCACCTCCAGTCTCCATGGCCAGCTTGTCTTTGTCGAGGTAAATGAGATCCACTGATAGCAGCTGTGCTTCATGCCTTGCCCTTCGGTGAGCAATAATGAGATTTTGACTGCTTCTCAATAATGGAGGTGCTGTGATATTAAAATCAACACTGGTTAATGTGCTCGGAATTGGATACAATGAATATTAGTGCAATCCCTCTGATCTCTGGGTTGAATGCTAATAGGACCCCCTTTCTGAATACTCAGTTCAGGATGTGTGGTTATTTCCATTCATCAAGAATAGGGTCATGGAGGATTACTGGGAACAGAATTGTGGTGGGAACACTGGGTGCGAACTAGGTATACACCTGATTGTGGATGTGATGCCACACTCATTCAAACCTAGAGATAAGTTAGAAACAAGTTAGAAACACGAAAACTTATAAACTTATATATATATAAACTTTAATAAATCTATATATTCACCTCAAATATATTTATTCTCAGCTGAAAGATTAAACATTTTATTGAAAACAATTTTTAAGCTTGTCTGCATGTTACCTCAGAAATGTAGAACTTTTGAAGAGTACAAACAGCCCATGTGAAGTATATTTTTTGTACAGTTTTTAGCTGATATCAGGCAGTAGGTCTACATGTAGTTAACACTGCCTCTGGTAAATTTAGCTGAAGTCTGGTGATTAGCTTTTAGTTAGATCGCTAACCTCTGTGCTAGAAACTTGGTGACATGTAAATGATGTACAGAATAAAACCACCAGACGTTAAACAGCTATAAATTCATTCATTTTTAAAATATTAAATAATAATATGCATTAGTATATTATGAGACAGACCACTTCCCCAAACAATACAAAGTTATTTTTATGTTTAATGCAACTGGAGCCCAGTGTTGTCATTCTTTTACTTCCTGAATTGAAAATCAAATCTCAGCCTCACACCCAGGTCAAGTCCAAAACCTCTTCTCAGATTTATCTTTTAAAATAAATTGCTGTAAGGTGCAGAGGCTTACTCTGGGTGAGGTTACTTAATGGCGAAAATATAGCTTGTTGAAATTCTTTATGTTCAAATCAGCTTCATGATCTTAAGTTCAAACTGAGTTTAAGTCAAAGAAAAGTGAGTTTGCATCATAAAAAAAAATTATGATCTAAGATTTGTGACCTTAGTCCAAGTCCACTACATCAATGCTGGGCTTCTGAGTCATTCCTGACTTATTCCTTTAATGGCACTCCTGTGTGTCGAAAATCATAAGTGCTGAAGAAACTCCTCTCAAAGTAAACCCTTCGTATCTGCTATGATATCCAAGACATTCTGACTATAGTTCATCACCTTCATATACATTTTCCTGTATTCATCTCTTTATCCTGTGGTGAATACTTAAGTTCTCTACTGCCAGTGGAAATGACATTTGCTGGAAATATGGCTTTATGATTCCAAGGCATAATGCTCCTTATACCTGATTTGAAGTTTCCTCTCTGAGCTTATCATCAAATGTGTTTGATTGAGAAGACGGAACAATTCTGACTCACTTGTCCGACTTAACAAATGCAGAGATTTGTGCCTCGTGTTTGAAGCTTACACCTTAAAATATGTAATTTATGTGCCATTTCATCCATCTGAATCCAAGGTTAGTGTAGGAGCAAGATGATTATGCTTTACCTACACTGCTTCTGGAAAGAGTTGATGCATCTGTAGCAGATATTGATGTGAGTTAAGCCCTGGTGATATAAAAGCTGGCAGAGACTTGGGAGTTATGACAGGGTGGCAAGCAGGTTTTGATCAAAGGGATTAGTCTGGCTTCTTTCAGAGGCCTTAGACCCAGGGTAGTGAACTCCATAATTCCTAATCCTATTGCCTGCCAGCTCCACAGATCCTAAAGTGTACCTCAGCACTGTCATATTCTTATTAATATTGTGATACCATTTTAACGCATAGCAGATACACCAACTTTTTGTCCTTCAACAGATGTACACACTGAAACATTGTAAAGCAAGATATTGAAAACCACAGGAGTCACCTTATCCATCTTATTCATAGATTTGGCTGATAACTTGATCTGAATTAAACCAAAACTAAAAAACAAAACACTCTTTTCTTTAGAGGGCTCGCTCTATAAAATAAACAAGATGAACTAACAACCTATAGACCTCCCCTTACCCAGGCAGGCCATTAAACACTGCCTTGTGAATGATGAAAAGATTCTGTACAATAGGAGTTTTCATGTGCTTTATTAATATTTTCTAGTTTATGAAAGTAGTTGAAAGGGGTCATGGTAGCCATTAAGCAGATTAATGGTCTACGTTGGGTAAAAAAGATGCAATAAACCTAAAAAGTTAATGCTGTCATTTCTGCGGAAGGGGCTTATGGGAAAGCAAGCCAGAAAGCAACTAACAGGCATAATTCAGAAAGGTAATGTCTGATAACTGCAGACAAGACGGATATCTCTTGGCTATATTATGGAGTGTGTTGAGAGGTGCAGGCACATTTATGTTCATTATTTATAAGCAGTAATGAAGACTGTAATGAAAAGTGGACACAACGATAAATATGAGGCAGCAATATATCCTGCCAGATAATCATTGGGGCAATTAAGGTGTCTCACAGAAATGGCATCAGCCAACATTTTTTCTTTCCACACACAAAGTATATGGAATTTTGGGGTAAAACAGTCATTTTAATCAAAGATATGGCTCAATTGCCAGAAATAAGATTTATTTTATATTATTTTATATTCACTTAATGGTGAGAAATGTTGAAAGGTCTTATTTTTATTTATAAATATGAGATTATTTTAAAAAGATAATAATTTACATTATTGTTCAATCAACATTCATATAATTCATCTAAATATAGTTTCTCACACCAGGTCACATCTCTGATTTGTGCTGATACTACACCTCTGACGCATTATTATAAAGATGATCGGTGGTAGGAGTGCTTAAAGGATCCTGTCTCCTCTTAGTTGTGACCCTATTGTGTATTTAGAGCGTCTGTAACATTTCGTTCAACTAGTCTTTGCAAATATGTTTGTAGTTGAGGAGTTAATACAGATTTTATATATTCTGTACATATGCATAGATATATATGTTGGTGTGTGTATCAGACTGTACATCATATTCCCCAGCTATATGCCTAAACTAGTGCTCAGTGTCAGAAATACTCAGCATTCTTAACATGCTTTCCCTGTATCAAAGCCTATCTATCTCTATATAAGCCTTATATCCTTAGCTGTTATTCTTTGGTTACAATCTTGTAGTGTTAAAAAAGTCTGCCGGTTCTCATAATCCCATAGGATATTTAAGTCTGGTAGCTTTCATCTTTCAAGGCAGTAATGGCAAGTGACACACTGTAGACTTGACTGCCATGACCAAACTCCTCTTTAACTATTAAAAAGTTTATGAGTGTTGACTTGGGTAAACCACTGACTTATGTTTCAACTGTATCATATTAAGTGTCCATTTTCATATTAAGTGTAGAGTTTATTTAACAGAATGAGAAACCAAATCATAATCAGAGAAGCAGGTCAGATGAAAATGCAAGAAGGCAAATGCAACCAACACAAACATGACTATTAACAGGAAAGTTAGGCAAGACTTTGCAAAGATTAACTGGAAACTAGTGTTTATGTAGTGGGAGTCAGGTGAACTCAATAACCTGGAAGTGTGTGATGATCCAGGTGTTGGGAATCTCTGGTGGTTTGTCATCAGGTGAGCCCCTGACAATGTCAACCTATTTTGGATTAGTTCTATAATAATGAACATGGCAACAGAGCAAATAAGATTTCCAAGGCAGATAATCATTATCTTGGCAAGCTCTAATACACAAGCACCTCTAGTTGGGTGTCATTAAAAAATTAAAACAGTTTTCAACATACACAGCAATGTTTAGCGTTCTCACTTTGTTATGATAACTAGCTTATCAGAACCAGAACAAAAACGACAGCTTCAAATGCTGGCATTTTAAACACAAAATCATCACTTATACATCAATTGTTTTTCCATAGCTCATTCAAAGTTGAACAATGGATCATGAGATTAATTTTAATTTTTAAAATCTGCTGGAGGACATGAATGCCATTATTCAACAGAGCAAATAAACATTAAGGGGTTATACCAGACCCAGTGATATTGAACTGCTCTTCTGCAGCAGCCACTCTAGAATTCCAAATCAACAAAGAGTCAACAAAAGACCAGTGACAGGGGTCACATCAGCCGATACGTCCTTCATTATTAGATCCTGTCTTCAACTGCACCTTTGTGGAAGCATAAACAACCCAAGGTCGGTCTCCGTAGTCATATATAATGGCAATGCCAAAGACTTTCAAAAGTCCCATTACACACCATTGCATGAAAGCAACATAACCTTTTATGTTCAATGTGTGTTTGTGTACACACTCAAGTGTGCAGTCTGCTGCCTGTCTGTAATAAACACCATTTCTGAGGTGATCTGTAAATATTAGAACTATTCAAGGCCCTGGTCCATTTTCAGTCCAATATCAAAGCCTGTCAATCAAGCAAAGATTCTTCTTTCGCTTTTCTCCTTACCTTAACCCTGTTCGGTCTTCATCCTCCTCCTGTCTCTTTCTCATTTTGCATGTCACACAAATTGCACTCCTTTAAAGGATTATAGCCTTCTCTCCCTTCACTAATTATTCAAATCCATGGATCTTAGTTACATTTTACACATGCACTAAAAGACAATTCAGTAGCATGTCAACTTTCATTCATCCAGTCATTCATCTTATGTAGCTGCTTTATTCTGGTCAGGGTTGTGATTTATTCAGAGCCAATCCCAGCAAGACTCTGCGCAAGGTGAGAGAATCCAGTTCGGATGGGACGTCGGCCCATTGCAAGGCACGCATCAACTTTAGGGCTATGACACCTATGTACATGAATCCTTCATGAAAACTGACTTAGTGTTACAAATAAAATCCAAAAGGCTTATTCCTGTAGGTGCCAGATGTCCTAAATACTGTTAATTAAATGCAATTTTACTTTATGACACATTGACATAATAACAAAGCTAAATAACAGATTTAGTCATGATCCACATTACTTATTATGGGTGTAAACATTATACTTGCACATACACAGATTTAGAATTTTAAGGCCTTATTTCAATTGTTGCCTTCAGAATCAATCAGTTAACTCAAATCATCTGAAGGTTACACCCATAATACCCATCGTTATTTGCCATGCCTGCTTGTTAAAAGGTGCAGGATCTTTATCAGTACCTAGAATAATAAACACAACAGCAGTGTAATGTCTTAGTCTTTTGGTCTTGGTTGAAAACCCAGTTAAATCAAGCATTTTATTAAATTGCTTTTCTGTTGGGTTCTGTTACTGTCATGTACTTTTTGGTAAATGCTCTTATTCAGACTGACTTAAATTTACCATTTATACAGCTAAGCAGTTGAAGGCCTTGCTCATGGGCTCAGTGCTGGCAGCTTGGTGATCCTGAGATTTGAACTCACAACCATCCAAACAGTAGGCCAACATCTTAACCACTGAGCTACCACTTTCCCCAATACTACCCCAAAGTTTTGATGTTTGCTGTCAAACCCCCCCCTCTCACAATCACTCAGTTTCGTTGACTACTGGGACACTTTATGTTGTCTGGTACCCTCATGCCTATGTTACCTGTATGGTTATCGCTTTTATTTATGCTGTTGTGCCTTGACCTGTCAGAGACTGCGCTTGTACTCTGATCATCCTTTAAAATCACTGTAGGATAAGAGCATACTTAATAATATGTCTATGTCCATGACCTTGCTTCAGTGGATAATCTCCGGTGTATACTTTAGACTTGTACTTAAAAACTGTTGCTGTCAATCTTAACAACTGTCATGTGATCATCCCAGGACTCTTATTCACAATCTGCTGAAACTGAACATCCTTTCAACACAATGATTTATAATTCCACCATTGAGCATGGTTTGTCTCAAGGTTTCCTCTTCTTGTTGTCTCTGACAGCTTTTCCTTCCATCTGAGTTTGGGGAGTTTGACATCCTGGAAATTTTCCAGTGGTACAAAGGATTATGTTGTAATGGACCTTAACCGTACAGCTGTAATACGGCCTTTTGCCAGCAACAAGGTGTCATTCGACGCATGTGTTATGTCATCACCATTTTGTTTCAGTTTATTTACAGAATTTTTATTCGCATTAGGAGCATTTGGAAGTGTTTCTTTTCAAAATGCTAAATATGTATAAGGAGTTCCTATGGTATGCAAAATACCCATACTATTTGTCTCTGATGGGTGTAAAGCAGGTACTTATTGTTACATAATAATTATATAGATCTTCATTTGAGCCACCACATTTTATTTTATTCTTTGCAGGTTGTTTTTTTTTTCACGCTGGCATTCAAAGGTATGAAAAACTATGAGGTTATAGCCCCATGAGAGGTGCTTCTAGAAGTGTATCACCCTTCCTGGTGAATCTCGTACAGTTATTATTTTAGAAAGCTAGAAGAATAATGAGATTTTGGTCTCGGTCTTACAAAAATACAAGCAATTTGTGTACCGACATCACAGCCTCCATAATTCTAAGTATTTATTCATTGTATCTGATGGATGTTTGAACCTGCTGAGGCTATATTGATATTGAATAGCAGTAGTGTAACACAGAGACCAATCAGACCTTTCAGACCACTCACTTGTCTCTTCTTAAGCCATCATGCCCTCTTTATTGCTGCTTTGTGTCCTGAGGGAAGGGAGTGTTGAATTGATTTGTGCAGTGAAGCCCAGATTGAATTGATTTGCTCTTTGCAAGATCTTCCCTACACCTGTAGTCTGGTGTGAGCCACTGTGTGGCTAGCCTCTAGACTGAGGCGTGTCATTTCAGGGCCAGTCACAGGCTGTTAGGTGTGACTCTGAATTCCCCATACTCAGCTCCTCGGCTCTGCATGGCTGTAAACAAAGTCTGGCACCCTGCTGTCTGCTTTATTATCTCAGCGGAGGAAGCGTCACCTGTGGATTCACTTCACCCAGAGTCGTTTTCTCTCTCCAAGCTGAATCTTCCACCTGCACTGGAGGCAGCATCGGGCTATTACTTGAAACTTAATGATAGTCATTTAACACAGTAAGCAGTATCATAGTGAAGGAGCTAAATGGTATGTATGTAGCTAGTCAACTTACCAGCTAGCTAAATCAGTTAAACACAAAATTTTGCCTGTTAAAATCCTAGATGGTGGGTAAATCTTTGGGCTAACATTATTCTAGTTAAGTAGTCTCAACTACTTAAGAAGCAGACATTTTAAACAACTTTTTGCTACTTATGGACTACTTGAAGCTCCGAAACACTGCTAGTGTCTTCTTCATGACCATTCGTTGTGGCTGACTTTTATATTGCACTGAGCAAGCCGCAGCTTACAAACTGTCAAATTCTGAGCCTTCAGTTTGAGATGTGTTGGACTCTGTACACGATTTTACTTTTAGACATATATTGCCTGTAGCTCTTTTTCTGGAATGAAATGCATCAAGCCACATCTGAACAAACAATATAACCTAGAAGAGATATCGATCTTAAATAGAAAAAAAAAGAAGAGATTTCTTTACTTAAGAAACAATACAGCTTGTTCCAAATGATTTGTGCCAATCAATACTTTTGCATTACTAGGGCAGGTTGTAGAAACGTGCTCTAAATGTATCTTTCCCCAAGCTTCAACAAACTAGACTTACCAAATCGTGTATGGGTCTATTTAAGACCAGCATACTCAGAAAATGCGTTAGACACTAATTGCTTTGCTTTTAAATAATTCCCTGGTTACGCTGTTTGTCTTCCGCATGCTTTGCTCTTTCATAGTGAATCCATTTCTACCATGATGTTCACACATACTCGTCTTCATCAAAAGAGCTTTTTAACAGTAGGTGGCAGTAGTGTACTGCCATGGATTCTGGATTTCTTAAATGAAGGAAATTGATGTATCTGTATATCGTATGTTGAGTAGAGATAGCTTATAGGCTTAAATATGCTCTGGCTTGCAAGCAGTCCTACACTGTCAGATATATGGATTTGTGCCATGTAAGCCAATGCACAGAGAAGATGCACAGAGAATCAATACATACTACATATTGCGGTACATACTATAGTGTGGAGTAATAATCTCAGAATAGACATAGTCGTCTTCTTTCAATAGGTAAAGCAGTTCTATAAATCTTTTTCTGAATGAGAAGATTGTAGTGTGTGTTTTTTATTTTGTAGTAAGAAGATAAATGCTTTAACTGACATGCTGTATCAATACATAGTTCTTTTTGTTTGTTATCAGTCCTAGCTTTTGTTCAATGTACAAAATGGATCAGCTATTTAGTTCAGTTGGTTTGCATCAACAGAAAACAAAAAAAAAAACCCTGTGTATTTTAGCAATATGCATATTAAAGGGGAGCTGTTAATTTCATTTGTTTCCCATAATGACCTCCTTGAACCTCTCAAGCTGAGCACAATTACCACGGCCTATTAAATAGATTGTTCATTTGAATTGAAATTAATATTCCTGCAATTAAATGCTGTAAGGTTAACTAACTTTGAAAGTTGAGGAGACAGGCCAATATGATTATTGAATTGCTCTTGATTGCTCCTTCGGCAAAAAAAGGCCTAGAACATGCCTGAAATAGAAAATGAAATTATATGCCAATACCTTTGGAGAAATGATAAGCAGAAATGTCCCAATTAATGAATCCTTTGTGTGAAAGGAAAGAAATGAATTATATTACTAAATATTGCACATTGAAATTGACAAAGAAATTAAAAGAAGACCGATCGGCTGGAGAATATAAATTGGCTTCATTGTCTTAGAAAGATTTGAAAGAAAAATTTTTATTAATTAAACATAGTCTGATTAAAGCTGGAAGTTAATTAGTTTACTAGTTTATGTCGCTGTTCTCTGTTAATTAGTATAGTCTGTAATTGGTTATAAAAATGTTATAAGAGACAATGGGAAGATATTAATTGAGATTTTTAACTTTATCTAATAATCAAATACATTCTGGTTGAATGATCTTGATGAAGGATTTTTTTCTGTAATGAAGTAGAGATTTCATATTTCTTTTCCGAAATGTGTAATAGGAAAATGTATGATTCTTAGCACAAGTAAAAACTCTCTCTCTCTCTCTCTCTCATATGGAAATATTATTTAATTGGCACCGTTCTAAAATCATGTGGAGAGAATTAGTGAGTGATGGGATAAGGCCTCTGTGGTGAAGCCAAACAACTCCACTCACACAAATTCTTAATGAATTCTTGATATGTCCGAAGGAAGAAGGGATTTGTTAATATATAATCCCCATCCATAGAAATGAGAAGCAGGATCCGCTTGCAGTGGAGCATCATTTATATACAAAGAAGCAATAAATAATGACAAAACATATTGCTCAGTGATGGATGGATTCCCTTCTCTATTCAGCGTTTGTTCTCTTCCTATCTGTTAAGAACAATTGTCAGAGAGTGGTGGATAGAGAGAGAGTGAAAGAGATTATTCTGAACAGTGTGTTGATTTGCAGCTGTGTCTTCTCACTACTCTCTAAGGGTACTCAACATCTCTGTCATCACCCATATCCTCCATCAGCTATTTACACTCTTCTTTTCTTTCTTGCAGATCACTATAGTCCCATCTTACAATGCTCTGGGTAGGAAACACATTTAGTGTTAGGCCCTGCAATTTTTGTGAACAGATCTTGAAAAAAATACAGGTAAATGTTTTCTCTAAAGGCTGTGATATGAATGGATTGCACCATGTGCCTTTTGTCCTTTGGCCCGAGCAGCAAAGATACTTTATGTAACGCTACATCCATATATACAATGTCTCTCAGCAACAAAGCAACTGGAGACCATTTATTTCAATGAGAGCTGGTGACTTTCAGTAAAATGAGCATCAGTGATCATTGGCAACCAAATGTGGGTATGTCCAGCAATGAAATAATGTTAATATTGAGTGATGATACTAATGGGAGCAAAGACTTATCTGTGGTAAAAAGCATCTCATATTATATGATGCACATACAGTATATACTACTGAATTTTATCTACAATTGCCAATTCTTCCTCTAGAATGGTTTATTTTACAAGCAAGAAAACTGATTTGTTGTCAACTGGAATGCTAGTTCCACCATCCACTGATAAACCTTTTTACTATACTGTACAACCAGTAGTAGGAACACCTCATGGCGATTTTTCAGTGATAAAATCTGTAGCATAAAACGGACTAGAATGCATAAGCTAGTTACCTGTTCAGTAGGAAGACTACAGTTAGAGGAATGATTTTTATCTGCTTTTGTTTTAAAGGAATGGTTCATGGTGTGTCATCAGGAACAGATTAGTACATCCTGGGTACACAAAATTCTGGGTACACAAACATTAACAGTTGTAATTTATTTTAATTTGTATTGAATAGAGCTGGAGTGGTCTTAGTTACACAACTGGTTTATTTATTTTTACTTTTCACCTTGCAGTCTTGTTCACCAAATTATCAAGTGCCTCTCTATAACAAGTTCCAATTCAATGGGCTGCAGTAGCAGTATTTTTTTGGCCCAGTCTTAATTCTGAGTAATTAATCCGATCCATCATGCTTAAGTTTCATTTTATTGACACACTTTATGTGGGTTCTCAGTTATCCAAGCTCCAGTTCCAAATAGGTTCCAAATTGAGACCAACATTTCTGTATTTATTTAAGATTCTGTCATCTTACCTTCACTGGATTGTGTTCTATGTATCATATTATGTTTGACAGCTTAATGGCCTAAATCACTACAAATCTGTGCTTGTTGCTCACCATGCAGTGGCCAGATCCCCTGTCTGTGATGATTAAGTGTCTCTAATTCTGTATTAATCATATAGATCTAAAGAACTGTGAATTGCACTATATTGTCACACACTGTCAGTCTGGCTAGTGCCTTTATTTTGTTCCTGTTTACATTTTTCCTGAAATAAGTGCTGTTTCTTCTTCAGAGCTGCCCAGGGCTGTCTCTTTACCTTGAAGGACAATGAATAAGAATACAAAAATAATGTAATGTGGGGTTGTTCAGATTGCATCTTTTCATTGCAGTCATGTTACTTGTCTCTGAATAAAAAAAAAAACAACAACCTACAAATAACTGCTTTATCTGAGCAGTCTGAGCACTGGCACTGTTGAAAAATCGAATTTGTATGAACTGTTCAGCGTTCTCATGATCAAAGATACCACTTCTGTGAAAGGTTAAAGAAGTAAGACAGGATGTCGTAAGTTTGCATGAATGAATAGCCGTCATGTATTAAAGCATATGACTTTTACACAATGAAGGTCAGAGCTAATTTGATTCCTGCTGAAAAAGAAAGTCATGGAGGAACAGTCATATCTGCTTAACATGTCTAACTTGCTTAAAGCGAGCAAATACATATTACCATTCACTTTGAAACCCTGGACCTGAGTGGTGATTAATTTTTTATTGTCTAAATTTAGATTTTTAATTTGCAACTATAAGATCAAATGAGTCATTTCTATGGCCAGCCAGCAGCAGTAATCCTTTATGACACAATGAGGGACACCAGGGACCAGACCTCTCCTTGAGCTGAGCTGATGGGCGACAGCTGTCTGTCTCTTCACAGCTCTCACTTTGTCTCCTCACCTCTTCTACTGTTTTTACCTCTTACATACAGAACTTTAGATACACATCCTTTCCGTTTCCTAAATGTGACACTGCCAAATTCATTTAATACGTTTGTTTCTTCAAAATTATGTTATCCAATACCACAGCAATGCTTAAACACACACACTGTAAAAAGTAATCACCAAACATTTTCAGTAAACTCTACTCTGTCTGTCTGTCTGTCTGTCTGTCTATCTATCTATCTATCTATCTATCTATCTATCTATCTATCTATCTATCTATCTATCTATCTATCTATCTATCTATCTATCTATCTATCTATCTATCTATCTATCTATCTATGTCTGTCTGTCTGTCTGTCTGTCTGTCTGTCTATCTATCTATCTATCAGTCAGTCTGTCTGTCTGTCTGTCTGTCAATCAATCAATCAATCAATCAATCAATCAATCAATCAATCAACCTATCAAATCTATCTATGTCTGTCTGTCTGTCTGTCTGTCTCATTTCATTATCTATTTCATACTCCTATCTATCTATCTATCTATCTATCTATCTATCTATCTATCTATCTATCTATCTATCTATCTATCTATCTATCTATCTATCTATCTATCTATCTATGTCTGTCTGTCTGTCTGTCTGTCTGTCTGTCTATCTATCTATCTATCAGTCAGTCTGTCTGTCTGTCTGTCTGTCTGTCAATCAATCAATCAATCAATCAATCAATCAATCAATCAATCAATCAATCAACCTATCAAATCTATCTATGTCTGTCTGTCTGTCTGTCTGTCTCATTTCATTATCTATTTCATACTCCTATCTATCTATCTATCTATCTATCTATCTATCTATCTATCTATCTATCTATCTATCTATCTATCTATCTATCTATCTATCTATCTATCTATCTATCTATCTATCTATCTATCTATCTATCTATCTATCAGTCTGTCTGCCTGTCAATCAATCAATCAATCAATCAATCAATCAATCAATCATGTCTGACTGAGGGTGTATTCCTGCCTTGCACCCAGTGATTCTGAGATCCTGACCAGGATAAAGCAGTTTCATGAAATGAATAAATAAATCATAATAATTAAAAAAAAAAGAAAAGGAAATAAGTTCTTTGATATACATATGGGATATGGGTCACACATAGTATAAGGGTCACATATAAGAAATGAATTCATATTAACAGTAAAGACAGCATCAACAGTAACTTTATTCGTGATTTCTTTATTATCCTACCCCAGTAATAGTGAGTTCTTGAATCTGATTAGTAAGAAGCTGTTGATTATTTTTTTTGTCACAGCAGCTCTGATAGTAATAGGGAAGCAATCTGTAATTCAAATCAAAGGTTTGTGTTAATGCACTCCTTCTAAAATACATCAGTGAAGAAAAATTAAAAAAATGTTATTTTTTATTGTGAAAAAATTGCTAAACTTTGGAATGTGAAAATTTCATTAACATTCACAGAAGGAGTCTCAAGTGTCAGTGCAAAGTTTCTGTCACTGGAAAAGCCTTTGTAAGATTCTCTGTAGAACAATAAGATAATAAGCTTTTTCTCTTCAAGACACAGAAAAAAAGAGGTTGTTGAGGGAATGAATGTTTATAGCTACTATAACGTATCGTGGGTTGTTCATTAATAGATGAAATATATAATTCAGTATTGTAATCTCTTGGAAGTTGCTGTGGTATAAGACAAATAAATCATTAGATTGTATTGGGAAATCAAGAATGGTAGCAGTACTGTTATTCTTTATTTCTAATATGACTTTTTCTGGAAATGTATGTCACTCTTGATGTGTAAACAATCTGTTTAAGAAATACTCATATGAATTTGTTTAAATTTGGATCTTCATTGCTCGGTAATATCTTCTTTATAATCTTCTAATTGTCTTTTCTACTTTTCTGAGTAATGTGAGTTTTTACTGTAAAACAAAGCTATAGTAATACTGAATACTTTCAATACATATGCATACAGATAAATCATGTGTGTCATTGAAGAGGTAAAATTTGCATTACAAAAGTGGATTGAAAGTATGATTACAGAGTTAAAACCAAGCTCATGCTTAGTACCTGTTAGCTATGAATTTATTTATATTACTCTTTGTAAATGACTTCACTGAAGTATAACCATTTTCTTGTGGTTATTTACTGTATATTAGCTTAAATGTACCAGTGGCATGTTATTTCCAGCGTTAGAGCTGAGTAAACTATGTGTGGGAAAGGAGTCAGTAGGGGCGGAGCGTTGGAGTTCTGTGAAAGGACATGGCAAAACAGTTGTAATCAGTGCTCATTACCTAATTAGCCAGCAGAGGCTAGACCAGAATTCCTATCCAGGAGGCAGGCAGAGAAAGAAGTACACACACACACACACACACACACACACACACACACTGCTGTACTCCTCCAAGACTGCATAAGACTTAACTGAATTGAGTGGAAACATGGTCACCCCAACAACAACTGAACACATTTCCCAATTTACTGAGGTCATAATACAGTTTCTACTTGTCCAGGTCATTAGATTTTAGAGAATCTGTTTCAAGCCCCTGGACAGGCATATCATTTGAGGTTAGTCTCTGGACTCTGTTTTGGTGCTGGGGTTTGCTGGAGCTGCAGCCTGGGGGGAGCAGCTGCTGATTAGAGAGCAGGAAGCATAGCCAGTACCAGCCTGGGTTAATGAGAGAAGATAAATGAATAGGCATACATCAGCTTTATTGTGCAAGGTCCTACCATTACAAAGGATTTATTCAGCAATAGGTTTTGGAAGATGAAACCAATGACTCATTAAGGAATGCAGAAAAGAATACAAATGTATTTTTTTGTGTGATTTTACTGCCTTTTAGCTGCCTTGATTGGGATGGATAAATGCTATCCAGGTGTGTGTGTGTGTATGTGTGTGTGTGTGTCTGAGAGAGAGGGAGATTTGGTGGGCAAGATATGAATCA
This sequence comes from Hemibagrus wyckioides, assembly GCF_019097595.1. NCBI lineage: Eukaryota > Metazoa > Chordata > Actinopteri > Siluriformes > Bagridae > Hemibagrus > Hemibagrus wyckioides. The sequence continues at coordinate 17,486,648 of NC_080717.1, read as the reverse complement.
CCATCCATTTGCTTTCGATGAAAATGCTGTATGGATATCAGACCTCAGCAATTGCATACAGTATCAGTCTCCATGGCCAAAATGTGCACATTCAATTTCCCTGCAGAATAAATCTTGTGCGATGAATACGTCTCGGGAGATGAATATATTTTGAGCGATGTTTGACCTTGTGGACCTTCTGCTATGACACTCTCCCATCCATGCTGAATCAAACCAGCTTCTTCCACCAATATCGATGAGTAAATATGTGTCTTATCGATCTCAAGCAGGCCTCTTTGACAGCGAACACACATTTGCTATTCAGAGAGGTGTGTTGTGTTATCGTTATGCTAATGGATAATGGATAGAGCATGACAGATAATAAGGAGTCCGGCATTCACCTCATGCAGGGCTGTTGTGTCTAACGATATCTGTAAACTTCGCCCGTTTTTTCCCCCTGATTGTTGGCATTCTCCAGCATTGTGTCAAACTCTACAGCAGAAAAGATGAATCTTAATAGGCTGAACATTATGTACACAAACAACCTCTTATACAGCCCCCAAATGGCTTAACCTGTCTATGTGGTGGCAGATTTGTATTATGGCTTTAAGCTTTTAAATCTTTTCTTTCACCAATATTCTCCATAGTATGTTCAAGGTCAAATGGGCACGTTTCAGGTTAGATAAAACTGATTCGCTGGCCATTTTGTAGCACTATAATAAGAAGTAGCCTGTAGGTTTGACCTGTAGAGAACAAAAGAATTCTACAGCCATCATCATGATATAAAATACCACGCCTACAAGTTTTAATGGAAAAAAAATCAGCTTATTGCTCCTTCAAAAGTGTCACGTATAAATGGACCTTTTGCTGCTGAATAAGACTCAGTAAAGTGCACTGACATCAGCTATCCATATAAGAGCTCTTCAATCTAAGACTTCATAAGCATTTATGGAAATGAAACTCTGGATTCACTCGGCCTCTGATCTCAATGAAATAGGGAGCAAAATGAGATGAGAGCTGGGCTGAGAGAATTTTGACAATTGCTGCCTTAAATCACATCTGACTGTACAATTGATCTTGTTCCTTGTGATAAAATCCTACGGAGGAATGTGCAAGAGAGAGAGAGAGAGAGAGAGAGAGAAAGAAAGAAAGAAAGAAAGAAAGAGAGAGAGAGAGAGAGAGAGAGAGAGAGAGACTTAGATTCTGCCCACCTCAATACACATCTACTGATTTCATAGACCTGTTTCTCTTCTCAGTAATTTGGTGAATGTTGTGAATGTAAATCATTCATTCATTCATTCATTCATTCATTCATTCATTCATTCATTCATTCATTCTTTTATAAATCTTCAGTAACAGTGTTACCCTTGTCAGGGTTGTGCTAGGAATGACTTTTAACAATCATAATGTTAAAAAAGTATTAGTCTAATTGTATTTTGTAAGCAAAATCCGTTTTAGGACATTCCAGTTTTTAAGCTATTTTATTTGTGCTGCAAAAAAAGTGTCTTTAATTAAAAGCCTTAATCAATGCGTAATAAATCTGTGTATCATATTAAGCCATTTAAAGACAAATTCTAAGAATGTAATTGGATGAGCTGGTGACTCAGCTGAAATCATTGCTTCTGAAACCATGTGAAATCTCCTTAAAGCTTTGTGATGGATGAGGGATGTGATGTGATGTTTAGAGCAGAGATATTTCCACCATGTTCAACTCCTACCTCTTTACTGAATCTACATCAGCCTCCTGCACCACTGATCTGACTCTAAACTAGCTGACTGGGACTGAATAGTGATGTGCAACCTGCAGCTTCGAAAATGTCCTTTCACACAGCACTGGTCACAACGGAATTCAATCTGCCACTGCGCAATGATTTTACGCAACCTTTATTTAGTTTTAAAGGACAACAAAAATAACCTGTGGGAGGAATTCAATTAGGAGCGGGCAGAAGTGGGATTAAAAACGTGTCATGTGATCCATTAAAGAAAAAATATCGAAGTAAAATAAATAAATAAATAAATTCCGCATGTGGTCTTGCAGCAGGCTGGAGAATTGACTTCATCCAGATTGAAATATAAAAAATAACAAAATATGTTTAGCCTGTTTTCTTTCCATTCCCTGACCTGCCTTTTAGATTCTTTTTCACTGCCATCAACAGCTTCCCACATTAATGACTAGCTAATATAGAAGTTGAACAGATGACTAGCTCATTTATCACCTGGCTTTATGAGGTGGGAGAAATCCAAAGAATCCAGAGTAAACAACTCTGTGCAACTCCACACAGACACTAAACTGAATTCACGATCAACCTGGGGATCCTGTAGCTACATTTTAGTCTTTATTATCTCGGGAACTTATATTTATTTCAGAATGCCTGTATTGGAGTTTCTCATGCCTGTTTCTGATGTCACTATCATCCTCATTAGCTTTTACCTGCCGTATAGACCACCTGCATATCTGGCCCACATATTGCTCTCTTCATTTCCTCTTCTCATTCTATTGCATAGCTCTCATCAAGGGGGGAAAAGGGAAGCCTGGTTATTATTAGATTGAGTTGCAATCTCAATCACTCCTTCTGTGTGATAAATTGTTTGTTGCTTTTGGAACCCTTGAAACACTGTTTATTGAAAAGCCTCCGTGAAGCTGTGAAATGATTTCCTCTATTCAAATGGAATTATAGGCCCTAGAATAATTGGATGTTGGAGATGTGGATACGGTGGGGCTTGTGTTTGAATCAAACAATGCCTGCGGTGTGCTTGCTTTGCCAGCCTCAGTGATCAGTAATCAGAAGCATACTGATGTCCACTGTCTCACCATGAGTCTATTTCAGCACATTCTTGCCTCCAGCCAACATGGGGTTGGCAGAGCTGCACTGACTCTTAGAAGCTTCTGGAAAATGGAACTGAATTAATCTCCTCCTCCTATGAGTCAGGGGGCTGAGATTTCTCAGTTCAAGATTCTCCTTTTCTGCAGCTCTGTTCTTAAGTTTTATCATGTATCACCATCATCACAGCACCTATATTTTAATTCAATTTCTAATTCAAGAAATCCAATAAAGAAAACAAGCCTCTTCTGTGCGACCCTGGATGGTGGTCTGATAAACCAGTAGAAGAGTAAAAACAAACAGTAGTCAGTGTGTTCAGTATAGGGATATTGTTAATAAAAGTCCTGGGATGGTCAGTACTACTCTACAGTATGTGAGTCAGACTGAAACATTAATGAATCTTGGGGATAAACTGGTTTTGTAAAGTTTTTAGAGGATCTAATTGGAGTTATAATCACCTGCAGAAGGTGAGTCACATGTTTATATGTTATGTATTGTATATTTAGATAGCACCTTTAACTTTGCGTATGGAAAAACTCAAAGACTCATCAGCATAGAAGTGAAAGCCAAATTACAGGTGCAAGGGGTGGATATGAAAGGAGATAAGGGGCCTAGAACATCAACACTGTGGGTGTTACTATCTAAGGATCTAATCAGAACAGTTCAAAGCCAGTCTCTGTGTGGCAGACCTGAGGCTTTCTGATTGGACTCAAGATTGAGAAAGCACATGGTAGATAATCTCCTTGGCTGAGCGGAGGTTTAAGGCCGCTGATGTTTCTGACCCAGGATCAGTGTATTATAGACTCAGAGAAAGATGTGCTTTGTGCCAGGCACTCCATCACCATGAGGGAAGAGTATTGAGACTACCTGCCACTGTAGACCACAGTCCATCATTCTCAATCTCCTGGATTACAGGCATCTGGATGCATTTGTGTCCCCCTATGTAGTATGTCCCTTTAAGGAAATCGCAGTTTAACACTGTGTGTCCATTTTTAAACCAATGTTCAAATAAAACCACTGAGTTACTAAAGCTGAGGATTCAGATTTAGCTGTATTTAGTTTTAGTAATATATAGTTAAATGGAAAAGCTATTTGCTGCTGGATGTTTAATATGCTTAAGCAGCTGATGTGTGCCTTGCTGATTAATCAGAGTGTACTTTTATTAATGGGGCTTATTTCAGAGTAATGAGTGGGGGTTAGCACTGACGTAACCCTGCGGCTGAATTAGGGTGATAGAGGTGTGTGTGTGTGTGTGCGTGTATGTGCGCAAGTTTTTAAATCTTGGTGTGGACAAAATGGACCCAGAAGAATATGAATATCTGACAGTTATACCCTTTTGGGACATTTGACTAGTCCCAGTGAGGAAAATGACTTTTTACTGAATGTTTACAATGTTTTGTTAAAAAACAAACGACAACTAAAATGCTATATTTTTAGTTACCAGTGTTAAATGTATAGTTAGATTTAAATGTAGTTTAAGTGTATATTTAAGTGTATTCAATCAAATAGTTGCATTAATAATTATGGCAATGAAAGGTCAATCATATAACAAGTAAGTCAATCATTTGTGTGTGTGTGTGTGTGTGTGTGTGTGTGTATGTGTGTGACTGTGACATAAGAGAAGGGGATCATGAGAGGAAGTGCTTTAGGAGAACATGATGCATGAAATAACAGCCTTCTGAAATGCTACACCAACACATGAAATTTGTCGCACTTGACATCCAATTTCACCCAGGCTAACTGGCTTTTTCGGAATCAATCATTTTGGAATATATACATCTTTTTATCCTCTTAAGAATGAGGAGTTGTTTTAGGGATCTTGTTGAGATATATTTACAAGATCTTTGGAGGGTGTCCTGTATGTACACATATTTCCAGAAATGAACTCAATTTGCTTAGAGAGCTGAAACATTCCACTTTTGCGTTTCAGACCTGATGGGACAGCAGAGTGCGTTGGCACCTGGACAGTCGTCCCTGCTTTAACACTCACAGCTAAGCTGCCTGTGATGATTCAAAGCCATCAACTGCTGTTCCCCCAGAAATACACAGCCAAATTGGACACTTCACACACACTTTCACCTCCTTGATGGTAATTGCCTCCCAGCTCAGCTGGGCCCATCATGGCAGGGCGGATGCACACAGAACAGATGGACTCTTCAGCAGGGTGCATTTGCTCCTCTCTCTCTCTCTCTCTCTCTCTCTCTCTCTCTCCATCTTACATTAAGCCACAGTGTTTGGAAACCTCCCTGGAAATTGCCTGCTCACTATGCAAACAGTGCCCGGACTGACTGCTGGTTAAACATGGCCACCAAGCTCTGGATATTACAGCACACCTACTTGCATTGGTTTGACCACAGCAAAACTGGAGTGCCTTTAGAAAGGCCAGGCTAGTACACTAGAGTGTGCATTTTTTTGTTATTAATTTACAGAGCAACACAGGGTCTGAAAAGGAGGTCAGTGTGTGCGCTGATTTTGGAGATTGCTTGTACTAAAACCTTAAACCTAAAACCTCATAATATGCAGACCATTATCTCTGCTTGCTATTTAGTTAGTGTTCATGGTGCCATTAAAAATCTGTGCAGGTATTTAGGGAGCACTTTGACTGAACCTAAATTTAGAACCCAAACAGCCACACTTTTTCATTCATCTTATCAAATCTTTTGTTGAAAAATCCAATTTGAACATCTTGCATATCATTAATTAATAATTGATCTGTGATATTTAGTGGCATCCAAAATGACTTTTAAAAAAGAACTTAATTGATATTTTTGTTTTAATGTTCTTTCATTGACATTCTGGTCAGTTTTGAGCCTTGGTTAAACTCTGAAACTCTGCTCAAACAGATAGCAAAAAGTCCCAAAAACTTTTCAAATGAAACAACATTGTAACTGCACTAATGTCCCCATGTGACAACTGACCTGCATGCAACTTTTAACAGAAATAAAAGAAATACAGCATCGACCTGCTTTATATGGCCAAAGATATGCTGTATATCTGATAGATATGCTGATGCCTGTCAATTCAACTCATGTGTACACCTTCTCCAAATTTACAAGAATTTAGCTTAAGCATGGTCCAGCATGACACTGCCCCATGCCCAAGATATGGTCCATAAAGATATTGTTTGCCAAGGATGGCGTGGAAGAACTTGAGTGACCTGCACAGAGCCCTTCCAGAAGAGAGCAGGCTGTTATAGCTGCAGAAGGGTGGATCAGCTCCATATAATTACCCATGGTTTTGGAATGGGATGTTCAACGAGCATTTATGGGTGTGATGGTCAGGTGCGAACATCCTTTCATCCACACAGTGTACAAATTAGTACCAGATTCCTTAAGCACTAGAGCATTTTTCATTATAACATATTTAGTGTGCTTCATGGTGGAGGTTTCACTAAAATGATGGCAGTGTCAAGCTTATTTTACAGCAGACACAATAAGCCTGTGTGTTTCCAATATGCTCCCATGTTAATCATGTGGTATTCTACACAGGCTTGTGTGGCAAGCATGGTGGTGCAGTTGATGTGGATGCCAAACAGAATTTTTCGCTTGGATTCTATTTCTGCTGAGTGCCGCACATGGCAAAGTCATGGTTTCCAGCTAGAAACAACGCAGTGAATGCCCTAAACCTACACAACACACAAGCTTTATTTATGCCTGTAACCTTACTATATAGCAATATAATGTCAGAGTGTCAATTTTGACAGCTCTTAGTGAGACGGAGTGTAGTATTTTATGTCATCATATATAACGGTAGTGTATTTTTAGAATAATCTGATAGTCACAAGACATTTGCATGATCTTTTTATTAAACCAGTGATAGAAAGTACACAAGTGACTGCTTCACTCCTATGATGGAAAATTGATTTTCCTATGACATTTTGCCCTATGACGAAATTGTGAGACTCAAGCCTAAGAATCAGCTTAGGCAGACATCGGTAAGGTTGTCCTGATCAGGCGTTGTATTGTGTTTATGAAAACTCAGTGTAACAATTGATTGGGGTGAACCTTTACTCTTGCCTGTGCCTACCAGTGTCCTATATTCTCCAAACTTCCACAACACTCCCTTTGTGTGTACCTTACCTGCACTTACATAGAGAGCATGCTACAATCATGCTGCTTCTGGTGTAAACTGGGCTTTATTAAATATATGAAAACATTAAAAACTTCTAGTCTCAGAAACTGTTATCTATTATCTTTAGTTGTTGTGTAATCTAAAGCTGTTGAAGAAACTGTTACCTCAGTACCGTGCTACATTTATTTACAAGCTCTCCACGGCAAGACGTCACCGCATTCATGTTCTGTGTAATTACTGGAACTGAAGGAAAAAATAAAAGGAGCACATTAAACACCTCCAGCTGATGTAACTTGTTCATGTAGTGCCAATTTACAATCAGTCGTCTTATTAAAACATACCATGCTTTTTATTGCCCCTGTTGCTTCCAGACACCTCTGTACAGCCATTATCTCCTGACAGGGAGATGGCCTCATCTCATACTGACCCTATGTTCTGCTCATTTATGCTTCTCGTTTATGTGGGCAGTAAAATCCTGTCCATCTCGCACCCACATTGACTCACAAGTTACCTTGAGAGAAAGTGCATCTTAAAGATATATGCCAAAGACAAAGAAAGCTGTTTCTAAAAAAGGAGTCTCAGCCAAAGTTGTCGAAGGGTGTGTTCTGCCATGTTTTATTCATCTTCCTCTGTGTGTGTCTGTCTAAGCGTGAATGTGTACAGAATCCAAAACGGCCGTTGCGTGCTGCGTTAGGTAAAGACAGGCTGTATATGGATTGGTACCCCTGTGGTGACAGAAATGGAAGCTTGGGTAATGTAGTTATTTCCTAGCTACACATGTGGTGTCTGTATCAAGAGCTATGAACCACAGTGATAGCTAGAGCTCATGGGGCAGGTGATCCTATTGCACCATTCCCCAAGAGGGGTTAGAGCTCATAGGCTTTGCATACACCACCTAATTCAGACATGACTCTTCCTCTGATAGAAGTGTCTGTCATAAATTTATTTATTCACCTTATTCTCTTTCTTCCTGGGTTTACATGACCAGGAGCTCAATAGGTAGTGATATCTAGTTTGCTTTATGACAAGAAGTTGTAGGAAAAATAAATGAAAGAGGTTGACAGTAGCGTTTGTATAGGACCTACCCCTCTCTTCCCCCCAACTGCCACCAGCCAGCAGGCCTGTCCACCTCATGCTGCTCCCGGGACCATTCAGACCTGGTAATTTAGAAACCAAATTGCTAAGAGTGTTCAGAAACAGAGGGGCATCTAAGGGAAGGAGGAAAAAAGGTTGGTGGCTGCATGGTGCTTGATTTGTGAAGCAGTAGGGGGATGTGGTAATTTTTCGGGGAGACAAATGTTGCAGAATGTTGCAGATGGCTTTGTTTGTGAGCATGTGCACTCCAGGTGGTTCAATATGAGGAAGGAGAGGTTGTCAGGTAGAACAATAAAAGGATCACATTGTACCTGTGTGATACAGCCTCTCGCACCATCATCTACTGTGATTCTCAGAATGAAGCTGTCAGATACTCTGAGATAAATTAAATGGTACCCGAAGACTGCAATCAAAGAGAGGAATGGGGGATCTTAACACCTGTGCTTTGTTGTGTACATAGCACTGCCATTTAATTATCATGCTTTGCAAAGCCTGTTTAGTTTCCATTTTGAATTAATAGTTCCATTTTGAATTAATAGTTCTGGTAATGGTAATGTATGCTAATATGTGTAAAGATTTACAACAATCTACACATTTTATGTGATTCAAGCTATAGTCATCTGAAAGCCTGGAAACAGAATTTTGTCACCATATCGTCAAGTATTTCCTTAATAACCTATTACCATGTTTTCATTTGCACTTTTGAACAAGTCCTAAAATGTGTTAGTTACAGGAAGAATGTACACCAGGTACCCTTATTAACATACATACTAAGAAAGATAAACAATGATAACAAAGATGAGAAGAAATCCTTCTGTGTCAAAATAGTTAGACGTCCATCCCTATTTCCTGTCCAGTCACACTATAACTCATAACCTAACCCTCCCTCTGTAAAGCCTTTAAAGTTAAAAGTATTTTAAGATTATTACGTCTTAAAAATATGAAATGATCAAATTATATCTTGGCTAAATTCTATAACTAGCGGTGGGATTTCATTTCATGTCAGATTATACAGTGAAGTGATTAAAAATGATAAAAATGGTCTGCTTACGTCATAAATTGGCACAATGCAGATCCACACAGACACGCAGCTTGCCTACGCAGAAACATTTTGTGCTTGAAGTAATAAGACTCTATTTGATTCAGTTTATTAGCATGTTTCATCATTAGCATTTCACCATCGCAACTACAGTATATACAGCTGCACTGTGAGTTTGATGCAATCCTATGACATCTTCCTATTGATGGCTTTTAGACAAACATTGAAGCAATGGTCACAGTATGAGATTTTAATAAAAAACACATTCTGACATTGCCAGAAATTTATCATTGAAAGTCTTTGGTGGCAAATGGCATAGTAATAAGGGAATAACAGAGCAGCATGATTTCTAATAGATTATTCAGTTGGCAGCAGGGTATCATGCCCACTACTCCTACCCTCATCACACTACTCCACCATTCATAATGCACTCTGTTCATTATCATGGCTCCCTTTTCATCTACTGAAACATTATTCCAGGTTTAACATATGTTCAAGCAATATATTCAATCAGTGTTCAGTTGTTTATGCCAATCTGTCCCCATTAGTTCAGTGAGAAGGAAATGTTGTAGGTGAATAACAATATGTGCTGCTGCCATGGAAATAAGGTTCTCTGAATAACCATCAAAACATTATGGATGGAATATTACTATAATGAAAAGAAATGGCTGAAATTAGCTACAGCGTATGTACATGCGTATAGGTCTATAGGTGTGAGAAGAAATAACAATAATTAGCTATCTGACTGTTAATTATAATGAGCTAGCTAGAGAACTTGCTGGTGAGTAGGCTAATACTGACACAATAATATTAATAACATTAGCCAAGACAACAGCATTTACAATAGTACAGTATTGTCCGTGTAGTTGTTTTTATTTGTTTTGATTTTGTATTAAATAATGTAAAATAATAATGAAAACTGTGAAGTGGATATGATCTACAGGCCTCTTGAACATCCCTCCAGTGCTTCTTGACTGAGGGAAAAAATATCTGGATTTGACCAATGCGGCATCAGAGAGGGTGCATAAGAGCAACAAAGCTTGGGACCAAAACCAATTCCACTAGCTATATTTCTGGTTTGGAGCACAGCCAGTTGTGAGCTTGGACAATGGCAAAGCCAAAGGTCAGACCCTGGTCATAGGATACATGACTGCACTCTAAACACGCATCTTTGCTCCATGAGCCATGGAGGCCTTTAAAATACTGCTATTATACACCTTGACCAAGAATACAGGCTGAGGGCAAAAGGGCAGAGGCTCTGAGGACACATCTGTGCATGTTTCTGCCTGGCAGCCTAAGACAGGAGAATGAGGAAGGGGGAATATGGAGATAACAAAATGGCAAAATGCTCCATCATTTACACAGTGGTTTCATTATATTAATTATTCAATTCTGCTTCTTAATTTTTGGGACTTTGATTTTAATTTAACATCTGCCGAACGTCAAGAATGAAAATGCCTTAATGGTGTCTTTGAGCCTTTCAATTTGTATAATGCTTTTGAAACTGTCTCATAGTAGGCAAGGAAAGATACAGGTTTGTATCCTCTTTCTGTTTCTCATCTAGTAATTTAGAGTGGCATTCAGAGCCTTGCAGTGTATAATTGTCTCTCGATTAATCGGACAGACAGTGTGAAATTGATCTAAATAAACTTAACGATGTCATCCAGCCACCATAAACCTAGGGAGAAGGTTCACACATAAAGCTGTCTGAATGCTTCATCTCTGTGTCATTAGTCACGCACAGCAATCGCCGATGAGCTTCGGCTCCCAGATACTTTTAAGATAGAAATTAGAATGATAATGAACTGTTAGTCACATTTAAATTAAACCGATTTTATCACCATGAATATGTTCTCTTTTTTTTTTGGTACGCTTTGTTTGCACGGCTGATGAAGCAAGGACATTTGTCTGAAATGCCCTGTTTCTTTTGACAAGTTATATTATAGATATACAATCACTGGTCACATGGATAGGATTCACATGTACATCTAATCATTCTAACAATTATCAATCAGCTAATCATGGGGCAGCAGAAAATGCATAAAATCATGCAGATATTGGTCAAGAACAACCATCGACCATCAGAATAGGGAAAAATGTGATCTCAGTGACATAGACCACAGTATGGTGGCACGCTTTGTGCCAGATGGGCATTTCTGAGTATTTCAGAAATGACTGATCTCTTGGAATTTTCACACACAAAAGCCATTTACACAGAATGGTACGAAAAACAAAACCAAACAAAACAAAATCTCAGGCTAAAGTGGCCTTAAGCTCAACAAAACATAAAGAAGAATGCGTCTTTCTCTGACGAATCTTCTGCTGCGACATGCAGATGGTCAGAATTTGACATCAACAGCATGAATCAATGGACCCACCCTGCCTTGAGTTAACAATCCAAGCTGGTGGAGGTGGTATAATGGCGTGGGGAATGTTTCTTAATCAATCTTTGCTTCAATACAACAACCTATTGTTGCTGTCCATGTGCAATCCCTTCATGGCAAAAATTTACCCATCTTCTCATGGCTGCTTCCAACAAGATAATGCATAAAGCACAATCATGTGAATGTGATCGATCAGGAGATTCGGAGCATGAATGTGTCACTGACAAATCTGAAAAAATTATATGATCAAATGGCCTAGAATTTCCAACAATATTTCCAACAACTTATGAAATCCATTACATGAAGAAATAATGAACCTGCTGTGAGAGCAAATAGGGTCCTACCTAAGATTAATATGTTCCTAATAAATTTGCTGGTGAGGGAACACTGAAACAACAAACTGAACCTATAAAATACTATAAAACTGTGTTGAAAGAATAATTCAGATTTCAGTACATGTCAGCCTGATTGGATCGCACTGTATATGGAAAAACCCTCATGAGCTCGACTTTAGCAAAATGAGTCCTACGTAAAAACATTAAAATGTTACTCTGCCAAGTGAAGGACGAGGTGGAACTCACCCATGCCAGCACAGTCATCCAACCAGTCTCCTGTAAAAATCCATTTCAAGCCCTTTTCTCCCAATTACATTTGGTCTGGGTCAGTGCTAATGACTCAGAAGATATTAGAAGATTATACTTTTCTCACTTCCTACATAAAGACTGTGGCAGGACCATGACTCAAATTAGCCTTTGACGTTATATTTCGTTTGCAGTGATTAATGAGCTGTGATTTGAAAATACAGCACTAATGATCTGTCCACCATAATTGGCCTAACTCATGGATAAAGCTCCGTGTCATTTGAAAGTGTCTATCAAATATGTATGGGTATGATTGAGTTTGGCTGTACCGCATTATGAAGCAGCAGAGTGGCACAAAGGAAATTACATTTCCGCGATAAAATGCTGGGAAAATGTGCCAGCCGTGGTCATTCAGATTAATATCCATACCAGAGAAATGAAACGATACTTTCTTGTTATTCTGAATACAATCTCTATTCAAAATATACACACATATATACAAAAAAAGAAAAAAAAGATTACCGTTCGTTTTTTCTGAAATACATGGCATGTAAACACACTTAAAAGTGCAGTCAAGGATATTATTGCACACACTGTGGTTCTCCTTTAAAATGAACGACTCAGCAGCTCACCTTGGGTCTTGTCAAACTCTGAATAAACTACTGCTGCATGTAAACTATTCACTCTATGCAACACTGGCTTTATTGTGTTGCTGCATGTGGATTGAACGGGTGGGACCGAAGTATGATTTAACATTTCCCTCTTGACATGGCAACATATGTTTCAGTAAACAAGACCCTGTTGTCTTGGTCTGCTCACAGCTTAGATTATTGCAATGCCGGAGCCCAGATGGTTATTGCTCCAGAAAGTGGTCTTTGGAGAAATTTGAATGGAGTTATTAGTTAGCTTTTTTTAGAGAGATGAGGTTGAATAGGGTCTAAACAACAGACCCAGAGGTGTGTTCTGATTTTTCTGAATACGTGGCATAATTATTTCATTTCACCATTAGACTTGTAATTTTTTAATGCAAGTATCTTCCATGATTTGCTTTTTTTTTCTTTTTTTTTAAATTACACACCCACATTCATCTTTGTTTTGGGATCATTCTGTATCCTAATTCTAAATTATGCTTATCATAGAATATTTTACCCACAGTAGAGAGAGCGATTGTGATAAGGTAATAGGGAAACCTGAAGTTGTTACATTATTCTGTATATCTATATAGATGACTAACCTGTGGATAGTTCAGGCATAACATGTTAATTGTTGTCTTGTGCCGCCTCTTCTTAACCTATCTCTTTCTCTCTCTCTGACACACACACACACGTACGCACACACACACACACACACACACACACACACACATTATCCTTTTTCATTACTGATCCTCACTACAATCTACTAGCTTTGCCAGATTTATTCATCACACCTCTGCCTTAAGGAAAATGCTTATTTAAAACACTTTTTAAAGGTATTTAAGAACTTCTTTTTCTTGTGTATTAGATCAGATTTGAAAGATTTTAAGAACTGGGGAGAATCGAAGCTAAAACATAAATGTACAGTATTTCTTGACCCCCAACCTCATCCATACCCCATGTTCCTATAATATTTATACAAAATAGTAGCATTAAATAACCTACTGATTTGCTGAAGGAAGAGTCTAGGAAGAGTGAGAGGTTGAAGTTTTATGGCATATTTAAGGCACTAGGATCCTGTTTTTAGCCAATTTGTCTAATTACTGTTTTAGTAATAGTGAACTGTTTAACTTGGGCTTACTTAATTATGACAAAAACATGAAATACCAACATGTCGAGAAATGATTTGTTGCTTGGAATTAGTTTACAACATTCCTGATCAAAGTATATCTTCATGTACATGCAGCTAATTTAGTGTCCATCTTCACCCCCCCACACTTTTTTTAAGCAGCTCCAAACTTAATCTGGCTTTATTTCTTTCTTCATTTTTTTCACAGCAAATGATGTATTGTTCACACAACAGCTCTATCCCACACCAATTAGCACTGGATTTTTGCCCCATTTGTGTTTCTGTAGCAGTAAAGACATGGTGAGAGAAATGCCCTTTGGAACATGTTTATAACATGACTGGCAGGAGGGCTTGTTAACACATACAAGGAGTCCAACACAAACCTGATAGTCTTTTCTTCTTCTTCTTTCTTCTTAAGTGTGCAATACAATTGCTTTGATCACTTCCTTTCAACAAATATGTTTCTTCATGTTCAGCATGTTACCAATGTTACTTGAACAACAGGGGAAAAAAATGCTAAAATTTTGCCCATTGTATCTTTATTTAGAAGATTTTCTACTGAATACATTCAATACTGTCTATCATGACACATTTGTATGCTGTCCATATTCTGTAAAGGGACATAAAAGTCTATCATTTGAGAAAATCTATTTGTATTTCTACATACATATTTTTTGTCTTTTCAGATATTTGAGGACTAACTCTATGCTGTTCTCTGTTTTGCTGAGGTAGTGTTTAATTTCTGCTGATAAGAATTATATCCCCAAGTTAGTTCCACAATAGTTATGGACAAAATATTTTGGGAACAGCATAAAGCTGATGCCCTTGGACTGGGTAATAGAGAAATGTTGCACAGCTATCATGCCATATATATTTCACACACTGTTCCACCTTTAATATTCACCAAGGTGCATTTTCAGTTAATGTGAATGTCCTTGCAGGACGAGGCTGACTTTGAAAAAGCTGCGTCTCCTAGTGGTGCAGTCCAGTGGCTCAGCTCCAAAGGGGGCAGTTACAAAGGCATAAGTGGGATGTTGATTTCATTTGCAGTAGCCACATTTACTTTCCCTGCTGCCAGCCCGGTGTTAGCTGTTGGGGGTATTGCTTTATTATGGGAAGTGGAGCCCAGATGAGGTGAGTTGATGATGGGAAGGGGGATTAGGGCCTGGATGGAAGGGCAGAAGGGTGATTTAGAGGCTCTAAAGCAGCAGGTAAACTGGTGAGGATCTTTCTGCTGAGAAAAGCACTTCTTGTTTTGGTGAGACCGAGGTCACAAGCTCTTACCCTTATCTCAGAATGGCTGGTTATACATATTCAACACACTCTCTCTCTCTCTGTCTCTCTCTCTCTCTCTCTCTCTCTCTCTCTCTCTCTCTCTCAAACACACAGACTTTAGTATCTTTTAGACTGAGTACATATCTTTATATTTGAACTTTATATCAGAGCTACTTTACTATAAGCTCGGGTATTTGATCAATACTAAATTGCTTTCCTGAACTTCTGCTATCTGATGTTCTGCCAGTCTACAATTTGGAATCATGTACAGAACAGACAAAGTTTACTTGATCGTTTTCTTTTGTTGAATTGGATCAATTGCTTGTGTAAGGAATTACGCATGACGTGGCATCCTATATAAAAAATCAACAACAGGATGGTGTGAATTCTCTGTTTAGTAAAGACTGATACATTTTTTTTGTTATGAAATCTCTCTCTCTCTCTCTCTCTATCTCTCTCTATCAAAAGAAGTTAAAGTCAGGAAACAAAGCATATTATCAAGCGACATAGAAGTGGGAAAGTCCTTCATTGTGATGATGTTCATATAGCACAAAACTTAAAGTTGCATCATTACGTTTAATGATAAAAAAAATCCCTGGCACTGGAGACTCCTTCCAAAAACAACTATTGATTATGATTATGATTATGATTATGATTATGATTATTATTATTATACACACAACAATTATACAAATATTGTTTTAATTCTTTAACATGGGGCATCTAGCATATAAGTCTAATGCCGCATGAATAATTGTTGAAGATGGTCTCAGGAATAATTAAATCAACATTATCTGAATGATCAGAATTAAAAATTCAGCATTGCTGTGATTTAGTTAATAAATACAGTTTTTAAATGTAAGACGGTTTACCACTACAGACCACTTAAAAAAATAAAATACTTTTTAGTGAATTTATATTTAAGTAATATTATAATATCTAAGATGCTAATTGGGGAAATTATAAGAAATGCTGTATGCCAGGGTTGTTCTGATGAATATACTGTATATAAAGATTCTTTGGCTTGAAAATGACTCTTATTCCAGTCTCCCTTATTTGGTCAGCTTTCCGCCCCCACACTGCAGTCTGTCACACGCAGAAAGCATCTCTTGTTCTGAAGGGCACCATCACAGGCAGGTTCTAAGGCCTCCTGTCTTTTGTCTATAGATATGAAAGCCTCTTGTCTTTCTTTTTTCTTGACTTTGTACACGGGATGGGGTTCAAAAGCTCAACGAAAGAGCAAGAACACAAAAAGGTAGCAGACTTTTGGACTTCTTTATTACAGTATATGCCATCACCGGTCACCTTTAGGTCAGTGCTTCCCTCAAGACTTCACAGCCAGTAAAGGTCTGTACCCCTAGTGACATTTCCCTTCTTATTGAAATTCGGCTCTTCATAAAAGTCGAGAAAGCGGTGTATCTCAGACAGGTCAGGTGGCTGATATACCTCGCTTATGCTTGGGCACACCCCTCACTTTTATTGATATGAATGAAAAAATATTTCCTAATGCTAGCTGTAAGTAAATATACACTATGTGATGGAGTGAGGGGTAGATACATAAGAAGGAATTATCTCTTTAAAGAATGTATCTCTGTAAAAATGATCTGTATAAAGAATCTGCATGCAAAGTGAAAGGCTTTAGCACATTATTGTAGCTGTGAGGAATGGCACACAGGTAGTCAGGCCATCTATAATTTAGAAGCAACAGATTGATGGAGAGGTAATTGCACCCTCCGCTGGGTGCCTATATTCAACTGAGGAAATGAGCAGACTTTTTTTTTTTTTCAGATGAGAAAAGGGTTTAAACTGAGCTCCAGAACCTTCTTAGAAATGTAGAATAGAGAGGAAATTACAAAGGAATTATTAAATGGGAGAAGTAGAGAGAGAGGGAAGGAGAAAGACATGCTGTTTGCTCGGGTTGCCAGTGAGTATCAGTGGGAGGCAAGAGAACGGAGAGCACCTATGTCAAAGCAGCAATCACTCTTTTTTTTTTTTTTTTTTAAACACGCACACTCAGTTAAAGTATAGGGCTGATGATGGGGTCTTTATGGCTCTGAGTAAATGGAGAGTGGGAGGATACACACTGAAGTGAACTGTTTTGCCAGGCTGGGGTAGACAGGCTGCTGCTCTGCTAGCACTCCAAGCAGAGAAAAACGGAGACCAATGAGCGAGGCACACTTCACTGTGATTTATTTGCTCTGACAACACAAGAAGGGAGAGTAACCTGCTCTCAGGTAGGATTCGGAAAAGTACAAAAACGTGTCTCTGCACTCTGACGTCAACTCTTGCACTGTGCAGAAGTGTGACTTATCTTGAATGTCTCTGCTTGCTTCAAACGTTACTTTTCATCACAGATGACTACAGTGATTATGTGCAGTTATCCTTATATGAGATACTATGTCATGTGCATTCGCTAATATCTAATATCGAATATCAATTTTTTTTTTGTATGAATATAGATTTAATGCACCAGGGATGCTCTTTTTGGCCTGTGTCTACTTTTGCTTTATTCTCATTGGTCTCAACCCTTACAGATTTATGATTTCTGTTCACTTACTCTGTGCCAGCAGTATAAATGAGCTTGGGCATCCCTGTGGTGTGAAGCTAATCACTCAAGAACATAATGAAAAGCCAGACATATTTTATTTGTATCCGTATTTCATTTCTATATCATGAAATACAGAAAAATGCTAAAGAATGAGTGCATTTGTGGTTCTTTAATGTTTGTTTCTATCACTTGGAAGTCTGGAAGATAGCCTTTGTATTGCCTAAATGTGCTGAAATGGGTTTTTAGAAGGAGGAAAAGGAAGTTGGGAGAGAGTCTGATTGAAACTATTCAGTAGTAAATTACAGAAGGGAGTTTGGGGGTTCCTCCACATGTTGGAGTCTCACGTTTCCCATATGTACTGCTCTCTGAGGGTGAATGAAACTGTATTTGATTTGTCTATTGAAATGAAATATCAATCATAAGCAAGAAATTGGGTGGCGGCAAAACTGACACAAGACCATGTTTATCAGACTTTTCAGAGCCAGGGCATTGATGTAGGATCATTTTTTTGTGTGTGTGTTTCATGCCCTAATGAATGTGACAGTAGAGTTTAATTCTGTATCCGTAACTTTTTCCTGAGCTGCCTGCACGTTATGGGCTGATGAGGAGGATGAACCTACATGAAATACATACAATAGGTAACTAATAACCTGTATTGTTAAAAGTAATATTTATCAGAGCTCACAGTTATCTGTGAACCGTTTAATTATTATGTACAATTCTTCTTAACCTTATCATTTTCCATTGTCTGTAACATCGGTTGTGATGGTAATGTTGCTTGAACTTGAGCCTTGTGCCTCTAATTTAGATTTGCGTGTCTGTGTGTTTTATATGTGTGTGTTTTGCTGCTATATCATTAAATTACTGTACTTTTAAGCAACCATTATTATTCTATATTATTAATATACTGTAGTATGTAATTATTTATGCTATCTTTTTTATATTACTATATAACCTGTTTCTTATTTATTTCAATGCTAAAATTTATTTCCAAATTTCAAGCTTTTATGTTACTCTGCTGGAATGACTTCTCAAAGAGGGATACGTTTGGTCTTCATATACATTAATCCAAATGAAATGAACAATAACGAGACATAAACTTTCACTTTGTCCCAATTGGCATATTGTAACATTGTAGGGATGAGATTCTGCCATCTTCTTACTATTTCACACACACACACACACACACACACACACACACACACAGAAATGGAGACAGAGACAGAGACAGAGAGAGAGAGAGAGAGAGAGAGGGGAAGAGAGAAATGTTGTGAATTATAGATAGCTTATTCTTTTAATTAGGGCCCAAAGAGAGAATTCATTTAAATTGTGACTTAGTGGTCAGCACAGGATTGGAGTTTCCATGTTCTCCTAGTTCTTCAGGGGTTTTCTCCAGGTTACTCTGGTGTGTGTGTGTGTGTGTGATTGTGTCCTACAGTGTGTTTGTGCACTGTCCAGAGTGTCCCCCCCGAGTCCTCTTGAATATTCAATTTCAATTCAATTTTATTTTTGTATAGCACTTTTAACAATGGACATTGTCTCAATGCAGCTTTACAGAACATAAGAAACATAGGGCAAAAGTCCAAGATTAATCTTAGACAAAATCATCCCTAAATAGTCTTCACATTCCCTGTGACCCTAGGTAGGATAAGCAGAACAGAAGATGGATGGAAAATGCTAATGTTCACTATAGAAATGACAAATATCTCATTTTCAAAGTATCAGTAAATGTGTCAGTTACTGGATTTAGAAGAAAATCAGTGATCCCTATAACATAGCCATTAAAAACACTGCAGGTTAATGTTTGTCAGTGAAAAAAAAAAAAAAAAGATTCACCCCAGCAGGTATCTTCAATTTGTAAGAGTGTCTCAGTTGGCCAAACTGTGCGAAAGTGTTGTTTTCCACAAGCATTATGATGGAGAATCTTTCCTCTTTCCATTATAAATAGATATTGCTGTGTTATTAGTGTAATAAGTTAAACTGATGAATAACAAGCAGAGCAGCAGGGAAGCGCAGGCTGACACGTAACTCCTTGGATATATAAAATGAAATTAAAAAACACATTTTATTAATGGGGTTAGTCAATTCCTAGATCACTATCCAGAACTACCATAATGTACAATAACCTCTAAAGGCTCTCTCAGTAGTTTCTCACAACTCTTTTGCCATTATTTGGGTTTTCCTTTCTTTTCTTAAAAAAATATATGATGTACTAACAAGTGTTTTTTTATTTCTATGGCGTATTCTTTACTCAGAATTAAATTGAAGGCTTAAATCTTTTTACCAGATGCCTGGTTTTTGGTGAGCTCATGTTTAGCATTGATTGTCTGTCGTTTCACACTGCAAAATGGTAGTTAATGGCACAAAAGAACACACATAAAAGCACACACTCAGGACTTTAAGAAGCTTTTCAGAAGTATTTCTGTTTTTTCTGTCCTAGCCTACTAGGAGCAATATGTCCATAGAAAAGTTCCACAAAAGCGGTTACTTTTATTTCATACAAATGTTTATATCTTCATAGTAAATGGTGATATTAAACCTATTTCTGCACTCTGAGATGCTTCAAGTGCTGTTCATGAGCATCTAAAATTTAAAAGCATTATCTTCAACCACTAGAATTCTGTGTAAGGTTATCCCAACAAAGGGAAAGACATCTCATACTGAAAACCAACAGTGTCCTAATTGATTTCATATCAGACTTACGGCGATAAAATAATTCATTTGTTTATATTGATTGAAAATGTCCGGTAAGTCGATTTCTATTCTGGCGATGGAATGGAGCGTGAGTGTTCTGTAAAAAGTGTCAAAAGTGTCCCCAGACTTTTACCCACGGTCCTTTGGAATAGTCTTCTGGTTCCCTGTGACTATTTGTAAGGATAAGCAGAACAGGAAATACATGGGAAATGTACATTTTTTACTGTAGTCTCCTTTTCCAAGTATTAGTATAGAAAAACAAATGTGCAAAAAAAAAAAAAATTATTGTCTGTACCACTTATCCGATCTATACTCGGGTCACAGGGAGCCTGTCTCAGGTTACACCATGGACGGAGGGCCAACCAATTGCAGGGCACACACACACACACACTCATTCACACACTATGGGCAATTTAGAGACTCCAATCAGCCTAGAAGCATGTCTTTGGACTGTGGGAGGAAACCGGAGCACCCGGAGGAGCACCAACCAAGCACAGGGAGAACATGCAAACTCCACACACACAGTGAGCAGGAGCGAGACTCGAACCCAGGACGTGTGAGGTGAACGTGCTAACCACCAAGCCATTATTATGTGCATAATGTGTGTGTATTTTCTGATACACTTATGCATAGTTAAATGAATGAAAGGCAAAAGAATTAGTTTTCTACAAACCTTTTTTAGTGATCCAGCTTGGTCATTCAGTAAGACAAGTGTGCAGTATGTTTCAGAGGGAAAACGGTGGAGAGTCTGTGGAATATGTGCTGATTCTATAAGGCTTAAGGCTCATTGCAGTGCTTTACCATGTCTCATCTCTCAGCATCAGTGACAAGTGAATGTCAGGAACCTGTTGTCAGCATTTCAGCTTTCTCACTTTAGAGACGCATAAACCACTGACAGCTGCCATCCTCTTTTGACAAATCCAATTTAACACCATTTCCCCGCATTAACATTGGCTTTGTACTCTGACATCTTTTAATCATTTGTGTTTAGACCTGAGCCGTATCCCTTAACGCAGTATATCTGAAATAGCTCAGCAATTTTTATTTTTATTTTTTTTGCTTTTTACCATGTCAACCCTTCTTCCCTCTCTCTCTTTCTCTCCCCTTAGAGATATTCTTCTTAGCGCTTGTGAAAAAGACAGAGATTCTCTTTGGAGGGAAGAGGGTCAAAGGTAAAGAGTTGAATTTCTTTGAACTTACAAACAGAAAGAAAGTGCTGTGATGGCATTTCCTTCTCTGGGATAATGATCATGATGGTCTGTAATGTAGCATATTTAGTCATGCAGGAAACATTTACACATGCATTTGAAATTGGAATTTATATTTTAATAGCTGTAAGAGGGAATATAATTTACAGTAAATGTTGTAATTAAGCCTCCCTTTGATCTGGAATAAGACTGGAGAAATTGAATACGGGTGAACTAAAGGGCTACACATATAAAGAGAAGGAGAAGAGAAGAAAAGATAGTACATACATCCTTAGGCTCCACTTTGACATTACTCAATTCCTCTGAGCTTCCTCCAGGCTTTTTTTAGGCTACATTTAGTGCTTCATATCATTTACAGTCCCCTCTGAAAGTATTGGAAGGGCAAGGTCAGTTCTTTTGTTTTTGCTCTACACTGAAGGATTTGAGATCAGAAAGATGAATATGAGATGATGGATCAGAGATTCAGCTTTTATTTCCTGATCTTCACATCTAGATTTGTTAAACAACTTACAACACGACACTGACGGTGGTAGACCACCCAATTTTAGGTTAGCTTAAAATCAATTAAAATCTTCTGTTCCAAAATCACCAAAGTGTTCAATTTTTTTGTGATGGTTTTCCCGGGCTGTAATGCAGCCTCCATCGGCTGTGGTTTGTTTTGGGGGTTTCTCATTTCAGTCTCTTCTTCAGGAGGTGAAATGCTTCTCAATTGGGATAAGGTCTGGTGATTGACTTGATCAGTACAACCTTCTCCCTGATGATATGCTTTGTTGTGTTGGCAGTGTGTTTGGGATCATTTTTTTTTGCTGCATGATGAAGTTCCTCCTAGTTAGATTGGATGTATTTCTCTGTATATTAGCAGACAGATGTTTCTACAGACTTCTGAATTCATTCTGCAGCTACCATTATGAGATACATCATCAATAATGCAGATCAATGATCCTGTTCCAAAAGAAGTCATGCAAACCCAAGATATGATATTATATCCACTGTGTTTGACCCACAAGCTCTTATGTTTTGAATCATGAGCAGATCCTTTCTTTCTTACAAGCATTTTCCAGGGGTTAATTTTTAGTTCCAAAGCTTTTGTGGCTCATCTCTGTATTTGTTTGGGAATTCTAGTGTGGTCTTCTGATTCTTACTTCTGATGAGTGCATTGCATCTTGTAGTAAAAACTCTCTATATTTCTGCTCTCGATGTCTTCTTTGACCATTGGATTGTGATACCTTCATCCCTTCTCTGTTTAGGTTGTTGGTGATGTCACTGACTATTGTTTTTGTGCTTTTTTCACAGCTCTCACAATGTTTCTCTCATCAGCTGCTGTTTTCCTTTGCTGACCTGTTTAATGTCCACCAGTCATTTCTTTCTTTTTCAGAACATTCCATACTGTTCATTTTGGGAAAAAAAAAGAAGAGGAAACCGCTGTTTATACCTGCTATAACATGATAAAATGAACTGTCTTCTCTTCTGCATGTGTCATTCATTAACAAATGAAAAATTAATTAACTATTCTTCAAGTGCTGTGAAATGAGAGGAATAACACATTTTAGGACGTGCAAAAAATTGGATAGCGTAACAAATTGAAAATGTGGTTGCATAACTGTTTAGTGTGGTGCTTTCTGTCTCTCTTTTTTCAGTGAATGATTTATGGATTCATAAAAGGGACATTCAGGGATGTTGTTTTGTCCTTCAGATGTAATAAAATTAGGGGAATAAAAATATAGCAGAAAATGATTGAGATGTGTCTTTCATTCTCTGTTTATTTGCCCAGTACTTTGACATTGAACTAAATGAACATATTATATTAGATTTT
Source organism: Hemibagrus wyckioides (assembly GCF_019097595.1). NCBI lineage: Eukaryota > Metazoa > Chordata > Actinopteri > Siluriformes > Bagridae > Hemibagrus > Hemibagrus wyckioides. The sequence goes on along the minus strand of NC_080717.1, from coordinate 17,463,375 downwards.
TTTATTGCAAAGGTCTACTAAGAAACATTTTCAATGCATCACATGCTTTATGTGAGACTGGAAGTCAAAAATAAATGAAATAAGATAAAAACAGTTACGTGAATGACAGAGAGTGTGCTAGAGATTCCTTATTTCTATTTGAAACATTCTCAAGGACATTCAGATTCATAGCTGCTATGTGTAATCTGTTCTGTCCATGCAGAATTTTCATATCTAATACACAGTAATCCAAGTCGAATTTCAGTATTGTATGACATAATAGCTTAAGATCATGGGATCCCCAACACTGATATTTAATTAATGTGGGAATCAAGTCCTGCTGTATCATTAGTCTGGGCCTTGTTGCTCTACTGTTGCTCTCCTCAGCTACCCTTGGTGCTGACAACATTTTTGAGCCGTTTTAATTAAGTCTGGTGGGTTTCTGTCTGCAGGACTGAATTATATACGCTGGTTTCCAGACCTGCATCATCAGTTTTGATGGCTGTTAATTGCCAACGGTTTAACTGGAAGTTCTTCTGTAATTGGATCAGGGAGCTTTCATTTAGACTACTGGCTTATTTATTACAGATCCCTGGCCTGTAGGTATATTAAGTGCTCGGTACTTCACCAAATCCATCAGGGTCTTATTGACACAGTCTCTACATGAGAAACCCAGAGCAGACCAGTGTTTATTTATCAGTATCTGACGGGCCAAATGGATTCTCACCAACCTGATGCATACTGCTAGCTCTGACCTTTTTAATGCTGTTACTGTCCTATTGATGATGCCATTAGTGTCATATTTCTATTTTTTTCCTTCTTGCACTCCTTTAGTGGCTTTGTTCCCAGAGTCTTCTTCACATAACTGACTTTTCTTCACATCACAGATATATAATTTTATATATATATATATATTTATATCTTCTAGCCTTTAGGTCAAACTTAGGACCCAAATCAATAAACACTTAAAATAAATCAATTGGAAATGCATTTTGTATACAGGTCTAGTTGAAAGTCATTCACAAGTTATGAATAATTATGTATGTATGCACACCAAACCCTGTACAACAAATGCAAATCACAAATGATGAGATATGATTTATCATTAGTGACACTTCAGCAGTTTGATTGAGTATTCCTCACTACCACGTGTCTCTCGTCTATATTCTAATTCGCACTGTTTTATCTCTAGCCATCACATACTAGCTGCAAGGTTGATACAGCTTGTTTATCAAGAGCTTGTCTTTAGTATTCTCCTCACACACCAGCAGCACAGAACATCCAGCACCATGGCCACGGCTGTGCCATTAACCTTCCTTTATAGAACACAGTGGGCACGGTCGTATCCCCAGGAGTCGGGCCCTTCTTAAAGGCTGGCCTTGGCAGCGTAGGCAGGATCTACTGCTGACTTATGGCTTGGGTTGTCACCAGGAGAAGGAAGAGGTGGGATTGATTCCCAGAAATCCGCAGAATCCCAGGCTGGCCTATTGAGCGTACTCATCCATCTCTCTGACATGATTGTTCCTCGCTTGTTACTTTATGTTCTAATCAATCAGCTATGAGTAAAATGGCAATTACAGCAGCCATCGATACGAGCAACAGAGAGAGCAAGAATTATAGGACGTAACATTACTGCAAATTGCCATTAGAGATCCCTTCTTTCCAAGGGGGGAGATTGTAATGGATAATAATCGGAGGTATAATTCTTGATGAATTAGGCAGCATTTCACATTTAATTGCACCTAACAAACTTGGTACGCGTGAGTAAGCGCACTGGACTCTGTAATGCCTCCCTCGTGAATAAGCCTTAAAGGGGTTTTTGCTTGTTTTAACAAAGATTATTATGATATTCTAAGGAACCCTGTGGAATAATATCACTGCTTTTTTTTTTTTTTTGCATTGCCCTTTGCAGTATCCTGCAAATCTTCCATTTACAAGCTTCCAAGTGATAGAGACGTAATAGCATGACCTTTAATTTCACAAATTTACATTTCTGACATTTTAATGGTACTTTCAGAACTAGACATGAAGTACTGGTTTCAGGATGTATAGAAAGAGCCTGGTTAAAGATAATAATCTTGGGGTTTAGCAGCGTTCCAGAACAATGTAAATCAGACAGATGCCTTCAGAATAGCGATCAGATTGTGCGAGATGCTAATGTGTGTTTATCAGCAATTAGCATTTTTGTCTAATGTCAAATGCCGTATAACACAACAGATGGGGGTATAACAATGAGCCATCGAGTCTGCTGTGTTTTTGAATGCCATATAGGGGAGAGTCCAAATTGCTGTCCAATAAAAAACAATAGTGTTTTGTATACATAATCACATAAATTGTAGATAATCTCTTTTTTTGCAACTCTGATGGACAAATTTACAACAGACGTTACCAGTTGCACCCGAAGGCCATGTAAATTATGAGCATAATAAATTCACACTGTTTTCTTCAGAGTACTTATTTTAATTATAAATACAATTATGATTCTGGTTAAGTCAATGATTCATTCCTGTTACATATAAATCACTCTATTGCCTGACTTTTTGAGTTTTTATACTCTGCTGGCCAGAGTGTGAGTTATTAAATGGCTTCACTTCTGTGGGCTTGGAAAAGTAAACAGAGTGACTAAAACTAGGTTAATCAAAATAGAGAATACAGAAGATTCTCAAATTAGCTTAGCAATTTTCAGTGAAAGCCTCACTATGACAGGCCAATACAGAGCCTAGAATAACTTTTCATATCATTTATAGGATGCCCATATAGTATTAGTTCTATATTAGTTCTAAGGGGTAAAGTTACTCCTATGAAGACAAACTGCAGGAATCCATTTTTGGTGATATTACTGCAGAAGAAATCAAGTGTTCTTACAGATGGAATCTGCTCCACTGAATAGCTTCACTTACCAGACCAGTTCCAGTTTACCAAATGAACCAAATGTATAAACAGTGCTTAACTAGGAAAACATGTTAGCATCGAAGTAAAGATTTATTTCGAATAGAATTCAATCTTAACACATTAGTTTCTCTTTTTTCCACAGAATGTCTGTTGTGGAAGTCCAGGAATTCTCATGTCACTTGCAGACTCCAGTGTCTGGACGATGCTGGTCGCATTCGCCTCCTTTATGTCTCCCAGTCCCACAATGTACATCATCTTCTCCCAGGTGTTTCTCATGGTGCTCTGGATTCGGGATTACACACCTGTGCACTCCTGCAGGGCCAAGCAGCCACTTCATCAACATCAACTGCTGGAATGTGGAGTAGATTCAGTGTGGGGTTTGGTTTTAACATCCTAAATAAGACCTTGAAAGCCCTGAAAGAAAGTTAAGGTTGAAGGGTTTTTAAAATCACATATATAACAACTCATTTCTGTAAGTCTTACAAGCAACCACATAAATATTAATACTTAACTAATGCTTTTATTCATAGTGATGAATCCTTGTTGCATAATAATGAAGCATATATATTACCAGCCAACTGATTCATATATAAATAACCATTAATTATGGTAATAAGTAGGTCTTATTATGCATTCTGTTATTAATATCTTAAAGTATTTATAGCTATCGTTTGCACTGTTGTTGTTGTTTATGCGTATGTATTTGTTTATGTTTGCCCTTGCTATGTGCTCTCATTTTATGTTTTGCCCTATTGTTTTGTTTTCCTGCCTTTTTTTCTCACCTGTTCCCATTTTCCCTTGATTACCCTTCCTATTTATACAGTTTTTCTTTGCTGGGTTTTCGTTGAACTGTGACGCACTTTTAGTTTTCTGTGTGTTCTTTCACGTTTTCTATGTTTTATACACTCTCTCCGAGTTTTCCCTGTGTTTTGCTTTTTGCCATTTTGATTATTTTGGGTAATCTATGGGTGCTCTATGGATGTATTTGCTTGGATATTTTCCTTTTTGTTCATCTAATAAAGATCCCTTATCATTTCATTCTGTTTCTGGGTCTGGGAATTTGTGCAGTGGTTAAACCTTGAGCCCTCCTGCTATAGGCTAGGGTTCAATTCCTATGGCGAGTGGTGTCACTGTGACACTTGTGTCTTTTCTATTTTCCTGACAGAAGACTTGATTTCCAAAAAACAATTTCTTTTTTTTTTTTTTTTGCATAAAATAGGAACTTTTTTATTTCAGTGATGCAGACAGACTCCACACTGTCTTCTAGCCTTCATGTTAAACTTCAAAATCAATATACACTTCAAAAAAAATCTACTGGAAATGACGTTTTGTATACAGGTCAGAGTTGTCTAGTTGGAAATCGATCAAGTCGTTTAGAAAAATTGTTCTGAAGAATGATCTATGCACCAACCCCTGTGCTACACATGCATTCCTTAAATCACAAATGATGAGATATGATTTATCATTAGTGGTCTTGTCTATTTTCCTGACTGACAACTTGATTTACATACTTGCCTTAAAGCTGAATAGCATAGGAGATTTAAACTACCGTACATTTCTGTTACTATTATTAATGTGTCAGTAATTATATTATGGCTGTTAATATATTCACAACAATCACACATTTCTTCTAGATCACAGGAGCCAAATTAAACCACTTAAAGCATCAGTGCTATGTTGCAAAAATGGATATGATGATGATCCATTCAAGCATACAGTAAGCAGTAATTATGTAGATGTTGAGACGTGATGTACTGTAGAGAATTTAGAATGGTAAACTCTAGCACAGGTGAAAATATGAACAATGCTGTATGTGAAAAAAAGTCACATGCTACTATAACATAACACGTTATAAAGGGGGAATATTAGAGAGGACTGATCAGAAAGCATGGAGGTAAGAAACACATGTTATAATGCATTTTTCAAGGCAGTATAATTAAACTGACCTGATTTGAAGGTAAGCAAGGAAAAAACTAAACACTGGAAGTAAACAGCAAACTGACACCATAGTTGTCTTGTTTTTTGAAGTATATATAATATATGATGATTGTTATATTGTTGCAGTATGTATCATAGGCCTATATGATTTGCTAAATTTGTCACTTTATAATTTCACAATTGTAAATAACATGCGTTGCTTCTCCTGACTATAATATTTCTACTCTTCTAAAGGGTGTATAACCTAGGCTAATATACATTACCATCAGACTTCAAATTCACTGAACCTCTGGCCTGTGTTCGATTAGGATGCCTGAATGTCATTGTATAATTCACACTCTGAGTAGATTACCCGCAGGAAAATACCACTGAATCTTAAATGACAATCAATATCCTGGACTTGTCTCCTAGGTGAGTTTTTTGCTAGATTGCATCACTCATGCACTGAAAAACGGGAATATGTGGTCAGTCAGATTCAAGAAAAAAAAAAAAAAAACGTATAGATGAAATGAAAATATTACTTTTCTCAACTAAACGTGATTTCATAGTTTATTACCAAACTTAAACAATTTTCTTTATTGCTAGATTGAATGATGTAAAGTGAGCATGATCAATTCATGTAAGGAACTGATCACAAGGATGTTTCTGCCAATTGGAAATATAACTATAATTTAAGAATCAAGCAGTAGTAATTTGGCTGTTGTGAAAAAACAGTGTTTTTGATTTAATTCTCAACTCAGGTGTGATCTCGGTGTTGATCTCATTCAGGGTTTTGAAAATATGTGATCAAATCGTGCTGGATGTACGAAAACTAATTGTGTTAATGCTACTCAATTCAACCATGTGGATGTACAGTACGCATTTGAATTAAGTAAATTCAATGAGCTTGTGTACTTCGGCATGGTTGCTTTTAGAGAAAGACATTTTTTCTGGTACCTGATGTGCTTCTAATAAGCTTTGTTAAAATAAACACAGGTTTCTCCCCAAAAAAGTGGGTCATCTATGGACATGCAGCATTATTATAAAATTCTGTAATAGTATTTAACATCTGCTGACATCTGCTGTAAATGCCAGTATACTGTCCAGTGCTCCATGTATTATTGAAAAAGAGAGTGCTATTGGCTTAGCCGTTGTGAAGCTAGTGCTTCTCAGCTGATGAGGCAAGCATTCTTAAGTGTTACCTCATCTCTGATTATTACAGTCAGTGACTGATTGGTGTTTAACCTGTGGGTCAACCATCATGGAACCTTTAGAGAAATTGGTTTCCCTCATGAGGTCCAGGCTTTCACTGAGATTTCTTTTATAAATGAATGATGCTCATGCGGTCATTCCCATCATATTTTCTGATTGCGGTAAGCATGTTTTTTAGAATTAATTAGAATATGCAGAACTACGAAAGAGTCATGGTCGCTTATTAATCTTTAATAACGCATACACAATTTAGTGATGTCATTATACCAAAATTTAATTCATGATCTTATTATGTAACATGCACTGAAACGGTATCATGGTAATAAAGATTGGAATCACTTTACAATACTGTTTCAAAGGTAACTAAGTGGGAAAGAAAGAATAGTTCTTAATAGTCTGTAATTATTCAGTAATGATCCAAGCAATGATTGGAATTGTTTACTATTAGCCAAGCTGTAATTATAGGGCTTTAGTTTTACATTCTTGCACAACAACAAGACAATGCTTCTATAAATGTCTACTGATTAGTGATCACAGCAACATTAATTCCCCAGTTGCTGGTACCGTCCACCTGGAGATCTACTGATGTACCACTTAATTGTTATTGTTGTCCATACGTTCAGGTCATTTAAGAGCAGGCACATATGTGTTGCTCATAGAACCTAAAATACATCATATATTGATTTTTGTGAACTGTTTCTCATTGTGTTTTCATATAATTTCAAGTAAAATGAAATGGTTTCCCTTTGACCCCTATCTTGGCTGAAAGCAATGAGCTTTTGCTTCTCTTTGTTTGTATTTTTTTAATTCATATGTATTGTCTGGAATATATACACTCACTGACCAATTTATTAGGAACCTCTGTACATCTATCTGTATATATATATATATATATATATATATATATATATATATATATATATATATATATATATATATATATATATATATATATATAATCAAAGTATTATGAAGCAGCAGCTCAGTATATAAATACATAGGCATGAGTCAAGAAGGTCAGTTAATATCAAGATCAAACTTCAGATTGAATGAAACTCAGTGACCTCAGTGACTTCAAATGTGGTGTGACTTTTAGTGCCAAAGAGGCTGGTTTGAATATTTCTAAAACTGCTGATCTCCTGGAATTTTTACAGATAACCATCTTTAGACTTCACAGTAGAGAGTGTTGTTGGGATTAATAAAAACACCAAGTAAGCAGTTACACCTTGGAAGCACTTTGTTAATGAGAGAGGTCAAAGGAGAATAAACAGACTTGTTCAAACTGACAGGAAGGGTATGATAACTCAAATAATCAGCAATATTTTGAACAGAAAAGCATAAAGCCACAAAAACAGAACAACCAAAATGTGCTTGTGTGGGGTGTGCTATATTGTATCACACCTTTATTGGTACCTGTCACCACTGAAACCATGAATTGTACTCCCCAGAATCCTCAGCAGTCACACAAACCATGTTAGATGGCCACTGACATGATCAATATTCTAGACTTCTGAACGAGCATCACATTGAACTCTCTCTCTCTCTCTCCCTCTCTCTTTCTCACTCTCAGGGAAACTCAGGCCTGGACCCACACACACAACTTCTGAGCTAAGGATTTTGAGCTTGTCTAGTTTGTGTGTTTGTAATCCCGGTCTCAGTTTCTGTCTCTCTGTGTGTGTACTGGTTCAGCTTGTTTGCAGATTGTCTGTCCCTGTGCCAAATTTACATTTCTTATTATAGGTTTACCCTTCTGCACTTGGGTCAATGCTGCTGCTCTCTGATACACTGGCTTTGTGTAAATTTGTACTTCTGTAAAACAGCCCATAGTTCAAAGATATTGACTGAGAATTATGGTAAACAAAATAACACAATAAACTCACTGGAAATGAACTGCATTATTTACTATCATATACCATGAGACATACAGGGGTTGGACAATGAAACTGAAACACTGGTCAATTTAGTGTTGGAGGTTTCATGGCTAAATTTGACCAGCCTGGTGGCCAATCTTCATTGATTGCACATTCCACCAGTAAGAGCAGAGTGTGAAGGTTTAATTAGAAGAGTAATAGCACAGTTTTGCTTAAAATATTGCAATGCACACAACATTATGGGTGACATATCAGAGTTCAAAAGAGGACAAATTGTTGGTGCAGGTCTCGCTGGCGCATCTGTGACTAAGACAGCAAGTCTTTGTGATGTATCAAGAGCCACGGTATCCAGGGTAATGTCAGCATACCACCAAGAAGGACGAACCACATCCAACAGGAGTAACTGTGGACGCAAGAGGAAGCTGTCTGAAAGGGATGTCCGGGTGCTAACCCGGATTGCATCCAAAAAACATAAAACCACAGCTGCCCAACTCACTGCAGAATTAAACGTGCACCTCAACTCTCCTGTTTCCACCAAAACTGTCCGTCGGGAGCTCCACAGGGTCAATGTACATGGCCGGGCTGCTATAGCCAAACCTTTGGTCACTCGTGCCAATGCCAAACGTCGGTTTCAATGGTGCCATCTTGGGCTGTGGACAATGTGAAACATGTATTGTTCTCTGATGAGTCCACCTTCACTGTCTTTCCCACATCCGGGAGAGTTACGGTGTGGAGAAGCCCCAAAGAAGCGTACCACCCAGACTGTTGCATGCCCAGAGTGAAGCATGGGGGTGGATCAGTGATGGTTTGGGCTGCAATATCATGGCATTCCCTAGGCCCAATACTTGTGCTAGAGGGGCACGTCACTGCCAAGGACTACCGAACCATTCTGGAGGACCATGTGCACCCAATGGATCAAACATTGTATCCTGAAGGCGGTGCCGTGTATCAGGATGATAATGCACCAATACACGCAGCAAGACTGGTGACAGAGTGGTTTGATGAACATGAAAGTGAAGTTGAACATCTCCCATGGCCTGCACAGTCACCAGATCTAAATATTATTGAGCCACTTTAGGGTGTTTTGGAGGAGCGTGGCAGGAAACGTTTTCCTCCACCAGTATCACGTAGTGACCTGGCCACTATTCTGCAAGAAGAATGGCTCAAAATCCCTCTGGCCACTGTGCAGGACTTGTATCTGTCATTCCCAAGACGAATTGATGCTGTATTGGCCGCAAAAGGAGGCCCTACACCATACTAATGAATTATTGTGGTCTAAAACCAGGTGTTTCAGTTTCATTGTCCAACCCCTGTATATAGAAGCTGTATATGCTATATATATAAATTTAATAGAGAATGTATTGCTGTTAATCAAAAATATTGTGCAAAATATGATTTGTTCATTTCTCTTTAGTAACCATTCAATCCTGGTCATGGTGGAATACTGGGCATCAAGTGAATATACACTGATGGTAGAGCACCATGCACAAAACAATTCATTTGTGTCAGTCATTACCTAGGTGCAGTTTATAGCAGACTCTTGACTGACTGACCATATTTTTGGGGGGTGAGTACAACCTGGAGAACCCAAAATATATCCATACACAAATGAGGAGATGTGAAACTTTACACAGACAGTGACCTGAGCTCAGGATGGATCCAAAGACCCTATGGCTATAAGGTGGCAATGCTTAGCTTCAGATATATCTGTATTTCTGAGAGGAATAATCAGACAGTCTGCTATATTTGGAGTTGTCTTTTGTGTTTACAAAATCAAAATCAATGGCACAACAGTAAATTAATGCTACAACAGTAGTTATATAGTGCAGATATTCTACATTATAGTGTTATTGTCATGTTGTATAACTTCACACATAACTCCCATTAGCCATGGCCAACAAATATGGCTGCCATGGACTCCAACTCCCAGCAATCACCAGCACTCTCATTCTCACAGTCGCAAGCCTGCTGATGTTCACCCTCAATTTATATATATATATATATATATATATATATATATATATACATGACTGGATGCGTGCTTGTGGCTATGGGCCGTGCATGGTGTATATATATATATATATATATATATATATATATATATACAGCTCTGGAAAAAAATAAGAGACCACTGCCCAATCTCCAGATTTGAACCCTATTGAAAACCTCTGGAATGTCATCAAGAGGAAGATGGATGGTCACAAACCATCAAGCAAAGCTGAGCTGTTTGCTTTTTTGCAAAAAGAGTGGTATAAAGTTCCCCAACAGCAATGTAAAAAACTGGTGGAGAGCATGGAGCCAAAACGCATGCAAATCGGGGTTATTCCACCAAATACTGATTTCTTAATGTTATTTAGCCAAAGCATTAACACAATTTGTTTACAAATTATTTTCATTTTGTTTTATTTGAGTTATTAAAGCTCTGCATGATCTTGGGTTATTTTGATGTGTTGTCATTTCCTTTCTAAATAACAATAGTTATATTTTGAATTTAGGAGGAATATTGTCAGCAGTTCCAATGATACCATTACTGCCTGATGTTCTGGATGTTCTGATATTTTTGACCTGTGCCTAATTTTCTTCCTGTTCTGATATTTTAGAACTGTGCCCAATTTTTTTTTTTTTTTTTAGCTTGTTTTGATATTTTTGATGCTCTGTTATTACACCCTGCATTTTCATCCTACCTTCCGAGTCTGATTCGCGACAGGTAGTCATTGAAATAATAAATGAACCATGAGTGCTGAATTTTATGGACACGTTGTTTAAGGTTTCATTGCTGCATTGTACATCAGAAACCTTTATGTGTAGCATGACTGGATGCGTGCTTGTGGCTATGGGCCGTGCATGGTGTGTTAAGCAGAAAGTTGGGGAATTTGAAGAAAGGGAGAACATGATCCTTCGGTGAATGTTGTGAAACTCTGAAACTCTTCATGTTTAACTCTTTCTCCTGGGATCTGTCCCCACCTCTTCTCCTCTTCAAAGACCAAATCGCTACTCTATTTTTAGAAAAAAAAAAGGTTTTTTTCCCCATTTTTTTCTTCCTCTTTTCCAACTCCCACTCTCTTTATACCCACAGGCCACAGTTAAACTCAGTGCTGACTTTCTCTCTTAACTTCACAAGGAAACAGCTTCTATGTATTTCAAGGCATCAAAGCATGTGTACCTCAAAAAGTTGCCTGATGCCACAAGGAGTGTTCTGTATTCTACCTGAACATTCAGATGGAAGAGTAACTGTGCATCTGTGTTCATCAAAGCCTGCAGTTTTCACCACAGACAAACAGCTTTTTGTTGCACATTTTAACCTGTGTCACATAGTGTGTTCTCCATGGAACGGTTAGATTTGAAACACGTCTTTCTCATTGCACTGCATCTTAATAGACATTTACTTGGCTGGCTGTAGAGTTCTTAATTATCTTAACAATTTGGTAACACTTCTTATTATAATCCCACAAGCTCTATGCTGCCGGATAATTGTTTACAATAACAAGATGGTACTGTGCCAAGACAATACTAATGTACACTGAAATGTCAGACAAATTGTCTGAGTCAAATTCTATCTATTAAGCAGGTAAATGTGTGGTACAAAGAGCAAGGTGTGAACATATGATTCATTTCACTGGAATACAAAAATGTAGTAGTCCCTGTACTTTTTATAAAGATTAATGAAATCATTAAGTTAAAAAAAAATCGATTGTGTTTGCAGAGAAGAGGAGAGGTTTCATGAGCATATGTCTAATCATATGTTGTGAAAAGCACAAACTTTACACACGAAGTGAGCAGCCTTCAATAAGTTACAATATAATAATATTCTTGACTTCTTATTCATATAAGGTTGCGGTAGAGATTAGTTTGGTTAAAATACATAGTATTTATAATTTTGCAAATGCAACACATTTTTCCACACCATTCTGTATAAACAACAGACTCAAAGTCCATGTCACTAAAATCATATTTTTTTCTCTATTCTGATGTTTGATGTGAATATTAACTGACTCTCTAGACCTGTGTCTATTCAATTCAATTTTCAATTTATTTGTATATCACCTTTAACAATGAAAATGGTCTCAAAGCAGCTTTACAGAAGCATAGAAACAGAAAAATATATATATAAAGTTTAAAGTTAAGTTACTATTTATCCCGAACGTTTATCCCTGATGAACAAGCCGGAGGTGATGGTGGCAAGGAAAAACTCCCTGAGATGATATGAGGAAGAAACCTTGAGACGAACCTCATCCTCATCTGGGATACACTGGACAGTAAATAATGTAACTGCTGATAATGTCCTTTCTACAACAGCATCCAAGACTTCACTCTCACAGTATCCAAAATATCTGAATGATTGCATACATTTTCCTGATTAACTTTAAAGGCTTTTCACACTCAAAATAGTTAACTCTGGGTGATTGTAAAATAAAGGGAATTCTAGGTTTCACATTTCACACTGCTCATGCTTTACCATAGTGTTATGGTTAATAACTATTAATCCTGGCTATTTATAATCCGCCGTTTCACACTGTACTTTGCTAAACCTTGGGATAAACCTTCTTATTTGCATATTTGTGGTGTCAACGACCGTGATCCGATAAATGCAGTGTTCAGATGCTTTAAATAACGGCTTGTCTCACGTTTTCGCACCAGTCAGAATAAAACACAGACCTGCCTTTCTGTGCCTGAGAACGTATTGTGATCTTTCACAGCTTTCAAATCGTTTTTAACCTTTTAATGTTTTTATATACTTAACCTAGCACTCACTGATATCCAACTTCTACTAATTTTCCAATGTCAAGTTCAGTGTTTTGCTACTTGTTGCTATCGAGCTGTTTATTTTTTTTTTTTTTAAGTATTTACTATGTCCTGGATTTCATATGATATGAGAAATGTGCTGATTTCTGATTGAGTGTCTGAGCATCCAGCTGTAACTTTCTAACACCACATTGTTTCACACTGTGCTTGTTTGGCACTGCAATGTGGGTTAACACTCCAAAAGTGCTGCTAACCCTGCTTCACAGAAGGGTTTCATAACCTTGGGTTAAGAGCTGTGCTGACCCCACTTCTAAATACCAAGTGTGAAATGTTCCTTTATCCAGGGTTAAACACAGGGTTTAGAAACATGATCACTTAAGGTTAAGCTCAGTGTGAAAAGCTCAATTAGATAATTGCATGAATTAGCAGCTGTAAGGTGTATTTTATCTTAATAATATGGCAGATGGAAGTGTATAAGATATAATACTGTACATTTAAAAATAATACCAAATACTGTAAAATGAAATCAAGTGCTTCATGCCACACATTGACCCAGATAATATGTCACTGAAGCCAAAGACTTCTATATAAACCAATTTGTCAGCTTATTGTCATAGATTATTCAATCAGTGTCTCAATATCCTGTTCATCTACAGCATCTGTTGTCAGTTGGCATCTGTTATATAATAGCTATGAATTATTTTCTCATTGTATAAATATGAGTGAGACATGACAAATACATTGAGACATAGATTCAGACAGAGGGGAGAAAATGTTGGATCAAAGATAGAGAGAAAAGTGTGAACAGAAAGAAAAAGGGAGGGAGAAAGGCCCAAAGAAAAGGTCAGTTAGCTGTATGTCATGCAGCGAGGTAGATGCCTGAACACTGGGATTTACTGAAATTAATCTGTCGTATGGTGACAGTGGTGCTTCTAAAAGGTCACCCACAGCAACAAGATGTGGGGGCTGACTGCTGAAATGTATCGAATCTGACCACTGGCTGGCCAGGCCTCTGGTAGTTAGTGCATCCTAAAGGTCATTTCTGCTCTGCTTTTCTCCTCGACTGACCGCTCTGCAGGTGTTTGAGAAATGCCTACTCTTTACCCCCTGACAGATTCAGACAGTGTTTTTGTCAAGTCCTAGTTATAAAGAGAGAGCTTTGGCAATTTTGTCAAGCCTGATAATTTGAACCGAGCAGCAGGTGAAGTAGGTTGCTATTAACATCATGATGGTTGGTACATCCTGAGTTTTTCATTTTGTTTCCTTTTTGAAAAGACTGGATCAAAGGTCTTTCAGCGAGTCACTGACATGTTGGCAGGCCACTGTATAAAGCAATATAAACTCAGCCATAAACTTCTGCAGAATTTAGAGGCATTTATTTGTAGTGGGTAATGATTCTTACACGTGAAAAGGCTGTCACAGCATGGCATTTTTGCTCTAAGAGTACTTTACACTTTCAGAGTAGCAGGAAAGAGAAACTCAGGTTAATCAGTTGCCATTTGTTGTCATACGTTAATCATAATGCTTATTGATTGTATCTGACATTTCTTTCTGCAATACAAATCTTTAAAGACATGGCTAATGTAGTTTTCAGGCTAAAAGTTTAAGAGTGTTCCAGTGAGGTTCCAGGAAAAATCTATTTTGCTGAGTACCAAGTAGTGGATAAGGGCGGTCTCATTTGTGTGAAGGAAAATATGTACATGAAACACTGCATATTAGCCTGCTGTTTGGCACTGGGACTCTCTCTATATTTAATCTCGAAGACCTATTTATTTATTTGCTTATTTGCTTTCGGGGGTGGGGGGTAAAAAGGTTCTCAAGAGCAGTACTAAGTGAGTACAGCCAGAGAAAATGGTGACGAAAAAGTGAGTGATGACCTGCTTTAAAGCTCTGCTTATGGATTTGGAGGACTACTCCAGAAGGGCAGTCCATTAGGAATTCTTGTTGATCATGGTACCCATCATTACATACAAGAAAAAAACTAAGGGTCCGTTTGTAGCTTTGTGTTTGAAATTGTCAGCCTTCTTTGGTCATGCTGTTCTTACTGTTTAGTATTTGCACTCATATGATCTTAAGTCTAATGGAAATCTGGGCAGTCTTTTGGTTCTTTGTGAGATTACTTTTGTGAAGTTTCACAGAGGAACATGCTATTTCTGGAATTAGGAAAGAAGATGGATGGGTGGATGGAGGGACGGATGAGAGCAAACAAGAGAAAAGAGGGTGAAAGTAGACTAGTCTTGCTGTTCATACTTATGGTGAAGTGTTTGGGAGAAAAAGCTTTTAGAGATGATGTTCTAAAATCCACAGTGTATATGCAGCCCTCCCTTCCTCCCAACTCTCTCTCTCTGTCCCTTTCTCTCTCCCCCCATACACACACACACACACACACACTGACATGTTCTAGTTAAGGCTAGTGACTGGCTTCGTGATCACTGATGCTCTTTTAACTTGGTTTGCTCAGCTACTAAAATTCCCACCTGCCTGCCTTGTCTTATAGTACTGACTGTTTCTGGGATCATCGCTATGGAGAGGAAGGCCGGCAAGACAAACTTGAAGCTGAAGTGCTTTGGATCAAACAGAGCCTGTATAGAGGAAGTGTAAAGAAGACACAGTCGTAAAGGAGTAAAGTAGATTTGAAGTGAAGCGAGCGTAACGAGGGAATTTTCTCTATCCTCAGATTTTCCCAGATTGGCACTGTGTAGATACTGCAATTGTGTTCTTCTACTGTGAAACATTTGCAAATTTTTACAGCATTAACAAAACTCGGGCCATATTCAGACTTCATCCGTATATATTCAGAAATCAGCCTTTAAAAATGTGTGCCCTGAGAGACTAGTAGTCAATACTGTTTTTTTTTTTTTTACAAGTATTCCCAAGGTGCACATTTTTCCAAAGTACATTTCAAAGTATGAATATGTCCATTGAGGCCGTTTTTATGACAAGTAATCAAATAAGGATTACTTTAACAATTTACTGCTTAAGACTTAAATAAAGGGCAAAGCATGACAAATCATTCTCCTATCTCAAAGGAATAGATGTTATTGGAATTCTCTCAACAAATCTCTCTGTTTAGTCTTTGTATGTGTTTCCCTTCGAAGTTGCAATGTTAGCACATCTACAGGGAACTGTACGCTACATGTATGTATGTATGTTTTACTCGTTCCTATATGATATTATAACATGACTTAAGATTGATCTGGCTTTGTTCCTACTGGCAAAGGCCTTGATCAGAATGGATAAACACCCCCATATCACCTTTTCTCTTTCTACCAAGCTTTCATTTCTTACCTGAACTACAGAGTCAGCACAGACAAGGACAAGGCCACTAGAGTAGCTTGGATCAATTTGCTGCACTTTATTCTATTATTAAAAGTTAGCCATGGGGAGGTTGAGCTGATGTTTAGAAAAAAAAAGAAAGTGTGTTAGAGAGAGAGAGAGAGAGAGAGAGAGAAGGGAGGAGTGGAGGCTCTTTAAAAGGCATTAAGTGACAGAGTCTCATTATGACAGGCTCCAGTGCCTGCTTCATTGGCTAGATAAAGCGCCCCAATAGTGAATTTACTTTCCCAATTGTGTTATTTAAATGTAAGATGACTGGGTCTTGGCAGTGTAAACAGGGCGTCTTTAATAAGCCTGGACAGTACGTGTGATAGAGACAATTGCGTGAGGTATGAAAAGCACTTCATCACTGCCACATTTGAGCAGAATTCAATTTCAGACACTGTCTGCGCCTCCTCTTATCTGCTTCTCGCAGCATCCAGCCACATGCCTGATAGTGATAGCAATAGAGAGAGAGAGAGAGAGAGAGAGACAGAGTGAGAGAGAGAGAAAGAGAGAGAGAGTGGCCGGAAAAGAAAACATGAGAATTACATGGAGTTGGAAAAGGAGGAGCAACCGGGCGGTGGTGGAGATCTACCGTGTGCTTTCGGCCGCCTGTCAGAGCTGCATGATGGATCACCGTGTTTGCTCCATGCCCCTGTCACCTTTCCTATTGCATATTTACAGTCCTGCCACTCACACACCATCTGCTTCAAATGCCAGGTCGTCCAGCCCTAGACGGGGTACTAACACGGAGCCGTAAATCCTCCTTGAAAGGGAAGTCTGTCACTATTTACCTGTATCCGTAAACCACAGTGTTTGGGAACAGTGTCCATATCGATTTGAGTGCACACACATATGTGGTTAGTGGGAAATGATTCTGTGGCTGAAGCTGCAGTTGGTGAAATTGAACACCCTTTTCACACTGTCTCTAGACACTCTGGAGCCTGGGCATGGTGCATCATTTCTGATATCTGCCTGTATACACATGTAAAAGACAAGATTACGCAGAAAGCCTTAAAAGACACGGAGCAAAAGCAAATTGGTGGCGACCCAGAATGAATTCGACTTCTGATCCATGTAAGGGCCAGAAAGAGAAAGTGGAACAACTTTGCATTTCTCAGCTTTGAATATATCGCCTTTAGCCCAGTCTGTGATTATTAATCTTACTCATCTCCTCTTGTCATACGCTCTCCCATTGCTGTCTGTTTTCTGGGTTAAAGTGAATTTTATGCTGACAGAGGAGCTAAAAATGAAGTAGCACATAGCAACATGTTAGAACAACAGCTGTACTTCTAATTCCCATTAAACTGTGATGAAACATGTATGATCAAATGTCCCCAAAAGAGCAGAAATATCTGGCAGGTTTGACCTTGTGAGGACTTCAGAAGAATTTTCTTTTCTTTTTTTTTTTCTTTTTTTAAAAAAACCTACAGCTTTTATTCCACGAAGCCAACGATTTATTTTCTGGTTACTGATGTTAAGTTGGGGTTCATGTCTTGGCATAGCAGTTTTAATAATTATATCAATGGAATAAGCTCAAAAGGATAGCAAGGACTTTGAAGATAGCCTTCAGCCTTTCTTTACACGGTGAATTCACAGATAAATGCAGACCATACCTAGTGACAGAGCAATTAATTAAAGTATTTTCAGTGAGAATATGACTTCGGAATCATACAAACAAACAACAGAACAAAAACTGAAAATGTACAGCTGCAAGTATTTTTCATTTTCTGTATTATTCATATTCATCTTCTCTGGAACCATTGCACTGGTACTTACATGCTTATCTTATTCAACCATGATTTCTGTATCTGTCATGTTTGAAAAGTCATTAAAATAACGTACAGTGTTTGTACATTATGTGACAGGTCAAGATCTGCTATCTGGGTTTCTCTGTATGGGATATCAAGTGCTATAAAAGCAATAGTAAAAAAAACTATTGTTTTTGAACCATTTTTGAACCATTCTTGTTCTGTGAGACATGATGAGGGATCAGGACCGGCTGTAGATAATATTCAAAACCTCTTTTTTCCTCCTTAGAATTTCTTATTAAAAACAAACTTAATGTATTGCTTTTATTATATCATACCAAACAAATTCCCAGTAATCTGCAAGATAGTTCTGAAAAACATAATTTTCACTGTTTTATGCATGTTTTTTTTTTTTATCCTGCTTGATTCTTATATCATTTTCAAAGAATAGCGCCATTGTTATAGCAGGCATTTTGTGTCTTTCTTCCCCTCAAATCCGCAAGCATAAAGGCCAGTGATTAGGAGAGAGCATTTTTCAGGAAAATTCAAAAATTTCCACCCCAGTCTGAAACAATTTGAGGTCCTATTCAGAACCTGCATAAATGGAATGGATTAATAAAGACTCTTTTCTACCTGCAAAGTTATTACATGAGCCATTGTACAAAGACTCTTTGTTGCCAGGCTACCTGGAAATGTGTTCTGAATTACGTATAAAGGTTGTTCTACCTGTGGTGCCAGGTAGAATCGCAGACTGGCGGCCACTTGCTGTGTACCGATAAAGAAAATGCTCAGAATAAGATTGACAAGCTTCAGTGTTTCTCTCTGCAATCACTGCAATTGGCAGTTTCACTTAAAAGTTCCCTTAAAAGTTCACCACAAAGATCACAGCCAGTTTGGCAGCTTGGCTTTAATTTTTTTCCTCTCTCAACACTCATAGTATTTAAGCGTGAATAATTAAAATAAATTTTATTGGAAGTGTTCCCTTTATATGTGTGTTATACCTTGGAAACCCTACGGTAAGGTTGGCAGGATTGGTGAGATTGAATGTGATAATCCCCACCCTATGAAGTTCTGAATTTTAAAAGTGATAGATATATTATGCAATAAATAAGATGTACAAATTATAATGACAATGAAAACCATATCAGCATGAATACATAGCCTGTAGGCAGACAGGCCATTCAGAAGACTCAAAAATCAGTCTATGTTTAATAACAGCATGATATATTTTCAATAAAATAGCATATTGTTACACCATAACTGTTTTAAGCATGCTTAATAACTCTCATCTCTATATCTTTATCTTTATTATCTTTAGTTGGCAGGCTGTGAAAAGCAATGTATCCTGCCTATGTATCTGTTTATATGTTTTTTGAGTACTCTTTATCAAAGAATTTGAAGTTTATGATGGGAAATGTGTAATCGCTTTGACATCAAGCATCATCCACTTCAATCTAATTCATCACCTGAGGGAAAAGAATTGTCTGTTCACTCACATATGTTTGCTGATATATCCATACTTGTCATAAATGGATGCAAATACAGAGAAAGGTTATTGTGACAGCCACAATCAAACAAATCCAAATTGTATGGCAAAATCCTTATATATTAAAAAAAAACAGGCAAATGTCAAGTGATGTGTGAAAAGACTCAATACAGAAAGGACAAACCAGAGAAAAAACAATTTCAAAAAACAAGAGAAGCAAAACACGATCAAAAAGCTTGGTGAAGTCAGGTACAACACACTGAGTGTTTACTTCACATTGAATGAGTGTGTCTGCGTAGTTAATAAAGTGGCTGGTGTGATTAGAGACATCTGCGCATGATTAAAAGTCCGGTGACTGTGAACGTGACCGAGTTCTTGTATTTTGGGAAGTTTAGTTTGGGAAACTCTGAGGATACTGGAGTTGACCTGACAGTACTGACTGAAATAAGCTCTGATTAACTCACCGAGTTTTGTTCTATAGGATGAACTTCCTTCTTTCTGTTCATTCAGCTTGATGTCATTCAGAGTGAGAAAAAAATCTTATCCAGCAGGATTCTTAACGTACATAAACAACAATCAAACCTTTTTTCCCCCAGCTCACCGCACACATACAGTAAAAGTGCTGAATGCAAATGATTGAATAAAAAATATTTCAGGTGGAAGAAAATCCCATTTTTAAGATATTGTATAAAGTAGATAAGGTCAATATAAGGTGATATGCAGAAGCTTGGCATAATTGGCATAAATGGGCAAATCCAAATGAGCAAATCCAAAACAGACAGGGTTTTTTTTTTTTTTAAAGAGAAATGTAGAAACACAAGGCTCTGAAATGCATAATAACACTGAAAAGGCTTTGTACAGAACGATCATAGCAGGTTCTAATTCAATTAAATTAAATTTCATTTCTTTTAACAATGGACATTGTCTCAAAACAGCTTTACAGAACTTAAAAAATATAGTACAAAAGTTCAAGATTAATATTAGACTTATATTTTAATTTATTTGAATTAATCCCTAATGAGCAAGCCTGAGGTGACTGTGGCAAGGAAAAACTGTAGATGGTAAGAGAAAGAAACCTTGAGAGGAACCAGACTCAAAAAGGGAAACCATCCTCATTTGGGTGACGCCAGAAAGTGTTAATTACCATAAACACTGGAAAGTGTGATTATGAATGTCATCCTTTCTGCAGTCATATACAGTCAGTTGTGTAACCAGGGGCTCCTGAGCAACTCATAAATTAGCTGAGTTCATTGTAGATTGAACACAAACTCAACAAAAGCTTTCAGATGCTTAATGATGGAGAAACAGCATATGTTGAATGTTATTTTATGTATTGATTAGGAGGTTGCTGTCTTCAAAGCCCACATGGGGTTGGCATCTTCTCTTCAAATGTCCGAAATCTTCATGAAGCAGAATCCAGCTGGAGCTGGTACATCTCTGGATGCCTCGGGATCCTCGCAGGGTTGGCCTCTTCTCACTGAAGGTCAAAATCTTCATGAAGCAGAACACAACTGGAGCTGGCACACGTCTCTAGATGCCTCAGGATTAGTAGAAAAAGAGAAGCAAGTGGAGAGGATTTAGTATAGCTGCTGTTCATTACAGTAGCAAGCACTGGACGATAATGTGCATTTGATTAGATATACTTAACATCATAAACATAATAGGCACCAGACCAATGGCATGATGAGTTGGAGACAGAACCAAACAATAAAAGGAAAAGTTTCAGGAAACTATTTCAGGAAACAAATCCAACAGTCTCAGTCAAACTATAATAATATTTAACAGTCTGTTTTTTTTTTCACATAATGACAAAGTCCTAATGAGATTTATTAATGTCACTTCATGGCTTTTGACATAGTCAATGATTAATAAAAGATGGCTGCAATGTTTATTAATGTGTTATAAAGGCCTACTGCATGTATTTTTTCAATTTTTATTTAAAGACTTTATTTGAAGACTGAAAGCCTTTTTTTACCATTAACTGGTAATAAATTTATACCATAACTAAGCTGCAAATATGCCAGCCACTACCGTTATTCTGAGAGAGAGAGAGAGAGAGAGAGAGAGAGAGAGAAAGCGTATGTAGGATTTAGAAGAAATGGAAAGAGCAAATTAAAGAGAGAGAGAGATGTTTATGCTGGTATTTAATATTTGCTTGGCAATGCTTACGCTTTGAAGCCATTTGGAAAGCGGTAAAGAAGCGTGGCTACAGTGTAATCCTGATGAAATTAGAGTGAGATGAGCATGGAGCAGGTGCAAGAATGCTGAGCAAGAGTGAGATAAGCATAGCCATTTGCTGTAATAACACAGTTCAGCTACGGATACCATTACAGCAGAATCAAGTGTGTGAATTCATGTGCGTGGCGGTATTTATAATGAAATATCCAAGAAAGTGTTGGTTTTTTAGCATATACATATATATATATATATATATATATATATATATATATATATGTATATGCTAAAAAACCAACACTTTCTTGGATATTTCATATATATATATATATATATATATATATATATATATATATATATATATATATATATATATATATATATATATATATATATATGTATATGCTAAAAAACCAACACTTTATATATATATATATATATAGAGAGAGAGAGAGAGAGAGAGTACAGTACTGCTGTAGTGCAAAGTTTTAGGCAGCAGGTGTGAAGGAATGCTGTAATGTTTTCAAAAATATAGATTTTCATTGGTTATTTTCATGAAAATGAAATATATTATGTGACTACCCTTTGGCTTCAAACCGACATCTTGAACAAAGTCAGGGATTTTGTAGCATCAGTGCCAGGTGTGTGATTAGCCAATAATACCAAGAAGGTGTTAATGATCATCAATTTCATATGCAGGTTGAAATACAATCATTATCTGAAACAGAGGATCTGTGTAGGAGACTTAAAACTGGATGCAGAACAGACAAACTCTGCTAAGAAGATGAGGTTCTGGAAGACAGTTTCATGTCACAGAATACACCATGGTAAGACTGAGCAGAGCAACAAGACACGGTAGTTATACTGCATCAGCAAGGTCTCTCCCAGGCAAAGTTCAGAGCAGACTGGGGTTTCAAGATGTGATGTTCAAGCTATTTTCAGTAAGCACAAAGAAACAGGCAATGTTGAGGACCGTAGACGCAGCGGTTGGCTAAGGAAACTTAATGCAGCAGATGAAAGATGCTTACTTCCCTTCGACATCTGAAGATGTCCAGCAACGCCATCAGCAAAGATCTAGCGGAAACCAGTGGGACCCGGGTACACCCATCTAATCTGACCAGAAGTGGTCTTCATGGAAAAATTGTGGCCAAAATTCCATACCTCTGACATAGAAACAAGGCTAAGCATTTCAACTACACACTAAAACATAGGAACTTGGGTGCAGAAAAATAGCAGCAGGTGCTCAGGACTGATGAGTCAAAATTTGAAATATTTGGTTGTAACAGGAAAGCAAAGGGCTAGAGAGTGGTACGATAATGAGTGTCTGCAGGCAACAGTGAAGCATGCTGGAGGTTCCTTGCAGTTTTGGGTGGCATTTCTGCAACTGGAGATGGGGATTTTTGGTCAGGATTAATGGTGTCCTCGGTGCTGAGAATTACAGACAGATACTTCATCATGCAGTACCATCAGGGAAGTGTCTGATTGGCCCCAAATTTATTCTGCAGCAGGACACGGCCCCAAACATACAGCCAATGTCATTAAGAACTATCTTCAGTGTAGAGAAGAACAAGGAATCCTGGAAGTGATGGTTTGTCCCCCACAGAGCCCTGATCTCAACATCATTGAGTCTGTCTGGGATTACACGAAGAGACAGCAGGATCTGAGGCAGCCACAGAAGGGCTGTGTTTAGTTCTCCAAGTTTTTGGAACGAATTACCTGCCGAGTTCCTTCAAAAACTGTATGTGAGTGCACCTAGAAGAATTTATGCTGTTTTTTAGGCAAACTGTGGGCAAAACAAATATCGATTTATCTATCTATGATATTTTTTTCTTCTTTTAAATTATTGTTAAAATTATAATTATTATTAGAGGTTCTTAATGAATCTTTCCATTTTGCCATCTGGTGGATCTAGCATGTGAAATGATGTAGAAACTCTGGTCTGTGTCTTTATACATGCAGGAAAAAATATACAGTACATGCATGCATGAGCATACATCACCCACTGTTATTTTTGTGTGCACAGCTATACACAGGCACACGCGCTCACTCTGCTCCGTTTGGCCCTTTGGATTTTCTCCAAGAGAATAATAGATGAGTGTAGCTTTTCGGAACTATTGATTGCATGCTTTTATAGTATTACATCTTTGGAGCTGCTCAGTTTGACTGAAAGAAAAAGACAAATTGGCTTTGCCGAATGTGCAAAAGCATTGCTACAGTGAGCTGGATTGGGTTGCAGAGTCCAGACTCTCCACTTTACTTTTTTGTTTCTGTGACTTCTCAGTTGTCGAATACAGAGGGAAATGATTTGAGTAGGTTAATATCCCGTTTAATCAGTTTGAAAAGCTTGAAAGGCATATACGATAAACAAAATAAAAAAGGAACTAACAGGCAAACAAAGACATTACCAGTGGCTCATCTTCTCGCTGCTTTTGCTGAGCACAATCTTACAGGTGACCAATCATCCTGTCCCAAAGGACATCTCGCTTTTTAGGAACAGCTGGTCACTTAATTGGCTGAGAAATCTCTCTCTCTCTCTCTCTCTCTCTCTCTCTCTCTCTCAATCCCTCTCTCTTTCTGGACCATTATGTGGTTGGAGGCAAAAAGAACCCCATGGGTATGGATTTTCCGAATGTTCCGCTGTTCAAGCGGCTGTTTGGATTATTAACTTGCTCCGTCCTCAGAGACTCCTGTGCGAAGTAAAAAACAAAATTCACCACACATTCATTCCTCATCACGTCATACAAGAAGTAACAAAAAAAGTTTTAACTAAGTTATCTCTGGCACTCTCAGGATTTGGATAAGGAATTATAATCATTAACCTAAAAAAAGTAGCCTGAATTATGTTCTTCAGAAAATGATGATGATCCCAACTCGCATACTTATGCACTATTGTATGAATCCTGGAGTATAAATAATGTGAGTAGTGTGTTCACACTGAAAACTCCAACAAGAAGTGATGATTATTCTACCATGTAAACAAAGTGTGGAATATTGTACACTTCATACACTCAGTGCTAGCTGCTTTGCTTATATAGCAGAAGAGACTCAGGGCTGTAGTAAAATTTCAAGATGGCTGATGACACTCTTGGGGGACAAGACACCTTAGAAACATTTCTTTAATTAGCCCACATTGTATGATTTATTTTTCAACATTTTCAAAATTCACTGTATTTTGCTAAAGCTAGTGGCATCATATTGTAGGTGTTTGACATCATATGCCATCGACTGAGAAGTGGCTTATACTTCCAGTTAGTAAATATACGTTAGAGTTCCATTTGAGATGATACTACCCTTCAAAACTCATACTCTGGATGGTGAAGTGCATAGAGCACAGTGTGTAGTACATCTGCATCATATGGGGTGCAGCTTCCTTCAAAGTAAAGGAAAACTTACATTATTTTTTATTTGTACCCACCTACACAATTTTCTATTAAATCTATTTGGTTTTAAATTCCAAAACCCCTAATTTAATCTGCCATTGACCCTGACCAGGCAGTTAATACAGCGGGATGAATGAATGCCACACATTTATATTAATCATAGCTGTATTTCTTTCTCTCACAAGCTTAATATACAGCATCTATATCTATCAGCAATGACATATTTTGTTTCTCAGAGTATTGTTTATTTAAGCACAAAATGCCTTGAAATCCATTAAATATGTTTTGTTTTTTTCTCTCTCTTTTGTTTCTTGATCAAGTGAAAAGCCTGTGTTATGAGTGGTTCCTTTTTCTTTTTTTTTTAAATTTCCGTTATAAATATTTCATTATGAAGCATGTGTCAATTGCTTTGTGTTCCCTGTCTCAAAGGTGTAATTATTAATTATTCTGTTGGATATTTCCCGTCTTATGCTCTTGGCGTTGGTTTAGATGAATGAACTTTAATGAAGGACTGACACTTAAAATCAGGGAGTAGCAGAGAGATGCACAGCTTTGAGCCAATCACTCCAATTTATGTCTCGCAAAGGTTGATACTCATTCAGCCCCATCTGGGAGGAAAATTAAAAGACACTGAATCAACCTGGCCCTAAAGGAGCTGGAGAGGAGCTCCCAGAAAATTTTCCTGCCAGGCCTGAATCCATAAATTGCCCATTTACCACGAGTGACCCCAATATCTGTCACAGCAGCAGGAATTATGGCCTTTCAAATGAAAATATCAAGTATTTTATTGAAATAACTAAATGTCCCCGGGTCCTCCTACAGCAAATGAAATTATGCATGAGCTCTTCATTAAGGAATGTAATAAGTGATCCCACTGCCCACCGCAATCCTGCCAGAAACAGCAGACAGACGAATGAAGAATGGCAGGTATTAGATGTGGAAGCAAACAGACAGATATTAACCAACATGTTCTTTCAGATTTGTCTGACCATCAGAGTGCACTGCTCTTGTGCTCCTCTCTCACCTTCTTCTCAGTTCTCTTTTCTGCTCACACACTCACAGGAATTCACAGAGTTGCATGAGATATTGAAAGTTCAATACCTGGTTTTTATAATAATCAGTATTTTTATTTTATACTACGCTGTATTTTGCCAAAAGTTGTGCATCATTTGAGTCATTTGTGTGAGAATCAATATTTCTGCTCAGTAGCTCCAGAGGCATATTCACGGATACAGAAACAAAGAATTTCAGCTTGTGGAAAGAGAAATGCTGTGAAATAGAAGTGTTGGATTTGTTTATATATATTTTTTATCACCTTGCTGATGACAGTGGAAAGTGAACACACAACTAAACCGGCATGCAAAAAGAGTTTTAAATCTCTCCACTGCAAAACAGTAAAATCTATCAAAAAACTGGAAAGGAATTGGGCTGAAAATATTAAAATCTTGGCTTAAGATCTAGTAGATTGTTAATTGGTTTATTGAAAGGCACGTGATTAACTGCCTGAAAGTCACTTTTTCTCCATTGCTGTAACATTTAATTTTGATGTAGTCTGATTTTAAAATGTTGCAGTTCAGAACAGAGATGTTCATCCTTCATTCATGTATTTTGTTGTCTTATATAGTGTAGGGCTATAACCTTGACTGCTTTTGCATAATAAAAAGTTATGGCATTAATACTCAGACAATATCTTATTTATTTGTGAAATATATAGATATTTACTTACTTATTGGTGTGATATTTATAATGCATTGTGTTCATGCAGTATTTTAGATGCTTCAGGTGTTTCCCATATTCCAATTTTGGATAATGAAACATTTTGGTATTGGAATCATGCCTAAATATCCACGCACAGAAAACAGATTTTCCACTAACAGCAAATCAAGCCTTTCGTTGGTATTCAGCAGCTTGGAGAAGGCGAGATGAGCATCCTGGTTTTCATTTAATCAGCTTCTTAGAAGGAGGTCAAGAGACTGTGACCCCCCACGTCTCAGAGCTGAGAAAGCACCACTGTCAGATGTGATTAACCAGGGATTGTCAAGGTGGACAAGCCACCGAGGAATGCAACCTAAAACTGAGCTAAGTAATTGGATTCTTGTTCAGTAAATGAGTTCACGTGTGCACCTCTCTCTTTCTCTCTCTCTCTCTCTCTCTCTCTCTCTCTCTCTCTCTCTTTCTGTCAAGGCATAAACATTATCCGTAAAATTCAAGTAGAACAATTCTTTTGGCATATATATATATATATATATATATATATATATGTACACCCACTTGTATATATATATATATATATATATATATATATATATACAAGAATGACATAACATTTTGGCCTGTCCGCCAAGGAAACATACAGGTTGTATGTAGAACACTGCAACAGATTATATTATTAATGAGTTTTAAATAGGAAGATAAAATCACAGGGGTCAGCATCGCCCCTCTAACTGGTCTGTCTCTACACCTCTGTGTTCTGTAACTTTTACAGCAGTCTGTGCTACAGTGTCTCTTCTGTGGAGTCAAACCAGACAGGCTAGCCTTCATTCCCCACATGCATCAGTGAACCTTGAGCACCCATGACCCTGGCTTTGGTTCACCAGTTGTCCAGGTCACCACTGCATACTGGGAACACCCTACAAGACCTAGCATTTTGGAAATAATCTTACCCAGTCTTGTAGTCATCACAATTTGGCTCTCGTCAAAGTCACTCAGATCCATTTTTTGTGCTTTCAACACATCAACTTTGAGAACTGATTTTTATTTGCTGCTCAGCCATAAAGATAGATAGATAGATAGATAGATAGATAGATAGATAGATAGATAGATAGATAGATAGATAGATAGATAGATAGATAGATAGATAGATAGATAGATAGATAGCATTTCTTTACAACCTTTCAGCTAAATTGCTGCATTTCAGTCTCTCTCTCTCTCTCACTCTCTCTCACTCTCTCTCTCTCTCGCTCAGTGCCACAGGTGCAAGTGTGTATATGAGCATGTATGCGCATGTGCATGTGTCCTATGAGTACCAGATGTGATGAAAATGAGGGCTTCACCAAAATGAATCACCTTTTTAAAAGCTTTGCAACGGATCCCTTCGCTTCCTTCAAAAACCCAGTCCTTGACATGCTCAGTCTATCAGTCAGTCAGATGGTGGGGGAAACAGATGTCATGCTCAGTTCTTTTCACTCCTTTCTCATAATGAAAGAGAGCAGTTGGTGTTTCAATCGCAGAAAAAAAAATCACAGCTGTTTTGCTTGAGATGGAGCCATAGCAGAGATGCAAAACAAAGAGAATCTTTGACAATTAGTACAACTGTTTTTGCTGTTTAGATCTAAATGACTTGGCACATTGACTCTGATTGGATGCATCGTCTACGCCCCCTCCCTTCCTCGCTGGCGCCCCCATTAGGAATATGAGTGCCATTTTTCATACTAAATTGAGCCCTCTTGGAAGCAGTCTGCCAAATCCCCTCTGTGCCTCTCAGATTGTTCGAATATTCGACAGAGTCTTCCAGATGGCTGATTGCCTAACATTCTCATTTTTTACCATTTTGCACTTTCTTTCCTCCTCATCAGATGCTGCCAACTGGTGTGAAGGGGCCTTCATCTCCTTTGTAGTAGGGCATTAAATGCTAAAGCCTACATTTTCACCAGATGGTTGCCCCATTTCTTACCCTCCCTGAGATCAGAGCTGAAAATAACTTTATTTGTTAAAGAGGGAGCTGGAAAAATCAAAATCAGCCACTTTTAATCTGTGGTTTTGATGGCATCCGTTCTTGAATAGCGGTATGAGATTAGCAGATTTCAGTAGATTCCAATATAATTACTTTTTCATCCAGCTATACCATTTTGTACATTTAAATAACCTGATATAGATCTGAATAAATGCATTCATATAATTAAGACCACAGTTTTTGCAATAATTTTGACTGAATGCCCAAACATTGCTCTGTTTCTAACTGTAGGACATTTGAAAACTCTGCAGATGATTAATTTTGTTTGCCATGTTCTGTATTGCTATTGAATTTCTTTTTTGTAGCATGCTTTAATGTTAGACTGCATTTCATGCTGCATCTACATTAATGCTTGTTGCATCACTGAAGCCTGTGGGCTAAACTCATAAAAAATTTTTTTGTTATATTACTATTCGTCATATATTGAGCTTCATAAAATATCATCATTCCACTTATTACCAGGTCTCTATAATAACTAAGGACAGCTACAGGGTTGAACGGCTCGTCATGGGCATACCCTTGAACATAAGTGACTGTTTCCACGCCTCATCACCTTTAGAGTCACAGTGCTGTAATGTAACGTGTTTTGTCCTCTCTATCCTTGCATCCTAGATATCCAGACCTAGCAATTTTGTAAATAAACTACCAGAAATGTCCATCTTATCTACCATCCATATCCAGTAAATATCAAAATTAGAGAACAGAGAAATATAGTTAAATTTTATTACTGAAATTTGAATGAATATTAGCTGTGGGTTATACCACTGTTCTGCAAGCATTTTTTACAAAATAACATCAACAAAAACCTTCAAGTTGTGGAAAACACAGTGAACAGTAACCAGTGAAGCACAAAAGAATATTACATCTAAAATGTTTAAGGGTTACAGGAACTGTAGAGTCCCTTGCTGTGAACACATCTTTCTGAAGAAGGTTCTGATAAACATTTGCATTCACCCTGCCTTGGAGCTGTAAGAGGCAGAAAACATCCCCCAAACCATGACACTTTCAGCATGTTGAGTGGACAGAGGAGAACTGCTCTAAAGTTCACTATAACATGAGAGCAAGTTTCACTGACTTCAATGGGGAACATTGCATTTGGTGTCAAAATAGGAAAAGGAAAAGACTCAAAATGTGTAAAGGAATAGGTGAAAGGTGGAGCAGGAAGCTTTCATTATTATGATAAAATGTGTAACATAGCTGATAGAGAGTAATGGTACAGGTTTATGATAAGTCTTTTAATTTAGTGTTATTTAATCAGTCAGCATGTGGGATGTATTCAAATAAACAACATCCAATCAAAGACAAGGGTTCAAAATTGCAGAGGTAAAACTGATGTAAAAGCGACAGTTATTAACACCGAGTTTATGGCATTTGGCAGATGCACTTATCCAGAGTGACTTACAATTAATCTCATTTTACACATCTGAGCAAGTGAGGGTTAAGGGCCTTGCTTTGGGGCCCTGCAGTGGCAGCTTGGTGGATGTGGGATTTGAACTAAGAACCTTTCTAAACAGTTGATGCTTACTGTATTTCCCTTTTTCTTTATATGCATTCTGTAAAAAGTACACTTCAGTTCTGTGTGTATTTACACTTCACAAGTTATTGCAAAGAAGGTTTTTTTTTATTTTATTATATCATTTTTGTCATTTTAAAATCTATGTTAAGAATTTTTGTTCAGTTTAGTTGAACTGTCTTGGCATCTGTCTTAGCTCCTTGGAATAAAAAACAAACAAACAAAGCAAACCATATACAAGTCTATAATGCTCAGGGATGCAAACGATCCAGTCCCATCAGTGTGAAAGAGAGGACGAGATAAACGAGTGGCTATCTCAGCATGTCTAATCTGATTTCTCGATAAAGTGTTTTATCTGTACCTTGCATGCCTACAGATAATTCTGATGTGTGTGTGTTTATGTTTATTCTGTGTGTGGAATCACAATCTTTGCACTCCTCCTGTCAAATCCTGCCTCAAACCATCAAAAAAAAAGAACAGAAAACAAATATAAATGTAGATTGTGTGCTGTAAGTAGGTACATTGACCAGCACAGATGGCAATCATGGTTGGGAAATGAGTACCTGCCCTAGCGTAACACACACATACATATGCACACAAGTTCACAGAGCTGTTAAAAGGGAGCAGATGTTTGTGCATGTGCGTGTGTGTTTATGTAGCAATGATTGTGTGCACTAATTTGTATTTGTGTGTGTGTGTGTGAATTTGAGCCAGCAGTAAACACCTTCATCTGGTCAGCGGCCCCTGTGAGATATAGCACCGGGTCATTAATTTCCCCTGAGCTTTGCCCGTAAGAAGCGCAGTGATGTTTTATACATGCAGTGGAGCTGAACTCTGCAGCAACATCCATAAAGGACAAACATTTAAAGTAATACAAAGCAATCACAAGGCAATTATAAAGCTACAGCCTTATAAAAACAAGCCTGCTGAATTAGGGATTTGTGCATGTGATAGACTGCTTCTATTCAATCTTTAAAGATGAGTTTTAAAAGAATTGAACGGTGTTCTTGTAGATTACTGTGTAGCTTCTTGAGACGTTTTGAATGCAAGTCAGTGATAGCGAGTTTAGCGGATAAAATTTTAAGCTATAAAAATATCCCTGGATGCTACTCTTGCCCATTCACCAGTACTATAACGAGATGCACTGCCATTTGTTTGATATGAATTTTTTTTTTCCTTATTAAGAAGCAGCAGTTAATCACATGCATTCCTGCTATTCTGTTTGTGTCACACAATGCACTCTTCGAGGACTTTTTTAAAAAGTAGACAAAAATGCGAAAAGGTTCAAATTTCAGATTTCTCTCCACATCAACTTAATGATCAACAAAGTAAAGTATTCATCTAAAGTACATTAAGGTCAGAATGACATGCTCAGAAGCCAGTAAGCCATCCCCTGAATTGATTCTAATGTGAAACGGCTGTTTTGCAAAGATTTAAATCCAAGACAGAAGGTCGCAAAAAATCCTACCTAATTGGCGATAAGAAAAACAAGCCTTTTATGTGGTGTGTCATTTCTCTCCACAGATCAGAGCAGACAGGTCCCTCTGTCATCTCTCCCTCCTATCCTCTCTCTCTCTTACCCCAATCCCTCTACTCTCTGGTCCGGGGATGACTTGAACAGTAAATTAAATTAATGTAGGCCATTTTTCAATCATTTTTCATTTCTCTAAAATGATTAAAGCTGATGTAAGGAGTTCATTAAAACAGAAAACATTAGACTCATTAAAAAGCCATTAAAACTATTGTGGCACCATGATTTATTCTATCAGTGGGCCATGAGAGAAAGTGACTCTGGTGCTGGGAATGAGAGATGGGATGGAAAGGGAAGGATGGGCTGTTTCCAAGATAGAGGACCCCAATTTGAGCTCGCTAATTTGGATTGGCAGGGAACCATGGCCTCGTCCATCGCTCCTGCTCCATGGATACTCATGGATGGTGTTTGTGATGGTTGTTGTTAGAGGGTTGTATCAGCATGAATCATTCTGAAGGAGCTAAGCTGAATGAGCTATGAACCTTAACACCTGATCCAAGATCAGTGCCTGGTGCCTGTGTATATTAATGCGCTCACTTTGCCTCTCATTTGGCCCATGCTGGGCTCCAGTTCTGTTAGCAACCCATGATGAGGGGTTTTATTGCCCATTATGATTGAATCAGCACCTCTGCATGCTCAGCACCTTATCCTCCTCACCATCCACCACCAGCATTTCCTGCCTTAAATGTCATAGGAGCCAATCTGTGGCTCAGAGAGGGGGCAGGTGCTGGGTCATTAGTCTTGCTGATGGGTTAGGTGAAATCAGCTCCTTTCCTCCTGCACAGGGCTCACTACTGATGATGGTCTGCTCCCCAGCTGCGGTAGTCCCATCAACTCTAGCAAAAATTTCCATCTGGAGAAACACAGGTCTTATGGGATCGATTCAACTCCCAGGCCCAACATTGCACCCTCCCCTTCCCACCCTGCCCCCTGCATTTTATCGCTCATCTGCTGCACAAATGACTCTTTCAAAGCTAAGCGATGCTGCAAGCAATATTCACTGTCTCCATACCTGCAGACAAACAGAAAAAAGGAGGATATCATTTGTATCGTTGAGATTTCTCGCCTTGAAGGAGAGCTTCTGAAGTGTTCTCTGTGAGACTGTGGAAACTATATAAAAAGTGCCTTCACTTCACCTGTGTGAAAACACTTCACCTCTTACTTTACTGAAATGGAGGAGCAAGCTGCTTTATTTATTCAGATATAGCTTGACCTAAAAGTATATTTAAATAATTGGTCATGCTTTTTTTTTTTAAAATCTATTTTAGCAGATGGGTCATAGCTTAGCACAGGTCTGCACAGGGAAATGGCTGTTTGAGGATGAGTTAGAGGGGTAATTACTAACACAGCACAAGTAAGCCTGTTTGTCCACATATATTTATGTGATCTCTCTGTCTGTTGTGCTCTCCGTTGCCCTAAAGAGAGAGAGAGAGAGAGAGTGTGTGTGTGTGTGTGTGTGTGTGTGTGTGTGTGTGTAAAGCAATAGCTGAGCAGACAGTGCTGCGCAAGCTGGAAAGCTAAAAAGTGATTTGTTTTGAAAAAGTTTTATGTTACTATTTATCTACCATAAAAGCACAAGCACACTTCTGCTGTGTTCTTTGTGCAGCTCGTATTATTACATCGGTGCTGAACACAATCCTGTTTGGAGAATGCAGAGACATGCAGATGGAAAAGAGTCCTCTTGCTCATATCATCTCAGCACTGGTCCATCTGCAATATGAGGGGAGTAATCTAGGCTTGATCAACATAAATGATCAACACAGAGTTCAAAACACACTCCTAACACTTGATATTATGACTATGTCTAAAAGTCTTGTTTTTACACAGCCATAACTTTATTTCCATGTTTTATAAAAGTCCTAGCCCCTGTGACCTTGTCAATAATTAGTGTAACAAACACATCAGAGCATCCTGAAGATTTCCTTCAACTGCCAAATAAAATACACAAATCCTTAGTTATTTCTTGATTATTCATAATCATAGAATTATAATTTCTTTTCACTAACCAAAAATATTCCATCAAAACGAAGTCCATGAAGACATAGTCTGCCAATGTTGTAGTGGAAGAATTTGAGTGGCTCGCACACAGCCCTGACCTCAACCCCACTGAACACCTTTGGGATGAATTAGAACTCTGACTGCATGCCAAATCTTCTGGTCCTAAATCTCACGAATGCTCTTGTGGCTGAATGAGCAAATGCCCACATACACTCTTCAAAATCTATTTGAAAGCCTTCCCAGAAGAGTGAGGGCTATAATAAGGGTGGACTAAATCTGGAATGTGGCATTAAAAAAACATACGCTGGTGTAGTCAAGTTTGACCAGAGCAAAACATGACATTAATTGCTATAAAAAGTGCAAATAAGCATTAAAAACAATCAAAGATGATAGTAAATGTAATATATTTCTTTATAAATATTACACAAACCTCTACTCTATATGGCTAAATGTTTGTGGACACCTGACCATCACACCTATATGTCCTGTTTGAACATCCCATTCCAGATTTATTCCATTCCTTTGTAATAACCTCCACACTTCTGGGAAGACTTTCCATCATATTTTGGAGGATGACTATGGGAATGTGTGCATTTAGCAACAAGAGCATTAATGATGTCAGGCAAGGAGGCGTGGATTGGTGTTCCAGTTCGTACCAAAGGCGTTCAGTTAGGTTGGGGTCAGAACTCTATTCCACTGCAAAATTGTCAAACCAGGTTTCTACTGAGCTTGCCTTGAGCACAGTGGCATGGTCATGCTGGAACAGGTTTGAGCTTCTACAGATCCAGTAAATGGAATTTGTAATGCTAAAACATACAGACATCCTGTTTAATTGGTTGCTTTGAACAGTTTGGGCAAGGCCAGGACAGGTGTCCACAAACCTTTGGCCATATAGATTATTTTTGTACAGTATAAAATATTCTATCAATGTTCATGTATGCCCAGGTCACAGGATATTTTGCCACTTATAAAAGGATTTCAATGAAATCATAATGAAATCATAATGAAATCATAAATCAGCAGTAATTTTAAGATATATATGTCTTCAAGAGATAAGTCTTTTTTATTGATGATCACATGCACACACTCATTCATACAGATGTGCACACTCATTCATAATTAAAAGCAATTTATCATAGCAGGTTAACCTATTGGCAGGTTTTTAGGAGGTTGGCGCAAAGCAACCCAGACTCACAGAAAAAAAAAAAGATGTTTATTAGGTGAAAATCAATGTTCTGTCTGGAGCATATGCTGCATATCAATGTATTAGACAATCACAGCCATGTTCCAAAACCTAGTTAAAAGCCTTCCTAGAAGAATGGAGGCGGATTTAAAGGGAAACTATCAGTTTTTTATTTTTAGTTAATCTACACAGAACACTTAACAATGTTAAAGCATTTCTAAAATGATTTAAAATCAAACACAATACATTATCATGGTTTGATAAGTATACACTTCTCCTATGTACTATATGCATACTGTTTAAGACTTTTTGCACCGGAAATAATTTAACCAAGCACACCTCTACCACTACAGTGCCTGAATTAGACTGATATGTAATAAATAATTTGACCTCTACTGATGTATCCCACAATATTATTCAACATATGATTCACTACCAGGCTTGTGAAATAAGACTAACTTATCATTTTCGCAACACAACTGAGCCTGCAAGTCACATAGGTCTATTCAAAAGGCTGGACATCTCTGTAGCCTAATGAATATACAGCCTAAAATGTTTCAGTGTTTTGAATAGGTTTTGAATACAATAATGTGTCGCTGCACTGTGAAAATACATTATTTAATTAACCAAATTTCCATTTTAATATATTTGTAACTCGTGTATTAAAACAATGCAGTTACATAGCCTCTTAGAATGAAATAAAGACTTCTGCTTATCAGACCTGCCTGATCCATTCTGATGTGAGTCTCATCACTTGGAGGTTGCTCACTGATGCTGAGGATGGCCCCATGTGGACAGCCCGGAGATACATGGGATTACTGTGGATAGTACCAGTTGGAGACCATGGAAGTGGCTTTGGATTGTTGTTGCCTCAGTCGGTTTTGCACTCGGGTCTAAAATTTGATCGCATTGGCAGAAAATTATAATGAATTACGCTGATGCTCAAACTCATAAGTTACTTTAAAGCTCCTAGTTACACAATTACATGTGACTATACAGTGTCCAGTTACAGATGGGAAATTATTTATGATCACACTATCTTTTTTCATTCAAAAATAACACAGAAATATAAGAAATTCACCATGTATATCTAAGAGTAAGCTTGTCTCTTTCTGTCTGATCTCTATCTTATATTCCCCTCCTTTATCGGTGAGAAGACATATTTGAGATAAACTCATATAAAACAAATATAAATCTAACAGGCAACAAAGGATCAAAAGGTCCCCCAAACAGGCCTTTTGTTATATGGTTTAATTACATTTTATTTGACTGGTGGCTGACAAGAGACTTTTGATTTACTGAGACTTTTTAAAGGCTGTGAGGATAGTAGTGAGAGAGGGGTGGTAGAATATGATGTGTAGAGGTATCAATGCTCATGTTTCTACTGCTTCTACAGAAAGCAAAATGAAAAGTATTGTTAATAACTGTTTAACTAAATTATCCATTTCATAAATTATATAAACAAAGATCTGCGATGGACTGGCGACCTGTCCAGGGTGTACCCCTGCCTTTCACCCTATGTGTGCTGGGATAGGCTCCAGCAGACCCCCGTGACCCTAATTAGGAATAAGCCAGTATACACAATGGATGGATGGATGGATGGATAAACAAAGATTTATACTTCCGTTATTTGTTATATTTGTTATTTATTTTCTGCACTAATAAACTACAAAAATCTTCATTGGGAAAGATAATAAGCCATAATTTACCTTCAAAAAAGTATTTAAAGAGTAAATATTCAGACCAAAATAATATATAGAGCACTGGTTTAAAAGTACACTAGGCCAAAGATACATATTAAAGGTACAAACGTTAGAGAATATTACCCCAGTGACAAGGAAAGGTACAGTTGTACCTGTGTACACTTGAAGGTTGGTTTAATCTTGAATCATTTTTCCAGTCTTTTTTGTCGCCTTCTATAATTTGCTTCTGTTGTTAGGTTCTTGTAGAACTCGAAACCGATTATTGTAACATGTGTGTGCCTATGTGGAAATTGTGTGTTGGCCTTGTCTCGGAGGTGCTGAGAAGTTTTGGGGTTTTGGTTTCGAAAGTGAGAATGAGTATGTGTGTCTTTGTAATTGCAGGCATCAGTTGCTTTCTATCTTGGTCTCTGAGGAGCCTTGCACTTCACTGGTGTGCCTGTGAATGTGTGTGTGTGTGTCTGTGTGTGTTTCTGTGTGTGTGTTGTGTGGGGAGGAAAGGGCTGAGCAACCAGGTGCAGCAGAGTGTATCCATCCTGTCAGGGTCCAGGGAAGACAGCAGGATAAGGAGTGGACAACACTGGGAACAACAGCTGCAGTCTCCCTCACTTGGCCATGCCTCAGTAGACTGTAGCAATAGTGCCACATGGCTCTCTGGGGCCCAGCACAGGCATAGCTCCCTTTCCACACCTCCAGTGAGACAGTCTGTTAACTAGTGATAGCTCTGACACTACCTATCAATTTCTCTGTCAGTGTGTCATGAAAAATACGCATTGGACAAAAATTGGTACAAAGCCCAAAACTAAAGCAATCGAGAGAAGCCTTTAATTAAAGCACTTAATTCTCAACGCAGGAAGCCATGCAATGACTGCTCTTAGTCTAGCTTGTTATGCTAAAAGATAATTTCAAAATCCAGGAAAAAAACACAAAACTAAATAAATGGCTCTTTATTTCTTTTGTGGAGCATTCTCTTAGACCCTTTTTGACTATTAGAAGGCTCCAGATAAAACCTACAAATTATGTCACTGCTCTTTTTCTCTAAACAAGGTTGTGAAAATCTCCTGGAAAATGCATGGCACTAAAGCAAACATTTTTGGAATGGATTCATTTTTTTTGTTCACATCTAATCAGCTGCCCCTCACATATAGATATATTCTAAAATATGTTAAAAGTATTTAAATGACAGTTAGAGAGCTGGGTCTGGTTTCTTAGGGCTAACATTATCCTAACATTAACAAGATGTCTGTATTATGTCTTTTTCAAGTGTGCCATGACCAAATATAGCAGCAGAGCATGACTGTAACGTAATCACATTTTACTTATACAAAGCTAAAAGTGCCTGAAGGAATTCCAGGGCTTTAATATGACACTAGTGTCAGAGAGGGGAAATGTTCTGCATGGATAATGAAATCTGTCCTAACATCTTAAACAAGGTGAGTCTTTTTTCTTAGAAGAAATTGTTTTATTTTATTAATTCACTTGCAAGTTTAATATATACATATATATATATATATATATATATATATATATATATATATATATATATATATATATATACACTATATTGCC
Source organism: Hemibagrus wyckioides (assembly GCF_019097595.1). NCBI lineage: Eukaryota > Metazoa > Chordata > Actinopteri > Siluriformes > Bagridae > Hemibagrus > Hemibagrus wyckioides. Next base: position 17,425,424 of record NC_080717.1, on the reverse strand, counting down.
AAAAGTATTCGCTCACCCATCCAAATAATCAGAATCAGGTCTTCCAATCACTTCCATGGCCACAGGTGTATAAAATCAAGCACCTAGGCATGCAGACTGTTTTTACAAACATTTGTGAAAGAATGGGTCGCTCTCAGGAGCTCAGTGAATTCCAGCGTGGAACTGTGATAGGATGCCACCTGTGCAACAAATCCAGTCGTGAAATTTCCTCGCTCCTAAATATTCCACAGTCAACTGTCAGCTGTATTATAAGAACGTGGAAGTGTTTGGGAACGACAGCAACTCAGCCACAAAGTGGTAGGCCACGTAAACTGACGGAGCGGGGTCAGCGGATGCTGAGGCGCATAGTGCGAAGAGGTCGCCAACTTTCTGCAGAGTCAATCGCTACAGAACTCCAAACTTCATGTGGCCTTCAGATTAGCTCAAGAACAGTGCGCAGAGAGCTTCATGGAATGGGTTTCCATGGCCGAGCAGCTGCATCCAAGCCATACATCACCAAGTGCAATGCAAAGCGTCGGATGCAGTGGTGTAAAGCACGCCGCCACTGGACTCTAGAGCAGTGGAGATGCGTTCTCTGGAGTGACGAATCGCGCTTCTCCATCTGGCAATCTGATGGACGAGTCTGGGTTTGGCGGTTGCCAGAACGGTACTTGTCTGACTGCATTGTGCCAAGTGTAAAGTTTGGTGGAGGGTGATTATGGTGTGGGGTTGTTTTTCAGGAGCTGGGCTTGGCCCCTTAGTTCCAGTGAAAGGAACTCTGAATGCTTCAGCATACCAAGACATTTTGGACAATTCCATGCTCCCAACTTTGTGGGAACAGTTTGGAGCTGGCTCCTTCCTCTTCCAACATGACTGTGCACCAGTGCACAAAGCAAGGTCCATAAAGACATGGATGACAGAGTCTGGTGTGGATGAACTTGACTGGCCTGCCAGTCAACCTGACCTCAACCCGATAGAACACCTTTGGGATGAATTAGAGCGGAGACTGAGAGCCAGGCCTTCTCGTCCAACATCAGTGTGTGACCTCACAAATGCACTTCTGGAAGAATGGTCAAAAATTCCCATAAACACACTCCTAAACCTTGTGGACAGCCTCCCCAGAAGAGTTGAAGCTGTTATAGCTGCAAAGGGTGGACCGATGTCATATTGAACCCTATGGATTAGGAATGGGATGTCACTTAAGTTCATATGCAAGTCAAGGCAGGTGAGCGAATACTTTTGGCAATATAGTGTATATATATATATATATATATATATGTTAATGTTTCATAGATTTGTCCAATTTATTCATTCATTTTCTATACCGGCTTTATTCCTAATTATGGTCATGGGGATCTGCTGGAGCCTAATCCAGTGCACATTGGGCGAAAGGCAGGGCTACACCCTGAACGGGTCACCAGTCCATCACAGGGCCACATATAGGCACATATAGACAAACAACCACATACACTATGGGCAATTTAGAATTACCAATCAGCCTAATGTACATGTTTTTGGACTGTGGGAGGAAACCAGAGTATCCGGCATAAACCCACACAAGCGTAGGGAGAACATGCAAACACCCAAAAAGGCCCTTGCCTGTTCGAACCCAGGACCTTCTTGCTGTGAGGCAACAGTGCTAAACACTAAGCCACTGTGCTGCCCTTGTCCAATTCAACTAAATACAATTTTATTTGTGTAGCTCTTTTAACATTTTCTAAAGTTCTGAAAATTTCTGAAAAAAGTAATTCCCTGAGATGATATGAGGAAGAAACTTTGAGAGACTCAAAAGGGATATCATCCTCATCTGGGTGACACCTGAGAGTGTGATCAAATCATTTCTTTTCTACTGTATGAAGTTAGTGGAATTGTATAACCAGGAGGTTTCAAGCAAGTTAATAAGCATGAACATGAGCACAGTTTCTGAGTTTGTTATAAATTTAACCTAAATTCCTTTCTGCCAAAGCTATCATATGTTGAATCATGGAGACCCAAAAGCACAACTGACAGCAGTCCAGTATCCTGAAAGTTACACATTAAAACAGTTCAAAATTGTTAAACTTAGAAACAAAAGCTCACCTGATGCCATAAGCTAGCTTTAACTCACAACTGAATTTAATATCCAGAACTTGCCATGACCATTGGAGTTAAAGAGAAGAAATAAGTTCACATAACTTAATCAAGCTTTTATGTTTTACAGTGTAGTACAGACACACAAAGTATAACTCTATATCCTTAATTGATAGGAATAAATAAAAAAAACATTTGCTCACATAATCAGGCTTTGGTGTAAAAATATCCAAGAAAGTATTGAACAAGAAACTAGAAAAAAATGTATAACCATAAACACTGGAGGACTGAATAAATGTCGTGGTAGTCTTCATGATGAGCTGTTGAGAAGTGAGTCCTTAAATAAAGTGTGGCTGTAATTGTGCAGATGTTGTGTGTGATCAGTGTGAAGCTGCATGTCTCAGTGGTGGTCAGGTGGTCAGGTCAGTCCTCGGCTGTCATGTCTGTAGCTCACTCTGTGATCCGGGAGATGTATTTGGCAAACATTTTTCTAGGCAACTCTGTGCTACATGATGTGAAATGCATGACAGCTAATAGCAGGACATTATCCTAGTTAATAGCTGGTTAGGGTAATATCTTTTGACAAGGAAATGCAAGTGAAGGTTTTCAAAAGACAAAGCATTAAACGGAATCATTTCTGAATCAGTGTCTAACCTAGCTAGCTATTTACACTCCATCCATAACATCCTTTCTTTTCTTTTCTTTTCTTTTCTTTTCTTTTCTTTTCTTTTCTTTTCTTTTCTTTTCTTTTCTTTTCTTTTCTTTTCTTTTCTTTTCTTTTCTTTTCTTTTCTTTTCTTTTCCTCAAACCTAGGCCAATTGATTCAAACCTATTTTCACTTCATTGAAAGCCCAAATGATAAAGATATGTCAGTGTCATGAATGATGGTAGTTATGTGCCTACATCTGTGGGAATATATACAGTAACTACATTATAAACTGTACAAAAGGATAAAACATTTTTTTCCAGCTGCACTGAGTGTTCAAAAGTTCAGAGTTCAGAGTTCAGAGTGCAGTCTATAAGGACTTTCGAGAGACATATCATGCATACTAAATATACTGTACATTACTGTAGACCTGCAAAAAAAACATGATATATACACTGCACCTGCCTTTCCTTTTGTAATTTTGTGTGCATGAATAATTAAGCGTGCATAATTGGAGTAAGTATATTCACCTAATCTGGATTGCAAAAGCCAGTCCACACATTATAATTTGCCCTTTTAAATAACCACTGTAACAAAACTTCCTTAGTTAGTTGAAGACAAAAGGCATTTTTGGATCGATATCGAAATAAAACAATCTGATTATTATTATTATTATTATTATATTATTATTATTTTTTTTTTATTTCCTTACAATTCTACATCCATATCAAAATCTAACATTAAGCACTCTGTAAGCTCGTGATTAGAATGCTCCTGAAGACTTTCACTTTGGAATATTACTTTAGGTCCAAGTGTTATGTGTAATGTATGATTTATAACAGTCTGATGTCTCTCTACCTGAGTGTACAGTATAAAGTGGAGAGTTATAGTCCCTCCTTCTCTCAGCAACCCCCTTAAGAGATGGAATGAAACATTAATCAGCAAATTGTGCATTACTTTTCTAATTAACATTCAAGAGGTTTTAACATTGCAATGTTTCATTAGCTTGTATGCAAATAATTTTGAGTGATTACCTCATTTGGCCAGAGAGCACATGATGTATTGGCCTGGCAAGGGAACATTGTGTGTGTGTGTGTGTGTGCGTGCGTGTGTGTGGGTGTGGGTGGGTGTGTGTGTGTGGGTGTGTGTATGTGTGTGTGTGCGTGTATTTTGGGAAGGGTAACTGCATAGTATGATCAATGGTCAGCTCCTCTATCCCATGGCTCAATTTTAGATGCATTTTATATCAGCTCCTTAAGCGCAGAGGAGACATGTTAACCTGGGTTCCACAGCCAATTCTCCTGTCACATTGTGCTGCAATGATATATATCTGTACCTTGATTGCTTTCTTTCCCTCTTGTGTGGACGTGTGGGGTTATAATATGCTTTCTAAATCAGTGCTTGTTTTTTTTATTTATTTATTTTTTTTTGCTATGAACCCTATGTCCTTGAATGTCTAGCTGTAGCATATCGTTAGTATTTGGTGTTTGTATTGCACTTGTCACCCCTGTGTGTGTGTCTGTGTGTTTGTGTGTGTGTGTGTGTGTGTGTGAGCCCCAGCATGGCTGACGAGCGCTTTGCAGTGAGTAATACTCAGAAGCTGAGCAGCCAGCAGATTGTTGGAATGCATCATTAGATGGTGAACTGTAGGGGGACCAGTTGTGAGCTGGCTCAGGCCCCCTGCATTAACCTCAGATGGGCTTTTTGGCACATAACGCTATAACAACATGTCAAATTCCTACACAGGCATCATATATGCTCTACCAAGCTCCACTCTATTTCCATGGAAGTTTCTTTCTTTCTTTTTTTTTTACTGTTATATAATATACATCTTTATTGTTTTCTAAATGGCCTAAGATACAATTCTGGCTCTATCCATTAAATGTTTTTTTTTTTTACATTGTTAGTGTGTTTTAAAAGCAAAAATGCCAAGACAGTGGAATATACTGCGTTTTCATTCATAATTCAGCTTGTCACTTGTCGGTAATGTGATTGGGTACGATGCATGTCAGGGTCTGAATGTCACAACAAATCAGGAACTGTCCCTAATGAGGAAGGACAGCCTGCTCAGCATGCTTGGGTTTTTGGCACAGATTAAAACAGATTTTGCATGTTAAAAGGCCAATTTAGGGCAACCTAGTGTTGTCAATTGAAACTTTTTTTTTGGTATGGCTTAAAAATGAAATGTGCTTAATAAATAGCAGGACATTAAAACAGAAAAAAATGGTGGATGGTGTAATGTGGTACCATAGGTAGAATTGTTGCCTCATAGCTTCAGGGTTCCTGGTGTGATTCTGAGCTTGGGGTGCTGAGCTTATCATGGTGTCCATGTGGGTTTCCTTCAGGTTCTCTGGTTTCACCAACCTCAAAAACCTGTAGGTGTTTTTTTTTCTTTGTTACTCTAAATTGCGCTACTGTGTGAATCAGCATGAATGTGTAAATAAACTGGTGTCCCATCCATGGTGTATGTATCCTATCTCACGCCCAGGATGGACTGACTATGGATGCACCAAAACCCTTTACAATATAAAGCGGCCATCAAAGATGAATGAATAATTACAAACCTTGACATGATTTTTGAGCAAAACTATTAAATCAGCCTATAGAACATTATACAGTGAAGGGATCTGACAATTATAGCATCTCATTTTAGAGTGAGAAGCTCAGGCATGATTTTCTTTTTTTTTTTTGCTTCAGTGCACTTTGAGAAATTGTCTTTCATAACCCCAACTCCTAATGCTCCCAGCAACCCTCTGGCCTCTGATCTATGCTCAGTACTTGTGCTGGCACCCTGCACTCAGCCAATATCATTACATGACAAGTGCCGATACGTCCACTTTTGTGTGATGCATGAGTGTCTGGTGCGGCAGTGCTCAAAGAGAGTGGCTTTTCATCAGAGGCTAAGGAAACGAGAAGCTATTGCTTCCTGACAGTTCTCCAATATGCAAACTTTATGCATTTTTTTTTTTATTATTTTTATTTATTTATTTATTTATTTTTCATCCTGGGGTTTTGCAAAGTATGTATTGCTTCGATGAGTGCCCATTTATGTTTCTGATTGAAAGAGGTTTTTTTTCTTGGTGTAGGTTTTATTTTCTTGGTGTAACACTGTGAACTTTTAAAATCATCGTCCGGGAACCTTCTCTTCACCCCGGTTTTAGCAATTAAATATAAAGTGCAGCTAGGAGTTTAATTAGCTTAATGACTATATTTTTCTTAATTAGAAAGGTTTTTACTGATTACAGTATATGCTGATTTTACAGAAGCAGTTCACAAAAGGTGAAAGTGTGGAAACAGTGTAATGTAAATGTTTGCTATTTGTTTGTTCATTTGTTTGTTCATTCTGTGATATGGGCAACAATATACAGCATAAGACCTTCACCTGATTTCCACTGACCTTAAGACTGCTTTTGTAATTCCTCGTAACAAACTGTCGGATTTTAGGCTTTGTAATTTCTATTACTTCTGACATTTAGGGTTAGAGTCAATGTAGGTGTTCCATTATTCAACTTTTTACAAATAATATGTACAACTTAATACCATACAATGACAAAAACGATATATTCTTTCATGTTGCACTTATGTAAAATACTATAGAAATATCTTTTTACTTATACTTACACTAATAATATCTCATTCATGCCATTAAAACTACCTTTAATAGGACTACAATAATAAAAACTTTGCGCATGTGTGTGTTGAATAAACTGGAGCAAAAAGAACAGACAAACAAACAAAAACATATAGATTCTTTTCTATCAAGACCAAAATGCAATATGAATGCAGATATATGATTTTTGAGTATTTCTGATGGTCAAATATGATGAGGCAGATATTCTCTGTCTGCCCTTTAGTTTCCCTTTTGTTGAAGCACTCAGCGATGTCAGTCATAATTATAAACAGATGACCAGCGAGATCTCAAACACTACCTCATTACCATGGGATCAGCTCTGTGAGAAGCATGACAGGAGATTAATCGCTGTTCTAATGAAGAATAGTAATTAGGCTGCAATTAATACATAATTAATATTTGGAATAATTAAAACCATAGTACCCAGGGCATCAAGGGTCTTGATCTTTGAAGGGGGAGAGAGAGAGAGAGAGAGAGAGAGAGAGAGAGAGAGAGAGAGAGAGAGAGAGAGAGAAAGTAAATTGCACAGATTGAGGCAAATATTAGGGAACTTCTCATAGCAAAAATGATATGATATGAAAGGTTAGTCCCACAGATGAAGGAAGCTTGAGGATGAAGAGATCTGGGTTATGGTAAAAGCAGAGGTGCTGTTCGAATTTTAAGGAATTTTGAAGAAGCAAGGTGAAGGGGTTGCTAATTTCTTTAATTCACAGCTATTCCACACTTCAGTGAATTCACTAATTTCTAATTTAACTGCAATATCATAATTAAGATATTTCACACAGAGGCTTTGAAAATGTTTCATTAAGTAAATTAAAGCATGTTTAATTAGATTAGGGGAAAATATAAACACTTCCCACCTGTTTGTCAACCTGCTAAAGGTTTTTCAGTGCATAAGGGAACGAAGCATCTGCTCTGAGGGACTGAATGGGGTCTAATGGGCTTGCAGTAAGTGGGAGGTATTAACGTTCTAAATTAAGAAATCACACTTTGCTGTAAGCACATCACAATTTTAACCCTTTTTACCAGTGCGCTGGCGTTCTGTTTTGCCGGTGGAATGGAAATCGGCTTATATGACATTTTCAGTCAGTGTATTATTTTAATTATCTCAGTTGAGAAGTTTTTACCTCTGTTTGGGTAATTGCACTTTGGGCAAGAGAGCAGAAATGGGTCTGATATCACCATTTACTTTGAAGAAATATACATTTGGGGAAAAAAGAATCCTTTTTTAAGCTTCTCTATGAATATATTAGCCCTAGTAGGCTAGGTAAAAAACAATACTTATGAAAAACTGCAAATTCTTAAAGCATTCGGTGTCTACTTTCATATGAGATATTAAGCTCCACTGTGCACTGAGACATGGCAGAGAAATACAGTGCTGAACATGGGCACCTCTAAAACGGGTTGAAATTCCATTTTTTGGCCTCTGGTAACAAAAGTTTAGCAATATTCATTATTTGTTTTACAAGTTACACGATATCACAGCTGTTCCGTCCCTCAGGAAGTCCAACTCCTTGAATCCTCAGCTTCCATATATGCCAGGATTCCTGGTTTTATCCAGTCACCCACTTTCAAGCTCAATTCAGTTAAATTGAACAAATATATAATATACAGGAATATATCTAATCCTGATTTTGAATTCTATCTGTAAGGATCACCAGTTTCAAAACATTTGTTCACTGTCTTTATCTTTCCTGAAAACTGGTATTACAGTAATACTCTCCTCAAATCTCCTCTGAAAAGATGAACCTGGGTCACACATATGTACTCACATACAAACTGGATAGTGTACATTTGTTGGCATGTGCAGTGATATTTAATGATGTTAAATGTTTTACTTATTATATTGTAGATTGATAGACTTTTCTTTTCAATATTTTCTTCACTCCCCTAATATATACACCTAAGCCTGTTTGCTAAGTTAAAGCTGTTTTTTTTTTTGCCTAATCTTATATTTTCTCATAATCTTTAAATTAAATTAGTTTAAGTAGCCTTTATTCTTTTCTTCGCATATCCCATCCTTGTGGGGTTGGGGTCAGAGCACCAGGTCAGCCATGATGCAGTGCCCCTGGTACAGTGGGGGTTGGGGGCCTTGCTCAAGGGCCCAATGGTGGCAGCATGGCAGCTTCCAATCAACAACCTAGAGCCTTAACCACTTGAGTTACCACCACCCTACTCTGCCTTTTTCCGAGTTTAGTCTTGTGCTCAGTCACTTTAGTTCTATTTTTGCTCAGTCACTTTGATTATAGTTCCGCTGTCATGTTTCTGCTCTGCTTCTGAACTGTTAAACTGTTAAATCTTATCTGACACATGTTCAATTCTAGATAGAAATCATCTTTTGTCGTTTTCTGTGGATAGTATGCTAGCTAGCAAGGGAACTGCAGTACAGTCGACTTGGTGGAAGAATGGGAAATGTCTTTCATCGTCAAAAGTTCACCTTACATCTAAGCAAATTAAATAATGCTAATGGTAAAGGACAGCATTGCATTCAAGCAAGATTTTCTTAGCTGAGTCATGGCTGCATTGTTTTGTGAGAGCTTCTCTCACTCATGACTTCTCCTGATTTGAGCACACAGCAGACGCCTTGTTTGAGTGCAATTATCTCTGCGTAGTAGACGGAGTGTAAATATCACCATGCTTGAGTTGGCTGAGTAGTTGAGAGTAGGTGACACAGGGAGATTCTTGACAGACTGGGCAATCAAACTCTAATGCACTAATTTCACAATCTGCAGGGTATGCACCAGGCCTATGCATCATGACCAATTTCTTTATCCAAGCAGTAGTACTTCAGTAGGTATCTAATTTAAGAGGCTGAGGCTTGCTGTTTTTAATGAGCACGTCTTACCACATGAAACAAAGTCTAGCAGTTTGAATTGCTCACCTGTCAATCCTTTGTAGGACCTGAGGAAATGACCCAACACAGGAAACACACTTTTTAAAAGCCAAATTAGACATTACAGATATTTTTTACATTCATAACATCAAATCATTTCTTTTTTTAATGGTTTGCATTATATAATATATATCTTGGATACACAGACCTGAAGAGACAGTAGCACACTTTGGGTTGAATAATGGAATGACATAAAGGAACATAATAGAAGTCCTGGAAAATATACAGTACATGCTTACAAAAAGATTGAATGAAGTTGTCTGTCGTTTCTCTGGAGGAACCCTTTCATGTTATTTTTCCCTTTCCAAAGGATTGCTAGTAGAAATATTTTAGGAAGCCAAGAACCCATAAATACCCATAAACAAAATTCCCTAAGAGTACACATAATGTACTGTATGTAATGACTATGAATTTCATTAATAATTAATAAATTGTGAACTAAGCGTTAAAAGATTATGTTTGAGAATTGAGACTGATTTTAAGAGTCATAAAGTTTTGACCTTCAGACAGGTCAAAGTAAATACAAAATTTTGGTTTTATTACTTTTTGCCAAGCTTTAGACCACATATTGGAAAATTTCAGACATTCAAAAAACATTCAAATAACATACTGTACTAATAACATTGATTGGTTTTTAAAAGATCCAAAGTCTAAGAATAATAGCCATTGGTTTGGTCAATAATAGGAGAATGTGTGGCTTGGTTAAGGCTCTCTTTATGATGGGAAGTTAAAACCAAAGCATAAAGATCAGAGGTGACAGATCACATCTCGTCTTAAAAACACCGCTCTGAATGGATGTCTTCAGAAGTAAGAAGATTCAGATGTTTTTTTTTCAGTGTAATTGATTGATGTGGATTTATTAAGTGTCAGCTGTGGTCTCTTACCCATAATGTCCTGCAGCTGTCGCCCTCTCTCCTACCTGAATGCTGCTAATAACACAGTCCATCAAGGTCACCTATAGCCATCTCTCCCCACAGAATGTTTCCACTCCACATACGCTGGCCGATCATCAAGATGTGCATCAGCCACCCTGATGAAAATGTCAGAACAAATAGACTAAACAAAAAGGATTTGTTACTGACGATTACTTTGCCTTTGTGCTCATTTCATTACCCTTGTAGGTTTTCTCTAAAACAGTCAATGAAAGTGGATAAGTAATCATATATATATATGGAGTTTGGTTGGTTCTACAGAACCTTGCAATTGTGGCACTGTCTGCAGGGGTTTGTGGGTAATGGTGGTTAACTGGTTGTGAGGTGATGTGTTTGGAGGGGCCGATTCACCCAGCTGTCAGAGTGATGGTTAGCCATGTCAGAGTTATTGTGAGGCTGTCTGAGCACACAGGCTTGAGCTGCTCTCCCAGTAGACTTGTGTCTGTCACAGCTGGAGAAAGGCCTGTCAGCCCATCAAATCTGTCGTGGCCTGATAAACACAGCCCAAAGCTCTCAGCCATTTCCTGCCACTGGCTGCCTTTCCATGAATAGATCTGATTCTGTATTTAAATATGCAAGCATAGGGTGACTTTTATTTTTTTTTTTTAAAGCTAAATGAATGGATGACCTCCTGCATGAGGCCAATTAATCTTGAAAGGCTAAAAGCAATTTTACTCCTTAAAATATTGCCATTACCATTTTAGGAGAAGCCTGTTTCTGCTGCTGATGTGTTGTCAGGTTTTCTCTCATCGAAACCAAATAAAAATCCCCCTTTTTTCCCTTTGGGCAAGACAATTCATGTGCAGAAATTTATATGTATTTATTATCATAGTTGCTAGCACTACCACACATTCATATAATAATTCAAAAACAACATGTGCTTTAGCTTAAGTAGTTTTCTGAATAATGGTGCATAATACCTACTTATATACTATAACTAACGCCGTAACACTTGAATAAATGATAAAATGACATATAGTGTTAAAAAAGCTTCAGATTTTTGAAGCACACTTCAACTTCATCCCATTGATAAATGTATATATTTTTTTACATCTTCTAAGATCCTCTCCTCAGTCAACATTTTCTTCTCTCTAAGCAAATAGAAATTGATCTAGTGCTAAATATACTTCTTCTCATTGTATACAAATGAAATGCTCAGAATTATTGCAGATGATTTCCATCTTTTTGTTGATTGATATCTCCAGGCGTTTGTACAATGATATTATTCATGGGCTTCACAAATATGCTTATATAATATCTGTGTAATGAAGTGTTCGTGTTAATTAATGGATGGCAGTTCACTGAAAAGGCACAATTAGGTTAGTTACATATCCTCAACAATGTGCAGGCACTCAATATATGCCTAGAAAAAATGCAATTTCCTGCAGAAGTGTCATCAACATTTTTTTTTTTTCTATCATTTTATGCATGCAAAATATTTTTTAGCAAATAAAATGTAATCAAGCACAATCAGAAGAGAAATTCACTTAAACATGATATATGGACCATTTATTTATTCATTTTAAACAGTGAGCAAAACTGATTTTCGTTTTTTTTTTTTTTTTATCTAGTTTTCTATTCATTCAGCAGACAGCAGACAAATATTGTGTTGAAACAAGTAAAATATCTTGAAATAATTTGCACTGGGAATAAAAAGAAGAGAGAGAGAAGATCTCTCTTGTCACATCTGTTCATGTCAGGTGTTCATATGTCGTGAAACCTATTAAGCAGACAAATGTATTAGGCACTTAACTAGCATTTTATTCCTCTTGTACCTGCTGATGCAAATGTGCCAACTGCTTTCACACTGTATTTTCTTCAGAGATTAGGACCTTCATGTATATAGTAGCATTTGTGTAAACGGTTCATTATAATGGTACTTTTTAAGTATAATTAAAATCATAGCACTTTTATTTAAAAAATAAATCCCAGATGACAGTAAGCCACTTAAAAGACAGAAGACAGCATGTGCAAAATTTAAATAATTCAATTTTTAGACCCAATTAAAATAAAGCATTTTCCTGCCACTGCACTTTAGGTGCCAAAACCTTTAGTCAGCAGCAGCAATGTCTGAAACAGTGAAGACAGATGATCTTTTACCCAATATACCTGAGATCCTGATATCTTCAGTTTTAAATGCTTCAAAGGAAACCGTGTGATAATGAGTTGCAAATTATGTGAGCCAAATCCTGTGGGGATATAAAAAACCCCTGGAGATCGCAATTCACAGCTCAACATCCAACCTGCGGAAACATATACAGGTAAGCCATTAGCTTTCTAAGTGAGCCCAACAAGCTAGAAATAACTTTTGATGTTTTAACAGCACCAGTGCTCTGTATTAAAGTTAAGATTTCACTAGTGATTACATGTTGCATTAAATACTGTGTATTCAATTGTTTCTATGACCTATAGGTACTGCTGAGGAAAATGCCTTTGCTAAATAAATAACAATTTGCTTTATATACTGTTGATAATTAGGGTGGTGTTTATGTCATCAAAGCTCACTTGATTTGTTAACATAATTGTTCAAAAATGTTTTTTTTTTTTTATTAAACATTAATATATGATTTGTGCCAATTGTAAACTTGTAAATTGTAAAATCTAAAAAAAAATTCAAATTATTGAAGTAGTTTTTTTTTAACACTTCCATATTCAATCATTTATTTACTCATTCTATTGAGTAACTTAATTCTTACTCAATCTATTTATTTATTTTTATTTTTTATTATTCTTCCATTGGTTTAAATGAAATGAATGGTTCAACTTGCATTTTACTTTTATAATGTTGGAAAAAAAATATTTTAATTACTCTAATATATTATATAATTACTCTAATTAATATGTCTGTAATAGACACAGCATTTAATTATTAAAAATAAAACTATAATTATTTGAATATATACATACAAATCTTTACTTAGTTTGATCCCATGACTTTATGCATGTATGTATGTATGTATGTACATTTTAGCCACGTGTCCTTAATACCATCACATGTTCATTTGCTACCATTGCATGCATTTTCTCAAAGCAGTATGTCAGAATTTCTATGAAAGTCAATGTTTTCTTCATAGCGTTTTCTCAAACAAAATTCAAATTGCCTCACTTATTTCTACTTTTCTTTAAACCCTGCATTTTAAAGGCCTGCTTGGCACACCCTGTTTTGCAGCACTGTTTTGGATGCACATTTTTACACGTTTCATGAGAGTTGCAAGGACAAAGAGGCCATTACCCATGCTGCACAGTGAGTGCACCTACAGCAAGGTGTTTTTCTTTCAGTGAAATTGCCCAGATTTCCAGACTGCGAGGGGTGAAGTGACTTGTGAAATGAGGATTGATGTGTCCATTTGTGGTGAGGCACAAGTGAGGGGTGTGTCTGTTTTTTCCCCCGCTTCAGTACAATACCTGGGTGCCATTCAGTGAGATTATGGGCCAGTATTAATTACCTGCTGTGTCCTGGGTATAAAGCCAAAGTAGATGTTCTTCATAAGTTTTAGTCTCTGTCCTTTTGTCAGGTCACCTTATGGCGTGGATCTGATTTTACCAAAGCACAAATGGTGCTATATTCCCTATAATCAGAAGCCAATCTAACCAAACATCATTTAAAACAATTTCTTTTTTTTCTCTTATATTTTTGCTGTCTCTATAATATGACTTGTTCAGAATTTCACTGGAATTGGACATAGACTGGGAAAGGTCTAGGCAGGAATAGGCATTTAAAGAAAAATTGTTCTAGCATTACTTAAAAAAAAAAAAAAAAAAACCTGGGCCACCTTGCCTTGTGAAACTCCATTTATCTTCAGGTGCTGCTGGGAAAAAAGACATTTTTGGAACACTGGAATTAAACATGAGCCTGAAATGAAAGAGCAGTATAATTTTAGAAAGTAGCTTTCAACCTTTAATTTTATCCACCTTCAAAGAGCCCTCTATCTTCCTCTCCCAGAGCAGGGCTCTTCACACGACGTTAAAGCCTTGTCTTCTGCCATGTTTGATCCGGCTGTACTGTAATTACTCAAACTCGAAGCGTTTGTTTACAATACTGTGTTTTAAATTACAGACTGGTACCTTTTTAACAGCTCAAACCAGAAGAAAATATTAGCAGATATTGTAAGGGGTATTTTTTCAAGCACTTTCACATTTCTTGTGAATGATGCATTGTCTAATTAACGTTTATATCAGTATATAGTGGACTTCATTTCAGCCACAACATGCTGGAGTAGTGGTGAGGAAATAGGGGCCTGTCTGCTTAACCCATGGAGTCAGCACATCTGTGCACAGCTGTGCACTGTATTGTGGTGTATGTCAAAATGACACAAACCATGATTGATGATTCTAATAATGCCTTTGGGAATTCCCAGTGGCCGCTCACTCTGATGTGTGGTCAGAGCGGGGAAGGGTCAGGCAGCATGGTTTGAACTGTAATTCATTCTGATTATTAGTCTGCTGTCAGAATTTATAGAGGGAAAAGGATTGAAAATGGGAGTGTTAGAGGGACAGAGGGAAAAGAGAGAGGAGAGGAAAGGGATGGAAGTGAGCTCAGGTTCAAAAGAGGAATAGACAATGACTGCAGCTCTGCATGATGTTTATTTTATCAGACGGGCACAGGTGGGCTGTGTTCCTGACTTTGGTTGGGGCTGGCAAGGAGATAAGAGTGGTAATGACACCAGGTGGGAATATCTCGGACCACTGAGGGAGCACACACACCACATACACACACACACACACTTCCACAGCAGTTCCTCCACACTGTTTCACTAGGCTTTTGTTTCAGATCATACACTGCTGACTCTCCTCCCCTGTGGTTATTGTTTATTTACACAGCTTGTATAAGACAGGAATAAGGTAAATGCCACACAAACAAGAACTGAATGTTATTACGTTGGAATCTGCTTTGTTTTTATGTCAGAACAGATACAGCTGCTTGAAGAGATTTACAAATGCTTTGGTGTTTAGACAGCCTGTGAAGTTTTAGGATCGGACCTGTAGGCAGGCAAATCTTTTTTTGGTGTGTCTTTATCAAAGACATATCATAGGACAGTTTTTGAGTTCAAACTTTTCCTATAAATAAATAATTATTTCCAAGCTTCACATAGTTCATATACAACAATTTTCATGGGTTCATAGTAGTAACTCATCGTATGATTTTATCAACACAAAACTGAACAATATTCAACACATTCCCCTATTTCATCTGAAAGGACTGAGCTGGATTGACTGCTGCACATAAATAAGTGAAAAATATGAATTTACAAAAAGCTGCATATTACTGCTAATAACAGTATAAATAAACAATGCAAGAAAAGTGGTACTGAGTTATTGGAATAGACTTATGTACATCTGATCAGGTAAATCATGAATATTAAGTAACAAATCACCAAAGAAGAAAAATTATGAAAAATTTAAAATATTTAATTGAAACTAAATATATAGGCGAAAAACAAAACAAAGACATTCTTTGATACTTATTATATATTTCGGTAATTGTAAAGCTTATTCTTGTTGAGTGCTACTATGTATTATTTGAAAGCTTAAAAATTAAATAAAATAAATATATATTAATATAAATGAAACAATCAGGAATGGTGTAGGGTGACATGGTGGCACTCTGGGTACAACTCACAACTCCAGGATCCCAGTTTTAATTTTAAGCTGATGTTACTGTCTATGTATTTCTCTGTATAGTTTTATTCAGCACATGGTAGTTGGATGCATTGCATTTTTAAAACATGAAATAAAATCTGTGATCTCAAAATGCTGCCAACTGAGCAACACTGTCACTAGACAATAACTGGTCGCCATTTTTGATAATGACCAATCACTGATCACCATTGTTCCCAAAGACCAATCACTGATTACCACTGATCCTAATCACTACCGCCACCCCAAACGCCCCCCCCCCCAAAAAAAAAAAAAAAAAACACAAACAAAAACCAATCACTGGTCAGCAGTTTCTTTAAAGACCAATCACTGATCACTTACATATGTCCGCAAACACCAATTACTGGTTAGCATTCTTGACAATGACCAATGACTAATCACCATTGTTCCCAAAGATAAATTATTGAACACCACTGAACCTAACGACTAATCACAGATCTTTATTATTTCCAAAAAACAAACATATCTGCATTTTTCTCTGCAAGACCAATCACTGATCACCTACATATGTTCCCAAAGACCAATCACTGATCACTTACATATGTTCCCAAAGACCAATCACTGATCACCTACATATGTTCCCAAAGACCAATCACTGATCACCTACATATGTTCCCAAAGACCAATCACTGATCACCTACATATGTTCCCAAAGACCAATCACTGATCACCTACATATGTTCCCAAAGACCAATCACTGATCACCTACATATGTTCCCAAAGACCAATCACTGATCACCTACATATGTTCCCAAAGACCAATCACTGATCACCTACATATGTTCCCAAAGACCAATCACTGACCACCATTGCTTCCAAACACCAATCACTGATGGCTGTTGTCCTCAATGACCAATCACTGATCACCTACATATGTTCCCAAAGACCAATCACTGATCACCTACATATGTTCCCAAAGACCAATCACTGATCACCTACATATGTTCCCAAAGACCAATCACTGATCACCTACATATGTTCCCAAAGACCAATCACTGATCACTTACATATGTTCCCAAAGACCAATCACTGATCACCTACATATGTTCCCAAAGACCAATCACTGATCACCTACATATGTTCCCAAAGACCAATCACTGATCACCTACATATGTTCCCAAAGACCAATCACTGATCACCTACATATGTTCCCAAAGACCAATCACTGATCACCTACATATGTTCCCAAAGACCAATCACTGATCACCTACATATGTTCCCAAAGACCAATCACTGATCACCTACATATGTTCCCAAAGACCAATCACTGATCACCTACATATGTTCCCAAAGACCAATCACTGATCACCTACATATGTTCCCAAAGACCAATCACTGATCACCTACATATGTTCCCAAAGACCAATCACTGACCACCATTGCTTCCAAACACCAATCACTGATGGCTGTTGTCCTCAATGACCAATCACTGATCACCAGGTTTCCCAACAAGAAATCACAAATCATCATTGGTCATCAACACCCTTGACCTTTATTTTAAATTCACTTCTGAGCTATATTTACAAGAAATAAAAGAGAGTTATTCCACATGTATCAATTTCCTTTTCTATTTGCCTGTTCTATTAAAAAAAATTGTCTTCATAAAATCTTCCTTGTTCATTTAACATATTTTGATATGCAAATGATCATGACAATTCAGTGCATATGCAAATTAGCCCATTAGCTACTTCCTACTGAACACTGGATCTCAGCTTTTGGGTCTTTTACGGTAAGTAGCAGAAACTGTTCCTCTATTGCATTATGGCAGCCTTTTTATCTGGCACTACTATACTCATAATTTACAGGCAATGTGAATAAACAAATTGCAAATAAGTGACTGAGTTGGTGTATGAAGTTTCAGGTGTAAATTAAGATTGCATTGGCCCACACTATAATTCTTGAGTAGCTACAAAAAAGACTGCAGCTCTCCCACACACACTGTGAGCACAGCTGCCTTATCAAGTCCTTGTAAGATAAAGCTGCCATAAAAATCTGACAGTAAACCTTTATTTACTAGAACTATTGCCTTTGAGGGTTTATAGGTAAGTTACCATTTAAAGGAATCCTGTGGGTATGTTATGCAGTGTGGAGGAGAGAGTGTGTTTACAGCTCAGCGAATGACTGCAAGCCATTTTCATTATGAGTATGAACAGTGTTTATTCTGTGGAGGCTGACCCTCCAGCAGTAAGCAAGAGCTGCTCCAACCAGTGATAATGTGAATGAAGTGTGTTTACTATGTTTCTGAAAGATCTAAAGTAGCGTCATGAGAATGATTCACTGTGCTGCTAGATTTAACAGAAATGGGTTTTAGTTTATTATATTCTACAAGAACATCCTGAAGTCACAAACTGCCCCAGTTTACCAACAAGTCATCCTTTATCAAGATGTGTTGGTTGTAGTCAGAAGATGCTATAATAAAATTAAATATTATGAGTCTGAAAACATTGGGTCTTGGGTCTCTGTAGTGTGAGGAAAAAACCCCATAACCAGATACACTTAGTGTAGTAAATAGTTGTTTCATTCTAATAGCTGCATAATACTATGGACTTCAGGATGTGGTAGGAACTGAAGCACCATTTTACTGGATGATGACAATTTATTTCTGATCATTTGAAAGCCTGACAAGTAACCATGCACTGGTTATAAGCTTAACAAATTCGAAATGAGATCAGATATCAGCTCCAAAAACTGTATGTTCAATAAGCACCACTGAATGATGAACAGCTCTTCATAATGTTTACTGAATGTAAATTCTCAAATTGTTTATACACAAGACTTGCCACTTTCCACTACCATCTATCACCTATGGTTTTTATTGACAAATGCATAATATGCTGACACTGAGAGAAAAGTGCCACTTTAATCCGGCAGGCTAATTGCCACATCCACTAAAGTCGCCTTTGTAAGTCACATAAAAATGACATGTTTTAGTTTTAAATGTTTTAACTGCGCAATCAATAAATTCAATCCATGAGATCAAGCAGATAATGACGGAGCACCTTCAGTGGCGGATCTAAGGTATATGCTTTATCGTCAGTGACATTTTTAACCCCTGTGACCAGATTTAGATTAATCACTCTGGATCACATCTTAAAAGGTCTAGTGTATCAGTAGTGCTGCAGAATTAGTGTTTTTTGCTTGCTGAACCCAGAGCAGCTCTCAAATCTACCCTTAAACAAGTATAACTCATTTGATTCAGAATTGATATGACATCAGGAACAACTTTTATACTATAAATTTCAGTCGAGGGTTGGATCATAAGACAAGGATTGTGTACTAAAAGAAGAGGAAGCATTACACAGACCAACAAATCCAAAGACAAGACAATGTTTATTTGACAACCAGGAACCTACAATAACAAAGAACAAATTGGTGTGATCAAGGCAAAAATAATTAACAAAACCAAAAGATAACTTTGCCACAATCAGCTAACTAAAGATCTTAACCCTAAAACTCCAAATCCCAACACAAAGTTTCTATAACCTTTTTTATTTAAAAATGTAGTTTATTTATATGCACAGTCATGGAGGAGTGCTTTGAGAAAGTTGGAGCCTTTATATGCTGTAGGTGTGTTTACTACTGGCAGGTGAACTAAACAGAATACACAAATGCAATTTAAAAAATTGGTAAAAAAAATAACGCAAAAGGCACAAAATGATAAAGTTAGAAGAACTTTTCAGAATCTTATGTAAGGTAACACAGCACAAGGACTAATTTTTAATGCAGTGACATAAACCAACTGAGTTCCTGGAACCTGGAACAGACTTCCACAAAAAAATATCAAACAAAGAGATCCCAGACAAATATACAGGAGTAGTAAGCTCAACACATGTTAAGATATATATGTACAGTACTAGCAGGCTTTAGAAATGTTTCAAGTCCTGGGCAGCATGGCAGTGATGTGAGTAGTGTTGCCACATCACAGCTCCAGGGTCAGTCCTGAGTTCAGTTGTGATCTGTGATCTGTGTGGGGGTTTTACATGTTCTTTCTGTGTCTCTGCTGGTTTCTTCAGAATTTTCAGTTTTTCTTCTACCTCCTACAAGCACACAAGACATGGATTTGCTAAACTAAGTTGCCGTTAGGTGTGAATGTGTGTGTGTGTGTGTTTCTGAATAATGCCCAGCGATGGTCTTATCATTCATTCAGAGTGTGTACCAACCCCACACCCACTGTTTCTTCAGATAAAGCACTTAGGAAAAGAAAGAAAGAAAGAAAGAAAGAAAGAAAGAAAGAAAGAAAGAAAGAAAGAAAGAAAGAAAGAAAGAGTCAATGAATGAATGAATGAAATGAATGAATGAATATAGTCTAACCCCATGGCACTTTGGTTGTAAACGATAGCTTGCTGAAGCACATCATGGTTGCTAAATGGATTGCTTGATGCCAGATTACCACATGGATTTGGATTGGATTGATTTTTTTTTTCTTGCCTGTAGAACTTTGTGAAGCATATAACCTGCTTCTATTCCCTTGACAAATATGCCCTCTTAACAAGAAGATAATAATCAAGCCGTGATAATATTTTCTCCAAGCAACGTCTAACACACACAAACGCGGACACACTCACATAATACGATCACGTCAGTGGGAATGCATTGTTTTAATGACTATTGGTGAAATGGGTTGAATAAAAGGGGCAACATTCTTCACTGAAGCTCTCCCTGGGCATTAATTATTGTTGAATTTCAATTAAGCCCTTGTATTTAGTAGCACAGAGTTCTCACTGAGGACTTCTCCTTGTTTTTGAACACTAGGATGACCTGCTGCATTCATCCCACTCACATCCCCTGCTTGTAACTCAGAAAGATGAGATGAATCATCAATCTCTGGAAGGTTTTCACTCTGTTCTCTTGCTTCATCCTTTTCTCTGTCTTATTTTTTTTTCTTATCTTACTACTTTTTTTTTTTTTTTACTTAAACCACTCCATTCTCTCTATTTCTCATGCTCCGTCTCTTGTGGGATTTTTAGATGAGTTTATTTGCATCTTAATAAGGGTTGAATGTTCAATACTTCCATTGTTTAAGTAGCTGAAATGGGGCGTTTGTAATTATTCTGCCATTAACATTCATAGGACACTATTTCCCTAAATCCCTTTCTTAAGTAACTACAGAGCCAAATGGAGTACCGAGGGCCTCTCAGACAGCCATTAGAGACATTAAGCCCTTTCACAACTCAACTTATCACTCCTCTGTTTGTTTCCCTGCTGGTTCTTTTCTCATTATCCTCCAGCCAAAGCCCCTACCACGACAAACATTTTATAGATCCTTCGTCTTGTTGTTCTTACTCTTGTTTTCCTCCCTCTGGTTTTACAACAGCTTTGCGTCTATACCATAATTTGTTTGAATTCATCACAGTGTGGCTTGTCGAGGATGTCTTGATGGCATGACTCTGGTATTGCATTTTGTTTTGTTCTCCATGCTGACAATGTGCTCGGCTGTTTTGCCTGTGTTTGTTTTGGTTCTGAATGATTAAATGCTGGATGATGAATGAGGCTTCATGCTGATGTTGATACCACTCAAATCGAACTAAACTGCATGGATTTATTTAATCTCTTTTTTTTTTTCAGGGGGGACGGCTGGTCGAAGCAGCCTCTCACTTTGATCGCCTTTTGTTTGGCCCTGAAATTGAAACAATAAGGCAGAAAAATGTTTTGATGATCAGATACGGCACACAGAAAGGAACAGAAATGGCCCTGAGTCACATCGTGTCCTTGTCTCATCTATTGTGCTTATTTGGATCCTCTCAGCAGCCAATACCCATTGATTTGTTGCACTTACATGCGGGAACACAGACCATTATTTCACTTTAAAAAGCTGAGCTTTGTGGATAGCTC
Organism: Hemibagrus wyckioides; assembly: GCF_019097595.1. Taxonomy (NCBI): domain Eukaryota; kingdom Metazoa; phylum Chordata; class Actinopteri; order Siluriformes; family Bagridae; genus Hemibagrus; species Hemibagrus wyckioides. Next base: position 17,403,783 of record NC_080717.1, on the reverse strand, counting down.
CACTGTTCTTACAGACAACACGTCAAACCATTTGCAGATACTGATTTATGGCTGAGTTTGTACACTCTGTGTATGCTGCTGCAGCCAGGCCTCTCCGCTTGCCCTCTGATTGACAGTCCATTTCTGTCACAGCTAGGAGAACATCATTTGTTTGTGGAGTGGATGCTTTTCATCCTGTGAGCATTGCCATACGGTGAGTAAATAAATCATTGTTGAAAAATATTAAAACTCTGGACTCGCCTGCTGGCCTTTGATGGATAAGTCAGGGGGTCTGTCATGCTCCTTTACACATTTCTCACCCTCTCTGCTCTACGCCTCTTTGTTTTGCCTCTCTAAAGATTCATAACTTCACATACACTATAAATCATTCCAAGGATTCCTACAGTGAAATTTTCATCAGCTTTGGGGGAAGTATTTCCAATTAAAGATCAAAATGGAGTTCTTTATTCTTGTGGTCTTCTTCTTTTGCTCAGCTTGTGCTTTTTATGGTCGATTCAGTCCTACTTCTGAGCTGCTCTCCCGTTCCACAATTAATAACAAACATTAGACTTTACATTTTGCGACGCTTTTTCGTTATTGCCAGTTTGCAATCTGAATATCGTATATTTATCGTTAGCAAACAATATATTTCAGAGAAATAACAAATACACACATATGATATTAATGATCTAAGAATGAACATGTAATGTGTAATAAATTTTCTCATGAATTGTTAAACTGAAGTAATTGCTGAAGATTAACAGCTTGACTAATTTGTTAGGCTTCTGAAAACAGATCATGTAACTCCAATGATTTAATTTAGCCTTGCTTTTAAATAAATAATTTAATTGACAGGAGCAATTAACGTGAATACCTCTAAATTTCAGATTTAATGTTTTTCCATATAAAGTTCTTCTTAAATGATCCCGTATATAGTCATGTTAAACTGGACCCAAAAGGGAACTATCTGTTAGTGTTTACAATATATAGACTCAGTCCTCTTTTTGGACACTTCACCATTAATGACCTCTCAGACTACTTGCTGCTCCAAGAAGAACTTGTTTAGTAAACAGAGCCCAGTGTTTAACACAGAATTGTAGATAATGTCATTCAAAATGGCTCAAATACAGAATTCCAGGAATGTATGGGAAAAAATGTAACAAAGAAAAGAAATTCTTCTTCTTCTTCTTCTTCTTCTTCTTCTTCTTCTTCTTCTTCTATTGTTATTATTATTATTTCTATTTATAATCTATTTGATAGCACATTTGCTAGTGCCCCAATGTCTCTATTTACCTGTCTGCCCTCTTGCTTTCACCTAACCCTGCTTCTTGTGTTGTGGGATCACACAAACCCACTGATAGCCATTAGAGTATTTTTTTAATATGCATTGTGACAGAAAATCGCAACTATATATAGACAGCTTCTACATGCCATTGGTTCATTTGCTGTATTCACAGTCATTGATCTGAGACTATTTGGAATGCTAAGCCCTAACAAACCAAACTAATAGTATCAAAAAGTGAAATACTAAGAATTAAGGCACATAGCCCAATCTCAGATAAATCCTAGACTGATTAACGAATGAAGAACATGTGACAGGCCATGTTTTTAAATGAATATAATCCTCCTGATTGGATTGTTTATGAATAACAGCACGGCTTCACCACATGAACAACTATATATTATTCTTTGTTTAACAAAAACATGCTTTTTTCTCCATTATTTTTTATTTATCCATTTATTAGTGGGCTTCGATTATGTGGTGCATCTGCCACAGATGTTTCTTTGAATGAGCTATTACCATAACAACAAAGCAAAACCTTATTAGGACTGGCACGTTAATATACAGCTATCATTTATGATACAGCTGGAACATGGAGCTGCTGTTAAAGGAATTGAGTTAAGCTTCTGATTCAAGAGTTCAACTTTGCTATAGAATAGTACATCATACACAAGAGCTCTGCGTAATGGCCGAAAGTATGTGGACATCTGAACCTCACCTCTAAATGTCCAGTCCAGATTTAGTCCCTCTTTCCTGATATAATTACTCTACTGGGAAGGCTTACTGCTAGAGATTAGAGCATGCGGCTGTGGGGATTTGCTCATTCAGCTACAAGAGCATTCGTGAGGTCAGGTACTGGCTTAGAATGCAGTTTGCATTCCAGTTTGTCCCAAAAGGCGTTCAGTGGGGTTGAGGTCAGAGGTCACCGGTTCTTCCACTCCAACCTTGGCAAGCCATCTCTTCACTGAATTTGTATTGTGTACATTAAGCTAGGATCTTTGGTTACTCTATGGCAACTGATATGTCCAGGTGTTCACAAAATTTTGGCTAGATAGTAGATAATCTCTGATATTAATAAATAATAACTTTTAAGACACAACATTTTTAACAGTAAAATGAAAAATTTCATTTTTAACAGTAAAATGAAAACACAGCCAGTCTTCCTAGACGGTGTATATAAATAAAATACATTTAATAATGAGTAGAAAATAAAAAGAAATAAGAAGTGTTGGTAAAATGTTATGTCCTATATGTTCCATGTTCCATGTAGTAGCATGTTGTGCAATTAGGTTACATTAGTAATGGTTGAGAATATACTAACAGTGTAGAATAGAAAGTGATATATTTAACATGCAAGTGAGTTACATGTAGTAACAGCAAAGTGCAGTGTGCAGAATTTCAATGAAGTAAATGAGTCAAATGATTTCCTAAGCATTTCAGTATGTGTAATTATTTGAAGCAAAGCAAAAGCAGTTTTATCATCATCACCATCATCCTCATGCTTCCTAGGTAGAATGGCAGTATTCTTGAACCCTTTAGTAAATGAGTTTTAGTTAAATTTGAGTTTCAATGGGTGTCTGAATAGCTATTCCTAAAAGTGACCCAGCTCAAGCAGAAGGTACTTTTGTGAAATGGACACCCTCTGCAAACTGTCTCAGGGTCTTATTTCCCCTTTGTCTTTTTATTTGAAGCAGTCCTTGAATGGACCCATTAAGTAGAGTATTGATTAGACAGTGAGAACGTTCTGGCTTCTCCTTCTCTCTGATTGGAATTTCTCTGGAGAGCCATTGAATCATATCATGGCAACGTAATTGAAAATGAGGCAGTACAAACAGGCAAGAAATGATCAGACTGCAGCTCTTGGATGTGATTGCAAGAACTAATCTAAAACCGGAATGCTCTCACTAAGTATTAAATGTTTATATTGGAAAGTCTATATATGTTCAAATAGGTGAGCGGTCCTATAAAAGTCTGTATACCTCTATACATTCTAAGAAACCAGTGCTGCTGTTAATAATTCATTATTTTGTCAGATATCTCTTTGATGGGATCTTTTTGTTTTATATTTATGAAGGCTTGGGGGTCATAGATGTTGTGCAGCTCAGAATGAAATGATTACATCTCCGAGTAAGTAATTGCTCTTCCTCGCTGACTGACACCCCGTTGATATTAATTAACACTTCAAATTATAAAACTTTAGCATTTGGTGAGTGTGACAGGGTGTCAAGCCAGAGTCAAGGTTTTTTTGTTTTAATTATATGGAATTTGTGGCTTTTTTTTCCAAAGCATGTAATCACTGTTTGCTTGGGATGCAGGGTTGATTATTGTTACAAAGATCTGTAATATTATCTTCTAATTTCATGTCAGAAGGAAGATATCGGTCAGGAGGTGCATAGAAGTCTTGTGTCTGTCACACACACACACACACACAAATTCTATCTCAAATTTATAACTGTGTTTGGATGTGTTTATGTACTTAATTCTGTGTTGATTTGTAAAAATTTGCCCATGTTGATTCCTTCAACACTGATCACAGTAAGGCTGTGCATGTCAAAAAGAGGCTCTCTGCAGGCTGCTCTGACTATTGAATTCCTTTACCACCAACTGAGGCAAGGCCCAGAGTAGGGAAACAGAGTTAATATTACAACTTTCTCTCTATGAAAAGTATTGATTGGAACAGGCAGGCGCTGTGCTAGTCTAATGCGGCAGAGAGGAAAAGTCATAAATTACTGGATTTTATAGCTGTGCCAAATGGACACTAGAGCAGCGTGAAGCTGTGCTTGGGTAGAATTGCTGTGCATGACAAGTGATGTGCATGCATGTCTGCTGAAACAGTATGTTCCACCCAAATTAGCCAATTAACATCCCGATGGCATGCCATTTGTAATGAGAGAAGGTCTGTGGGAGGTGATGGAGGAGAAACCAGCACTGTCACAGTGTGTTAATCATACATGTGGTGTATATGGTGTGTGTGTGTGTGTGTGTATGAGTGAGTGAGTGTGTAAGTGAGTGAGTGAGAGTGATTGAGTGAGTGAATGAGAGTGAGAGAGAAAAAGAGAGAGAACTGTCACCTCTCGCCTTGCACATAATGAGCTTCACATGAGCTGTGTTGCAGAAAGGCTAAAACAAAGCTGACAGAAATCCCATCAACCTGTCCAGAAGAGTCAGCCCTGTAATTTAGATGTCTGCACATTAGAGTTTGTGTGTGTGTGTGTGTGTGTACATGAGATCTGAAGACTTAACTTTAAATGTATGAAGGGCATACAAGTATAAAACAAGCATGTGATGCACAAAATTGTTTGCAAAAAGTCCTGTGTGTGTATGTGTGTGTGTGAGAGAGGGAGAGAGTGAGAGAGAGAGAAAACAAGAGACAGATACATAGATGGAGAAAGATTGCTTAGCTAAGTCAGGCCCCAGCAGGAAGCACACCTGCTGGCTGAGTGAACAATTACTACAGCAGTGAGGAGACTGCGAGATCACATAGAGACTGCAGCTTCACGCCTGCAAAGTGACACTAGAGAAAGCGTGCCTATGTATATGAGCATGTGATTATAATATACGGATTCACCCATGAGTCACACACATCCCTAAACCCATCACTGTCTGTAAGCATCACTTTCACTTCTGGCAAGCTCCTGCACAGCTGTCTTTCCTCTGCTCAGTGGAAAGTGCTGTTATAATCAGTGGCAAACTCCCATAATAAATCTCCTAAAAAATTCTGCCTTATTCAGAAATACAGAACACATGAGAAGAAATGTGGAGAGTGAATTCTCTTTGCCCACAAGCTATTTTTGAGCTCTAATGCAGTGGATACTGAATTTTTAAAAATGTCTTGCAGGCCATGGACAGTGCATAGTTAGTGTCTGTATCATGAAAAATTAAATCGGACACTTTGGTGTCTATGCCACATAGTGTTCGTAATATATAATGGATACATCATGGTGCTTAAGGGAAAGTGTAGATGATCTAGAATCGAACAAATTATTTCACATATTATTTTTCTCTGTTTTCTTCATGCTGATTATTTACTATCAGTTGTACCATGACAGTATGCAATGAGTCACTATTAGAAAGTGCCTATGGATCTGTTCCACGATGACGACATGAGCAATCTGACGGATGGTGGCTAAGCTTTAGCCCTTTGATCCTGAGCATAAGGCACGGTGGCTGACGAGAAAGGCTGGTTGTCTCTCACCATCCGTCATTGAGCTAAATGTGTTAGGAACTGATATCACTAAGAGCCAAGAGGAACAGAATAAGTGTGATCAATCCAGTCTGCTTGGAACATGGTCCAGCCTCCTGTCCAGCACAGAATATTCCAACTTAATCCATAGTTCGTAGGAAATAAGATGTTTTTATACATAGTTTGACTACAAAATTAAACACTGGCTCTGAGACTCTTATATAGTGACCCACTTACGAATCCCACTTTTTTTTTTTTTCAATTTAAGGAGCACATATTAGAGGTTAATTAAGGTCTTGTAATTTGTTTAATCAAGCTCAAGCTAGACATTGTAAATGGGTTATTCACTTCACATTAGCGTTAAAATAGTGCTACCAGTAGTAGGCATCTATATGGAAGTACACAAAAAAAAAACCCCTCTAATTGAGAGTTAATGGGGCTAACTACGGTATGTAGCAACATTTAATTGCAATAGTCAGGCCAGCATCAGCTTGGGTCATATATTTTAATTGTGCTAAGTTTATGTTATAACATAATAACTAGTCATGCTGTTTAAATAATCATGCTGTATATAGTTCCGACTTATCATGATCATACAGACTATTTTACTGTAAGCTATAAAGGACACTTACTGTGCCTTCAAAAAGATTTAGGCTTGAGCTTGAGCAATGGCCTTCCTAGGGCCATCGTTTGATGTTTCATTCACAATGCGTATCTGCTGGACTGAATGCAGTGGCTGGAAAGAATGCTTGCTGTGCTCTGCTCCTCTATTTGCATGGTTTGGTGCCATCATTTTGAGCAGCCTCAGGTCTGCTCGACCCTCTGTGCCTGTAGTGTTTGTGAACTATTTTTATAGCTTGTAAGCAGTTCTAGGGCTTCACAGATTCAGAATGATGTGAAGTGTAGTAGGGCCTGGTGACACTGTGGCCATACAGTAGGGCTTTTACACAGTATTGCTCCAGTCATTATAAATAATTTTTTATTTATTTTATTTTTTTAAATAAAGCTCACATGTATTATATCTGCCATCAACTGTATTTTGTAACCAGTTACTAAAGGTGAATGAATGAATGAATGAATGAATGAATGAATGAATGAATGAATGAATGAACCTTCACTGTGTAAAACCCCATTACTTTTTATTTTAATAATTTTCTTCTTTTTTGTCATTATTATTATTATTATTATTATTATTATTATTATTATTATTATTATCATTTAGTTTTTTTATTATTATTATTTGTTGCATGTTTTATTTACAAATTATTTGGAGCATGACACTAGCTGTTTTTTAATGACTCTTTTTTAATGACTTAATGACTAATGCATCACAGTGACTCATTTAATGAGGTTCTTAAAGACAAATCAAATGCAACTGGTAGAGCATGTGGACTTTCTAATCATACTGTTAAATATTATAACTAATACAATACTCTTTTCCTCAAAGAACCTACAGCAGCACTGGCATTATTCATGAATACTATTTTCTGTCAAATAGCCATCCGTTTTTGAAAGAAGACTGTATGGATTCGTTTCCTAATTGATGTAAGGAGTGACAGCAGTGATCTGATTCCTGCTGACTTTCTGTGTCCAACTTGCTCTAGTATCTCTTTTCCACATTTTAAACTTAGAAACAGAGGCATACAGGACATTCAGTGGGAGGATATCATAATGATCAGAGGAAACTGAGCGGGGTGGGGAAAAGGAAATCAAAAAAGCTTCTTACAAAGTGATCGGGTCGGCAAAATCCATGGTCGCTCACCACATCAAGCTTTCTTCGTGTAAAATAATATCCCTATAGACCCTTTCAAAATACATTGTTTCAGATAATGACAAGTACGGGATGGGGCATGGAATCTTTAAATCCCCATCAACTCTGAAATCTGACAGCTTATCTAAAAATAATGTGTGCTTAAAAAGTCAATGTAAGAGCTTTAAAGGTTTTATATGTCTCCTAAGGCCCTTTTTAGAATAGAAAATTGCATTACATATTCACAAAGATAGCTTCATTCTCATTTGATCCATAATCTTTCGATCATTTGTTGGTCAGCTGTAATGTGGAGTGTGAAAGAAAGGAAATGCATTGTTGATTGTCAGCAGTATTGTTTTGCATGTAAATGTGTAGTTATCACCATAACACCAGTCACACTAACACCTCCCTGCATGGTTAATTAGCTCAGTACGGTGCTGTAACTTGGCAATCTCAATCACAAACTGTTGATTACAACGCGAGGTCATCAGTGTCTGGAGTGTTGAGAGAGCTACTTTGTACCGTGAACATTTTCTATTGTGTTCTGTATAAGAGGGCGAGTCATTGAATGGAATGGTTATGATGCAGGGTGCTTTTGGAATGCTTGTTTATCTGCGTTTGCACTGATATTCTATAGCGTTATCAGGACAATAGCGAACATGTTTATCTCCCTGTCTCTGTGTTTGTGGCAGACAGATATGGGAGGAGGGATGTCCTTCACCCTTCACTGTGCTGCTGCTGGTGGCATGGAGACAGAGTCAGTACAGATGGAGGCTATTTCAAACTGAGCTCTATTCTGTGGCCAGCTGCCTGAAAGGCTTTGTCTCTGTACTCAAGCTAGAGATTGCACCAGCCAGGTACAGGCTGAATTATGTCCTACTGTATATATTGAAATAAATTCTTAAATACTGAAATGAACAAGTATCATTTCCCTTGCAAATGAATAATAATCATTTAAACACTCCTAAAAAAGAAGGAAAAAGCAAGGAAAAATATTTTTAATACAGTCAAGTGATCTTTCTTTCAATTAGTCTGACAAATATAACATTATTAAGCTTATTTTTAGTTTAAAGGTTGGAACTGTTTAATTCTATAAACAGATGCTAATTTTCTGTCAGTAGAATAAAACAATTGAAGACTGTATTATCTAATCTTATTATCATTTTAGTGATATTATGTTTTTTTTTAAGCGAACTATGGATTATCGGTGAAATGAAACTAATTCCGGATTCTTTGTTTAAGTTCATAGGAAGAACATTCATGAGGTTTTATTAAAGCTATCTATTAAATAAATAAATAAATAAATAAATAAATAAATAAATAAGCATGCAAAGCAGCAGACAGTTAATTTACACTCTGCTGTCATTTTTATTTAATGCTCAGTAGAAATTTCACATATCACTACACATTGAAATTTGCTGATAAGTGACTGATTCAACACATATCCGACAAAATTTTTAACTGAGCCGTTCAAAAAATACTGCGCAGGCCTCAGCTGAAAAGCTCTTTGAAGCATCAGCACAGATGTACATTGCTGATTCTGTGTCTGCTTGCCTTTTGAAGTGTCTGATATGATTTCATCTACAACTGCTCTTTCCTAAACACAAACAGCAAATATGGCTTCTTACAGTCATGGTAATGCCACTTGAGACGAGTGCTATTTATGTCAGCAAAAGGGTTCCCGCTGCATTTTTTAACCAAAAGAGAAAAAAGACACATTGATCCTTCCTGTCTCGTTTTCAATGTTTGAATTAACATAGTGGAATTGTGTTCAAATAAATAATAATAACCTTTCCAAGCCAAATAACCTTGTATCGTTCTTCACACACCTAGATGGATGTTTTCTGCAATTTACGGTTTCGGGATCCATTAGAAACCAACCAAGGAAAACAGCAGCAATAAACAAGACCTGTTCAGCTACACGTACTTCTGGGCACAAGCACTGCAACCAAGGCATTCTTTGGGAATAAACATAACAAGTGGATGACAGAGAGGCTGCAATTATTTTGCGCACAGAGAAGCTTCATAACTCAATAAGGACATGGCTGTAAATAATTTATTCTCAAGTTTGCAGGAGTGTAGACATAAATCAGCCACCACACCTATCCTTTTCTCTTATTTATGGTCGCTGTTATTCATAGGCTGTCCTGAGGGGTAATCAATATCCGTGATTTTAATTACATTTTACTGCTAGCTACTCGCTGTTGAACAGCACGTTCGTGTTGAAAATGTTAGTTAACGCCATGGTATGTTGAGTGATTCCTACATTAGGCGGGGTTTTGACAGAGACAAAGAGGAGCTGAAAGTGACAAAAGAGGGGGAAATAAATGTTAGCTAGGAAATTTTGCAAAACTTTCTATTTGCAGTTCATATATTGAACTTAGAACTCAGTGCTGTTCTCAAATCTAACTGGTTAATTTAAAATCTCTTCAATCTTTAATTCAATCTCTAAAGATGTTAATTTTCTGAAACAATGGCTTTGACACTAGAACTGGTGGTAAATCAAATCGTTTTTTTTTTACATTAATGCTTTATTGTAGAACATTATCGGTGCTTTTTTTCTCTCTTATTAAGTCTTATTAACAAATGAGACAAATTAGTGTCTGGTGAGGAAACAGCTGTTTATATCCACTTTAACTTAGAACAGGAAATAACTTTCCTGACAGAGACAAATGAATAAACTCATTAATAAATTAAAAGTTTTAATCGGTGGCAAACTGCTGAAGTACAAAATAAATAAAACATTCCAGCACATGCCTTTATTGGAAAAAAAAATCAGCACCAGCCCATCATTGATCATCCTCCTATAACAGCTCGGTTGAATCACAATATAAATTTTTGCTGCATTTTCTGTTTTTTTTTGTTTTTTTTTTTATTTTACTTTGCAATATTTTTTAAAAAAATCTTATGACATGGTAATTCATCCGAGTCTTGCTCAAGCTCCAAAACATGATATGGAATAAGAAATGCTTTAAAATTAAAACAGTCAAGTAAAGATCTGGTCAATATAGGTAGAAATAATTGTGCATGAGGGTTAATTTGCAGTGGAAAAGAAAAGATGATAGAAATAACAGAGCGATAGAACAAACAAAACTGGACGTGCATTAGTCTAAAAGCAGAAATTTAATTAAAAAATATAGTTCATAAATGTTGACAGACATTCTGACAGACATTTAATACCAAGTAAAACAGGGTGTTTCCAAAACAATGAAGAGTCGACTAATGAAGTACTCATTATCACACAGCATTGCCTACATAACCAAAACAAACCAGGTGATTGTTCCTCCAAGTTGGGCATAATGTGAGAGTCCCAAAGCAATCACTGCTGGAGGATCAGCTTCTGCGTGTGGGTGGCTATATTTGCTTAGTCTTTTCATATTTGCTCAGAGGAGCTTATTTCAAATGAAAGATGCTGTCTTGTTTATTGTTTGGATGGTGAAGGAGAGTGTCTATCCCCAAGGCCAGGAGAATTAACATGGAACTGGCTGCCATGCCTGTCTAATCCAGGATTTTACACAGAGGAAGAAAAAGAATGACAGCCAAAGCAAGGGCAAGCCAAAGATAGCATGGAAGTATTGCCACCTTTTTTTCTTTTTGATGTAACTGCCATCTGCTTCTGTTTCCCTCACATTTTCTCCAAATACAAATGTGCTACTTATGGTGTCCTTATGCTTTCTAAAGAAGAAGGTGTGTCTCTATGCCATATGCAACTGTTCTGACATATACTGATATAATATGAACCCATCTATTGAAATACAAAAACTCTGCGCAAAACATATAAATCCACTGAAGGAAATGCGATCCATTCCACAGTGAGTGAATATTCATAATTTAGCCTATGGGTAGTCAAATATATGTCAGTACAACTCACATCATCTTCTTTTCCCTGTGCAAGTCTGTTGGCAGTAATGAAAGTTCATAACTCTCAAATGTGAAACTTCATGCTGAGCAAGTTCTTTTCAAGACTATTCAAGTGATAATGTCTCTATAAATTCCGAGGTTAGGGTATATGTAGGAGTATTGCACGATGAGTAATAGCAATATTATTGTCAACCTCACTGTAATGAGACCATCATTCACCAGTGAATTGTAAACTATATCTAAGCAATGTTGTTTATCTGGTAAATAATAAATGAATAAATAAATAAGTAAGAAAAAATAAAATGATGTTTTGATGAATGCAGTAATGCAATCAGAGTGGTGTTGTGCTTCTTTAGTCTAAGACAACATGAAGAATTCAATCAAGCCCGACATCTTGCTGATTTTGCTAATTTCTGTCGAACACAATGTTCAACTTTTATCAGAGTGAAAAATAAATTGAAGATGAACCTGATGCAGAATCTTCTTAAATTAGTCTGCTGGCTGATTTGACACAATGAAATGTTTTCAATGGATGTGAAGAATGAAATTGGCAGAGATATGCTACCAGGAAGATCAGCCAAGCCACTATCATTACTGTAAATTATCACAGGAAACAGTCATTCCTTCTACATGCTGAGAGAGAAAAAGATATATGAGGGCAGTGGGTGGTCATTGTGTTCCTCAGTTCACACTCTTGGAATTGTTCGGCTCAGTCGGGTTTGGCTGCTTTTAGATGTTAATATAGTACCAGGGCTGTGCTGTATGGAGAGAGACATACACGATATGATTCACCTCAGTACAAAGCCATCTTACATATGCATACAGCTCTGTATGGAATTAAAAAAAAAGGAAGGTTTGAATGGATTGGCAGAAAATAGCTTTTTCTGTATAAATTAATGGACATGAGTGTCTTTTGTGAGTCTCTAAGAGAAGAGAAGAAGACTATTTGAAACATGTTCCATTTTCACCCAATTTTTTTTGTTCTCCTAGTCATTTAGTCAAAAACACTTCACAGTGCAGCTGTAACATTTGGAGAAGAGCACTAACTGCCCTATCTTGTGTACATGAGCTAACAGACACGCAGACTTTTCTACCATTACTTTGACTGACAGGGAAGAGAAAACCAATTATGCACTTTCAGGGCCTGTGCATTCTATTCATAAAATATATACTGTATAAAGAAAATCTTTGCTACTGGCACTGGAACTGCATCATGTGGAACATATTGAAAATAAATATCATCTTTATCATGGTCAGACTAGTCCGAATTTTGAGTGTCACACTCATTATAATACATATATACAATTATGTTGTAAATTATAAAATATTTTTTAGGTCTCAAACGCTAGAAATGGGCCTCAAAAAAATTACCTGCCGTATAAATGTATTACTTTTCCACACATTTGCTATAGTTATTTTGACTCTTAGTAAATTGCATTGCCTGTGTGAAATATTTTTTTTTGCATTGACACCATCTTGTAGTTATAATTTCCCAGTAGAAAATGCCTGGATTGTATATTTTTAAAACAAATAATTGACAGCAGTGCTATTTTGCTTATGTAAAAGGCAAATCTATCCCTTGACCCAAGGTAAAGCAGCTTAACTGAAGTTATAATCTCACATATAGAGCAATGGAATGCTTTGTACACATTCAGACACATGATCTCCTCACCACTGACACAATTGCCCCACCCAGATGCCCAGATGCCCACTTTTCAAGTGATGTGATCTCACAGTGAGACATTTTTAATATACTGGAGCTACAGAAGATTGTGGTGATGTACTATTACTGAGGAGCAGTGTATATAGGTTGAATCAGCAAAAAACAAAAGGAAACATTCATAATATTTATTCTTGAAGATCAGGATGCTGTTTTCTCTATTTGTGAATAAATAATAGCCTCATTTGCAGTATAAAGGCAGGTTATGGCCACACATTTGCTGACATCTATGAAAAGAAATCTATGGTGTGTAATATAAGAAATCCTTGCTTGTAGAAAAACAGTGACTGGACTTTTTTTTTTGCATTTAACAAAATAAACCAGTAGAAGCAGTACTGAATGAAACTATAAACCACAAACAGATATGTTGGCCAGCTTCTCTGGCATATCAGCCAGTTTGTCAGTATTGGTAGAGTTGATAACTGGGGCTGACACTTCTCAACAATAATGGCATGTCTTACAACATTGCACCAAGATTGCAACGCCCAAACCAGATTTGTAGTTCGCTGATGATTCAGTGTGTTCAGCAAGAATGAAATCACACAGCTTTCCTGACACTTATTGTGAGATTTTTAATACAACAATTTGAATATTTATTGAAGATCATCCACTAGCTTCCTTATTTGAGCTGAAACAGAATCTGCCATTCTTCAAAATGGGCTTTGATTAGCCTAAATTCCATAACTGGCAAATGTATGGCATGACAAGCAGAGTAGACAGTAGGGTTATGGAAAATAGCCTTTAACTCTTTTTACCAGAGGCCAAAAAAATAAATTTCCGCCTTTTTTTTTTGGGAGTGCCCATGTTCAGCATTAAATTTGTCATGTCACACTTCACGGTTGTGGTTAATGGCTCAAATGACAGTAGGCATTCAGGGCTTTAAAAAAAATTGCAGTTTTTCATAAGTATTTTTTTACACCCAGTCTACTAGGTTTAATTTTAAGAATAGATAGAACATGATGTTTTACTTTTAAAAAACATTTCAGTTGTGCTGTATATTACTATATCAGTGTTATTGTGGGGATGTGTGAATTATTTTCCCAGCATGGGGCTCATATCCCTTCCATTTTCTATGGCTGTGCTCTCTAGTTACCGAACAATATTAGTTCTGATAAATTAATTAATTTGTTTATACTGGTTGAAAATGTCCAATAATTCCATTTCCATTCTGTCAGCAGAATGGAACATTAGTGTACTGCTAGAAAGGGTTGAAGGCTATAATGACTTATTTTACACTTTAATGCCTAAGAAAAATGCCTTTCTCATCTTTATGGGTAACCTTGATAAAATCCTACACGGGATGGGTGTGTTATCAAAGCCCTCAGTGAGTCTTTATGCACGTCAGGTATGGAAATTTACTGAGTGGAAAAAAAAGAGATCAAGGTTAAATAATATGCTGAGTAGCTGTTTGTTTTGCTGGAATGCAATCATTCAGTGTCCTTTTGTTTCTACTGAAAATGTTTCAACTTCCCTAGGTCAGCTCCCAAGCCTATGTTTATCACAGTATGCTGTTCATTCTATTCCTTTGCTGTAAATATGACAGTTTTTATTGACTTCTTGTTCATTATTTCCTCTGTGGCTTTTTAAGCTGTGTCTTGATGCTGCCCTTTGTGTTATGGTTGAGTATTAAGCCAGGAACACATCTATCTCCTCTCACTGCAAACATGCCGACTCCCTTGACCTCTGTAGGCGTTCGTTGAGCTTCTCATCTCTCATGGTGGGACCTCTGCTCTGTTATTACACAGCACCCCCGCTACCCTCTGTACCCACACCTTCAACCCCAATCCTCCATACTGATTCTTTTTCTCATCATCTTTCCTGCTTATTCACCTGTGAAAGCCCTGTAGATTGCCCTCGTTCTCTCCTGTCCCCGCAAGTCTTTTCCAGTGCAGAGAAAACGGCAGCATCTTTTCCACAACATAGTGACAGATGACATTCACATTCACAATGCCATCTACACAACCTATAGCCTTTTTTCCCCCTCGTGCTTATTAGCCTAAAAAAATTCTCCTTCCTTCTTACCTTGTCTTGATTGTAATTTCTTTAAAAGTATTTTTTTACCACTTAGGGAACTAAGAGTAATTCTAAACCATTGATTTCAAATGACCATGCCCTTTTCCTAGTAATGTACCCCCTAGAGAAATGATAATGTGTACTTATTTGAGAGTGGTATTTTGTCTTGCGTTAACTGCTCTGCCCTTAGCTATCTTAAGAATAGTGACATGAAATTGATGTACTCTATCTCTGCTCTAGTTCAAATGATCAACATGATCTACATCCAGCACAGCGGCCCAATTTACATCACCGCATTTACACCACCATTTCTCCTCGTAATGAAATCCTCAGGCACTCCCATTATTTCAGTCTCTCTCCATATCAAGACTTCTCTCTGTTTAATTGCTTGAAGGTCAGCGACAGTGTTGTAGCAACTTACCTAAAGCCAGATTCAGTGACACTGGGTCATGGGCTCACTTTTTCATATCTTACATTTTGCTGTCATTTACCACACATCATTTTTTAATTTTTTTATTAATTTCACAGTTCGCAGAACATTAGACACTAAAAATAGGTGAGAATAGAAGCCCATCTAATGCATATTCAGTGTATATCAGTATACTGTATATCATATCAGCCATCATGCTCCAGCATGTTTCAGTGTGTGTGTCTGGGCTCATTTTTCATTTTTTAGTCAAAGAAATTAGAATCTTACTTGAAAGAGGGAGCAAGGCACCTGGACTAGCAGGTGTGAGTCCTATTATTGTTACTTTTATCTACTGACGGCTTCTTCATCTCCTGACAATGGAAAAATGTCAACCCGAGTCCTCTACGTGATTGCCTATGCTCGCGAGCACATGAGTGAAGCTGTCTTTGACGGCGTTCTGAAATTTGGAGTGAAACAATGCTATGTCTTGGCAAAATGCGAGGGTGTTGCTTGAAATCATTTTGCATAGTAATTAATTGCATGTTGTCAGAAAATGAAGCAGGCATGTTGGAAAACAATCAAAATAAATTAGACAAATAAAGACAAAACTATCAGCCAACTGAGACGTTTAATCCCAACCTAAAAAAAAAAAAAAAGTCTGTTGATTTGCTTTCCAAATTATACAGCAAAGGCTTCGAAGGTACTCAATTAATTTGCATAGTGTGAGGTTGCAAAGCAACAGTTTTGTCATTTAATTATATTCCAATATAATCTACATTTTAAAATAAGCTTTAAAATGAATTGTGTTTTAGAAGTCAATGTTCATAGACTGTTATCATCTTAATAAATGCCATCTAGCCTCTTTGATGTAATCACAACATCTTCATTCCTCTAGTATCTTCACATAATCATTTCTCCTCTCGTGATGCAACATGTTTTCATGATGCAACATGTGCTTTCAGTCCTTATGCATCACCTACCTTACATTTTAAAGAGTCTAGATTATTTTTTAGGAAAAGTTTTTATCTCATTTAGACAACTGGGCATTAAGGGCCTTGCTCAATGGTTCAGCAGTGGCAGCTTGGTGGTGCTGGTTATTCAAACTCAAAACCTTCCAATAAGTCATGTATTGCCAATACAATCACCAGCAACTCAAACTTCATTTGATTGTTCAATCAGCCAGTCATGTGGCAGAAGTGCAATGCATACAGTAATGCCGATATAGGTCATTTCAACGCTCAGTTCTTACGCTTGTTCTTTTATCCGTTGTAAAAATCTGATTCTGTGCCATCATTGTTACTAGATGGGGTGGTTTGAATACTTCAGAAGCTGCTGGTCTCTAGAGTGTGCACAGAATGGTGAAAAACCAAGAGGCAGTTCTGCATGTGGATTTGCTTTGTTGGTAAGAGACGTCAGAGGAGAACAGGTTCAAGCTGACAGGAAGATTACAGGTAGCTCAAATAACAACTCTGTACAACCATGTTGCACAGAAAAGCATCTCAGAATGCACACTTTCAGGTGGGTGGGTAGATGAAGGCTCAGTGTTACAGGGGCACTGGCCCCCTTTGGTGCCCTCTAGAACCACCCGTGACATGCTCACTAGAAATTCCTGCAGATCTGCTGCTTTTTTCCTCATTCTGCGTAAACTCTGTGTGAACTGCTGCGCATAAAAACTCAGTAAATCAGCAGTTTCTGAAGTATTCAAACCAGACAGACTAGTACCAACAACCATGTTCCAAAGTGTGGATAGTTGTGTCATTAAGTGTGTGGTTGTATTTTGAATCTAAATGCCCAATGAACTCTATAAGACCTGGAGACTTTCTCTACTCTGTGAATTGACTGACTGATTCATTGCTTGCATGTCTGTAATGGCTGATTGGATTTTCTTTTTCCTTGTTTATTTGCATTTCTCTGTTTTTATATAGGTGTTTTTTCTTAAAAAGGAAGAAACTCTGCCGCTCCCAGGGATATTAGATTACAGGGAACATGAGAAGCAACACGTTTTAATCTACACTTGTATATCTGTACTATAATCTACTCTTATATTATAATCTGCACTTATAAAGTCAGGTTTATATTACTTATTTATTGATAACATTTCAATGTCAATATGGTTGATGAAATAAATAACCCAATTTACATTAAAGTACATTTATTTAGGTTAATGTTTTTACAATTCAATTTGTGTCTGTCTCTTTATATCTCTTGCAGATTTTGGCAGTGTGTAGGCTGTTGTTAAAAGTTGGAAATTGTGGGCCCTGCTGTTTAAAGATCACAGTCTGAGATTGCAATGTGATATGCTTGTGGTGAGGTGCAATGCATGGAAATTACAAAAGTAGAAAAAATGGCCTGGCTCATCTGCTGTGGATAATCTATTTCTACCAATCATAAAGGTTTATGAATTGAGACTCAGTTGATTTGGCATGACCTGAAGTTCATTAAAACTGACATTGACTCTGTGTTGTGTGTGTGTGTGTGTGTGCGTGTGTGCGCGTGTGTGTGATCTGGCTCTTCACAGTCTTTGCTCTGGGCTCTTCTTGCTGTGAATTTGATTAAAAAGGGACTGAACCGCTGAACTGGAGTAGTAAGGAATAAAGTCGGCCAAATTCTGCCGACATAATGCTAATATAAATCCCTTTTCGCTCCTCTTGAATTCCCTCAGGCTTGTAGTACTTAGCAGTGTTGCAGCGAAAGCGTCTGGTTGAAATAGTTCTGTGGTCCTTATGCTAAGAAGGACATCACAGTTACTGTGTTAGCACAGTACTGGCCTTTGTTCACATCCTCTCTACAGTTTTTCACACATCTGATGTGCAATTAGGCTCAGGGACCCCTGCTTGTGTGACAGCTAAAGGAGAGTCCACTAAATCAGGAGAAAGAGGCCCTCACTTCCCATAAAGAGGCCACTTAGATCAGCTTCACCTACAGATTACATTTGGGTCACATGCTCCCTGCTCTGGGCCTTTGGGTTATTTCCTATTACCCAACAGAAAGCCACGTACTGCCAAGCACCTTGGGAAATGCAAATGAAATTCCTGCAAGAATGTGGCTTTTTGAATGCTTCTTGAATGTTGCATTAACACTCTTAAGCAACAGAGAAAGACAAAATGACACCTCTGTCGATACTTCTCTTCCTTTCTGAATGCTGCATGTTGTGCTTGTTTAATGTCTTTCATTCCGGAAATCTAATTTCCCTCCATGGTTACTTGAACATTGCTTCTCATCTATCATGAGAAATCACACTGACAGCTGTCCATATTTTATGTGACAAGTGTTCCAGTTCTGCACAGGTACAACCAGTACTTTAAATTCCTCACTCATTCAGCTTGGTTAGTGCTGGATTTAAAATTTCATTATCTGCATTTTTTTGTTCCATCTCTTTGAACTCTGCTCTAAGTGGTCTTGCGTATAAATAAAGGGGGGGGGTTGAATAGAATTAGAATAAATTTAAAGGGGATTCAATTCAGTACAATTCAAATTGTATAGCACTTTGAACAATACTCAATGTCACCAAGCAGCTAACAGAAAACTGGGTGTAAATTTAGATCCCCGGAGGCCACAGGCTACAATGGCAAGGAAAAAGTCCCTCAGAAACCTTGGAAGTGAATGGGACCCATTCCTCATCTGGGATAGTGGGATTATAAATCATCATAGTACACACACGTCGAAGATTAAAAAGAAATATTTCTAATTGTTTAGCTTTCTGAAAGGGTGTTTTGTGTAGCACTTGTAGGGAACCTGGACTGAGGGGACATGGCAGGGGTTACCCTGGTCAGGATGCCAACCCATTGCATGACACACTCACACATGAATTCACACACTACAGCCAATTTAGCAAAGCCAATCAGCCTACAACTCATGTCTTTGCACTGGGGGAGTATAATAATCTGGGAAGCATGGGGAGAACATGCAAAATCCATGCACACAGGGTAGAGGTAGGGTACTGTGTGTTGTGAATATGAGTCCTGGGATGAGCAGAGAATTTTTTTTTTAATGATTTCAGCAGCAGCAGCACTTAGGTACAAGTCTATAACACCAGATGAGGGGGTGAAACCATTGCATTCTTTCTACCGACCTACGTGGACGTGAAAATTTTGTTCTCAATGTTGCTCTTATGTTTAAAATTGAAATGTAATGTAGAGATTCTCTCTGTTCCCTGATGCAGCAGGATGCCACTTGGATTTGTCAGTTTCAGTAACATGCCACAGTTGCTTGGTTTAATTGTTATTTTCCTTGTCTCAACTGTGCTTCTGAACAAGTGAGTGAGATGGAGAGAGAGAGAGAGAGAGAGAGAGAAAACAACAATAATGTCCTTTCTCAGACAAGATTGAGGGGAGATCATCACTCCAGCTGGTCTCTCTAGAGGCCTGATCATTGATTAATTAGAATAACTGCAATTATCAATATCTGTCCCCACAAAGCTAGACGTCCCTGGGTTCCTCTAATTCTCACAATTAAGTGTAATTAGCTGAATTATAAAATGATGCTTTTTACATTTAAATGGCTTCTGTGGTTCTCCGTTTGAAAGGAGAGCTGTCATTATGCACCCGCTGTTGTTTGTTCAGAGCAGCTGTATGTCTTTATTGACTGATGTAAAATCAGGCATGCCAAACCAGATTTTTTTTTTCTCCCAAGATGGCCAAGGTTAATGCATATTTAACCAAGCATTTTACATGTCCTCTATTTAAGATTTCATTGGAAAGTTTAATATTTATGCTCAAATGTGGACAGCAGAGTAATACATTCCAACTTAGTCTATTTTTAATCAATTTAATATCTCATTCTTTGTCTCAGACAGCTAAAACTAGTGAGAGTGATTAACAGGCTAACTTTAAAATCTTCAGAATTATTAATAAACCTTCTAGATTTAAATGCTGATTTCTTCAGGGCATTTCATGTTAGGCACAGAGCCCAGATCTCTCCGCAGGAATATGATGTCACTTGGTGTCTTTTCTCCCAAATAAATATATTTAATTGTAAATGATGAGGATGATGACATTTGGAGCTGCCTGTCTCTCTGGCTGTGAGGAGCCGCAGAGCCAGCTCCAACACTACGCATGGAATCTCTGCCAAAATTGTGATGGCCGCCTCATTTATTAAACGTGACGGAGATAAATTTCACAGCAGAGAGTCTGGTGTCCTGCCGAGAGGAGCTGACAGCATCAGTGACATTAAATTATTTCATGAAATAATTAGGCTTGTGTCTAGGTAAAGATGCCAAGCTGTTGTCCAGCTGTGGAGAGGGCAAAAATACTCCTTTCAACCAAAAGTTCAACTTTGTCAGGTTATTTGGAAATATGTACATACTCTCTCACACACTTATACATACAGTACATGTAAATGCTTAAAACTGAAAAAGAATTAAAAACAAAATTCCATATATGTCTTTATATTACATGTAAATAGAAATGTGGCATATATAGTGCAATGGTACTGGTGTATTGAGTCTACACACATACACACACACACACACACACACACACACACACATATATATATATATATATATATATATATATATATATATATATATAAAATAATAAATAAATCTATATCTATAAAAATATAAGACATAGATACAGTATATATAGAATTTAATGGAAATAAATTTGGCTATATAGTGCTATAGTATTGAGGAATTTAGTATTATTTGTTTGTGTGTGTGTGTGTGTGTGTAGGTTTGAGTATTATAAATAACCTGTGATGATAATAATAATAATAATAATAATAATAATAATAATAATAATAATAATAATATCAACAACAACAACCAGTTATTATTATTATTATTATTATTATTATTATTATTATTATTATCACAGGTTATTAATTAATTACTTAATCAATCATTTGTTGTAAATAGAACGCGTGAATTCCATGTTTGGTTCAAAGCAAGGCTGCTATGTGCCATTCTCTGTGTATGTCTATGGGTTTTTGAAATCTATTGCCTTAAGAGAGCTGACCTGTTAACATAATTTACCACCCCCACATTTTTCAAGTTTATTTTAGGATCATATTCACTATAAAATTATTTAGTATTGTTGACATTGTTAAAGTAACATTTACATTTACCACACACTGTATTGGTTTACAATAAGTCATTTCTGTTACAAATAAAATTCAGTTTTGTGATGAACTGCAGTAAATTTAGCTTAGTGTAAATGTTATAGCTTAGAGTCTTTATTTTATAAAAGTTCAAGGCAGTATTCAGTTTAAAGAAGAAACGCTAAGAAATGTATGTGAAAGCTTTGAGGCACAATCAGATTTTTTTTTTTTTTTTTTTTAGGTGTGTGACAGGTTGGTGAGCAAAAACCTGTTTACATCACTGTTGTATTAAAGGTTACATTTCTGTTCCTCTATAATCTTCCTTCCTTTGAACATTCAAAGGTAATGCTACAGAGCACTGACATCCAGGGCCACGATACCTTTATCACTAATTATATAAAATATTATTCTTAAAACTCATTACATAATTATTTGCTCATTTACTTTAATAAAGCTAATAATAATAATAATAATAATAATAATAATAATAATAATAATAATAATAATAAGTTCAATTCAGCTGTTTAGTTACTTGGCCAGAAATGATTTTATATATTGTATACAAAAGGTCCTGTTGCTCTGAGCAGAGGATGGTGAAAGGTCCTGTTGCTCTTAGCAGACCTTGGTGGTGCTTAAAAGCTCTAGCAAATAAAGCTTCAAACATAGAGACTTGATTATAATATAAACAGACGTTGTGAAAGGATAGTGCTGGTAGATTGGCAGGATGAATGTGCGGTGAAGAGCCTGGGGGGAAAGGGTAATTGGAATAAATGAAAGATTTGCATTAAGAAAAGGCAAAGGTGCCGCTTGCCTGCCTAATCGCTTTTTTCTTTAACAAAGAGCCTCCTTCCCCATTGAGATTAAATTAAGCTGTTAAGTAGGTTGCTGTGTGTCACTGGTGCTCTAACCTCCTTTGCCCACAAGCTGAGTTCCATGTTTGGTGTTCCTGCTACATGCATTCAAAGTCTGCAGACCAAAGGGCACAGAAAGCTACAGTTGAAAAAAAGGGTTGTGAATGCAAATCTTTCATTTATTCTTTATTAGTCTTTTTTTATGTGATTTTTTTTCTAACAAAAATACTAATACTAATTCTATCCGTCATGTTGCCATAATATATTATTTGCTAAACGAAACCTAATACAAAGTCACAGCCAAAATCAAGGCTTATATTTCCTTTCTTGTATTATTTTCATCCACTGTGCTGAGTACATTTAAAAGCCAACAAAAGTTGCTTGTGCTTGCTAAATTTTTATCCCATATATACATGTATCTTCGAAACAAAGTAAACAACTAAAAAAAGATTATGTACACATGTAATTGCCTGTTATTAATGAATCCTGTGGCAGTTATTGATTAAAAAATATTATCAAACAAGTTTGGCTCACTATGTTGCAACACTGTTCAATAAATCATATGTAAATATGCATAGATTAATGAGTAATACTATATTAACACCCAAATCACCTAACTATTTATGAATGCTGGGTAATTATTCAGTTATTAATAATAAAGTAGTCATTTAATAGTTCATTATGAGCTACACAATAATTATATAGATGAAAGCTGTTTGCAATTTATAGTACAATGCTTGGGTAGATTTTGAAAGACTGATAACTGAAAACTACACCAAGAATTCTAATACGAATAGCACAATGGCACAATGAGAATTGTTGCCAATTGCTTGACTCAAAATTAAAACTGCCCCACTGTGTACACTTGCGTGATACACAGCAATGGACTGGTGTCCCATTCAGGGCCAGTGTTCCCAGGACAGGCTCTAGGACCATGACTATGACCCTGACATAAAGTGGCTGTGGAAGATGAATGAATGAAAAGTTCTAAATAATGTGTTCTACTTCCTTTTGTTCTGGACCACCAGGGGGGTTCCCTTCAAAAAATAATGGAGTATTAGCAAATCCATCACCTTGTGAATGTGACCCCAAGTGAGTAGCCTATAAAAGGTCCCCACTACATCACACTTATACTCTTTCTCATTCTCGGTTTATCGAGGAGTTGATGAAGTGTATTCAAAGTCACTCAAAATATCCCTTTAATCCGTTGATTGCTAAACTTCTTTTTGGTACCGCTAAATGGGGTTGCTAGATTTTTCCTGGGTAGAGGTGTTGGAGCCTGTATTTTGCCTTAAAGTCCAAAATAAGCGAAAGAAAATGCAGAGAGAAAATCTCAGCTGATCAGTCCCATTGAAGAGGAAGAGTGAGTGTATGTACAATGTTGGAACACAGCGTAGAACATTTGGCAGTCGGAATGGACTACAGGCAAAGGCTGTTAGCAACAATGATGTACAGAGCTCTGGGGAACTTTGATGTAGTATCACTTGCTGCATCTCATTATAGAAGCTTGAGGCCCAATTCTGCAGAGAGTCCTGGTTGCCTGCAATCAAGCCAGATCGTAACACTGCAGATGCTGCATACTGTGTTAAGGATGTCTTGACCAATTTAAAGCTTGATCCTCCACCCAATATGCTTGGACAGGTGCCTAGTCCATTTTGTAGAACATCTCCCCAAATAATTGACTAGACTATTCCCAAATATACCAATTTGAAGGAATGTATTGATTTCTTCAATACAGTGGTGCATACATTTTCTCTTGCTTCTAAAAGGAAACAAGGCTAGAGATGCAAGGAGCAAAGAAATTCAGCTGATATCTCTTCCAGACGGAGCCTGGTAAACACATGTAGTGCCATCTTCCATTTGTAACTTTACAGGAATTTGGTCATAAAAAGCCATAAAATCATTTATCAGAAGTGCAAGGGATCCAAGCATCATCTGTGAAATTACATGGTAGCCAGAGGGATGGTACTCCCCTCTGCAACTGAAACATTGAAAATCAGAACCTACTGAGAATAGTGTCCATAGTGCATCATTTAAGTTTCACTGTCAGCCATGCCAAACACTGGGGTCAGGCCCATAGAGACACAAGCCAGACCCAAACCAATAGGTTATAGTGGCTGTGGAAGTCATTACTGGAAAACAGGTGATAAAAATACTACCCAGGCCAGAGAGAATAAAATATCTAGTTTCAAAAAAGAGGTGGAATTTTAGACCTAAGAGACTTAAATGCATGTTGTGCGTATCAGATGCGATGAGAGACAATTGCTTTCTAATCATACATGATTAGTTAACAGGTCTAACTGATGGATGCACATTTCCACATTAAAATTTCTGTGGAGCACAGGCCCTACGACAGGATTATCAACCACCAAGGCCTCACAAAATTACATATGATAATGAGGTGACCAAACAATCTTTGTAAGTGAGCATATGCACACCTTCTGTCTTCGGGAACTGCATACTAACTGAGCAAATATAATCAGACATTAAATATGCTGTCTTACCAAGTCTACTCCTGGCAAGTCTGCGTGAAGGTGGTTTAGTTAATTTGGAACATCTATGCCTGATCTTTTTACAAACACACTGCCCAATGAGATTCAGGAACAGGGCAAAGAATGATGTGCTTGCACTGGCCAAATTTACAGCTATATGTCTCTCCACCCCTGTCACTGCTGTGGTTGTCACTGCAGTGCAATGCCTTATAATGTATTATGAACCCTCAGGGTGACTTAGAATAAGTGGAGGACTGTTAAGCCACCTGGGTCACTCAGGTTGACTAGAATGGCAATTGTGTGGTCATGATCATTAGGTGATCTTTGCTCTTGGTACTTGTCAAGGAAATGAGCAAATGGGAATTCTCCACTAGTTTTGAAAGAACCTATTATAAAAAGCCATGCCAGGTGTACTTCATAAATATTCATCTCTGTAACAGCAAATGTCTAATGTTTAATATTTAATAAGTGATGACGTAAATCGGATAAAATCTTGTTCATAAGGACACAGAGTATGTACCCTGTGGTCTTCAATACTGAGACTTCCATCTTTCCCAACCCATTCCGGTATAATTTTGTTTTATATTCAAGGCCTCACAAATGACATTGTTAGATCCTTACCTTATCAGCCACTGGGCCAATTTTCCCAACAAACCATGCAAATTTGTCGTTTACTGTTGACTTTGGTTATTTTTTCACTCCTACAGTTTCTCTTTAAGTTTACATCTCTCAGTTGTGGAATGTTAGATCCTGCTGAGTGAATGAAACACATAAAGCTAAACTGTACCCTATGGGCGCTAAAAAGGAAAACAATAGAACCTCTATTTCCACCTTACAATGGTGCCATAGCTGGAGGGGAGACTTGTACTCCTGATTACACAGCACAGCTCCACTTAACCCCACTAGAGACCCCCTGCTTTCCAAGAGATGGGCTTCTGGCAGGGGGGCCTCTTTGAATCCAAACACTGCATATGAGCTCCTGTTGGTCCCTGAGGGCCTCTCTGCACGTCCAGTCCCACTGTGCAACACATATGCCCCTCAAAAGCCTGAATTATAGCAGTCTGTTGATATGAACACTGTCCTCTATCTTGCTCTTGTTCCATTTCACACATACATGGTTTAACCTTGAAGTAGTTTTGTTTATCCCTGTTTGGTCTGCTGATTGGATCACTTTTTGAACTTGGCTTTGACATTGCTTCTACTTCTCTTTTGTCCTTTTGTTTGCTTGAACAACTGCAACTTGCTCAGATTATGTACTGATGGTTGATACAGTAAGTAAAGTATATGAGAGGAGAACATCACATCTGTACTTTCAGGGCTTCAAGGATTCAAACTGTTAGTTTGCCAGTTTGTCAAGCTGGATTTCACAGATTTTCTTTTCTATTTCCGCTTTTCCATCCAGAACTTAAATCCTGCATTTTAAAAGCAATCAGTCGGCAGGTGGTCTGTTTCACATGGCCACCTGCTAAAGGTCAAGCATGCCTGAGTTTAGCCAGAAATTGGCATCCATGGGAGGAGCGGTTCAAGACTTTCTCCTGTTCAATCTTCCCTTAGCCCTATTCAGACAGGATTAAAATTACATTGGGACCTGGAGTAGTTCAGTGATTTACATGTGCTTCTCTGTGATTTTATTTCTGTCCAGAATAGTTATATTAGTATATTTTGTTACACTTTCACTGAGCAAAATTACATGCCAAATCATCTATTGTTTTCCACCAGCTCTGTTGTCATCTGTTAATCTGTCATTCAATCTGGATAGACACATCAGATAATCTTCTAATCAGTCTAAAAACAGCTAGCTAGCTATAGCTGCTATCTATAGATAGATAGATAGATAGATAGATAGATAGATAGATAGATAGATAGATAGATAGATAGATAGACAGATAGATAGATAGTTTTTTCTATAGACTGTATATATGTACTGATAAGCCTGATAAAAGAGGATTTATCTGCCACAATATCATTGTTTTGTTTCCTAGAAATCAGTGCATGGGCACTTCTATTGCTGCATGTTCTCAAATCATCCAGGTAGATACTGTCAGATAAAATGATCTGGTTTTGAAAAACAAACTAAGCATGTAGTAGTAGTAGTAGTAGAAGTTGTAAGGTGCAAGTAGTAAACTGCACCAACAATGACTGCAGTCCAAATACGAGAGTTTTATCCTGGGGGATATTTGCATATTACTGTTAGTTTCACCCATTGACACTAATCCTATGTGAATAAAGCTATTATTAGAAAAAAGGGCTTTGTAGCTTTTTATTTCTGTTCCCCAATGAACAACCAATAGCAATGTACTCTTAAAAAGACACAAAACACATTCCCCTGTGGGGTGGCTCCAAAATGGCAAGGGTTTTGACCCTATATTGTACAACCTAGTACCTTTTATTCTAATTAAGTGCATATAACATCACTCTTGTTTCTCAGAATGTGCACTCAGCACATAATTGCCAATGTCTGAAGGAATTTGAAAGCAGTTTACCATGCCACTGCTCCTCTTTACATTAATACTCTATCAATATTTAATTCTTTTTCCTCTTGACAGGACTAAATGTCAAGTGCAATTATTGGAGTGTATTTCTACTCAGGAAAAATCTGCACACAGGTAATGTTGCAGCTTATGCAAATGATGAAAATGCAAATTAAATGAATAAATAGCAGTCGCTTTTAGACAATCCATATGGTAGGGCCTTTCAGTGGAATAGAATGGAATCTTTAAATGCAATCTTCTCTCTCTTTGTCAGGTAATTTTCAGACCTTCAGAGTAGAAAATGTCAAAGTTTCACCATGTAAAGGGTTTTCCCTAGATATTGAGGGAAGGACTTAGACAGATGCAGAAGGTGTGCAGTGAGATTTGGCTCCTCTGTTAATCCCAGACAGTGTATATTACTGACTGCGGAATGGGAGGATGGAGATAGAAAGAAGACTCTATGAATCACAGACTACAAAATCCTGTCAATGTCACTGTCATCATCCCCATGTGGCCTCCAAACTAACTAGGTTACCTTGGATCACTGACTCTACTTTCTTTTCTTCTTCTTTTTCTTTCCTTTTCTTACATATCTACACCAGGATGTCGAATAAAAGCAGACACTCCACCCACTCTGTCTCCCATGAAAACCTTCACCGATCCCCTTAGCAATGCACACAGACACTTAGGGTACAGGAAGTCTTCTTCCTGTATCTTATCTTAACGTTCCATTGTCATTATTTTTATCTGCATCAAATTAGAGTTGAGCAACATTTCACAATAGGCTTTTGTCTATGAATATAGATTGAGCTGAGACTGAGAAATGGTCCTTAGGGGGTATTTGCGCAAATAGGATATGAAAGCCCTTGTTATCAGCGCTGCAATGTTTTCCCAGATAAGAAGCTAGACTGCTGCAGGGCTGATGTAAAAGGTTAGTGCATGTGCTATGCTATATAGACTTAATGTGTGGTATAAATGTACTATCCATCAAAGCTCAGTGGCAGGGTAAAATTAACAGGAATAAGTTGGAGTGTTGGATCAGCAGGCATATAGTGTGTAAAAAGTAAAAATACCCCTGTATATGTGTGTGTGTGTGTGTATGTGTGTGCTTATATCTTGCCAGGACTGAATATTAGAGCATCGGAAGTTTTGACCTGATATGGACATTTGACTCATCCTCAGCCAATTAAACTTATTATAAAAAGATAGAAGGTACTCACAAGGATAGTTAGACAAGTGTGTGTGGGTGTGGGTGTGGTTGGGTGTCTACATTTTGGTACACTGACTGATAAAAATGTTCCTAAAATGAATCAGTCATAAGATTACTTTTTATCCTGGTTTTTCTCCTGGTCTCTGTGACTCTTCTGTAATTGCCTTGTCAGTATTTGTGGTTCTCCATAAACTATGGGCTGGTGGATGGCTTTCTGTATGCCCTGCCCTGGAAACAGATGTCTGAGTCAGTGGCCTCCATTAGGCTGGCTAGCACATGGGGATAACTCATTCCACTAGACCAGCCTCCGGATACCAAGTCCTCACATCTGTTAGAAAAGACAGAGTGAGACAGACGGAGAGAACAAGAGTAAGAAAGAGAGGGGAAGTTGGAAAGGTATAATGGTCTGGCATGTTGCCACACTTCTCCTTTATCCCTTACTTACTTTGATAAATCCTCTGTGGTAGACATCATTAAATCTCGTTTTGATCATCGTTTCCCTTTCCCAGAAAAATGTTGAGTTATCTTTGTTTGGATTTTTCGCTATCTTTGCATTTGCTGTTACTGTGCATGCATGCTTTATTTTTTCCTTTTGTTCACTGCTTTCTAAAATGGAGCATTCAGAGGATCGGTGGGGATGGTTTCTAAATGATGTTTCTTTGTATGACATGGTGCATATAGAGAATAGATGCAGTGGAAAAAAACATCAAGCTGTAAAACTATTCATGCACACTGTAAAATGATGTAGCTTTATCATCACTGTCAAACTGGCTAATCCTGCTTGTTATAAAGACAATATGATAACATTGCCTATTAAGTTCACCGAGTCTATTTGCCATCCAGACACTGTTTATGATGCCCTTTTGGCTGTTTTCCAAGACTTCCTTGTTCAGAGAGTGCTAATAAATGCAAGACAGGCCTCAGTGCAGATGTTCAGACAGTACCCTGGGACTGGGAGCATCACCTTGGCTCATCACCTCAGCCTCTAACAGTCTGCTCTGTCCACTAGAGGAGTCAAGCCTCAATCAACTGTGCTCTTTACTCTGAGCTGTGGCTCCATTTAATCTAATGTCTGACTCCTTCATTGAGACTGTGATTGGCTAAGGGGGTGGTTCTGGCTGTCATCTGAAGGCACAGATTGTGGCAGATTGAGGTGGCGTCATGCTACCTTGCCCCGCTGAGGTTGGCGTGCATGTCACAGACGCCGAGCCTGGCAGCCTAATCTGGCCCCGAAGACAATGTGCCTCTCTGAGAATGCTAATGAGAGAGGAACACCTGTTAGCCACAGACAGCCCCCACAGGGAGCCCTGGGACAGACAGAAAGACAGAGAAAGTGTGCTAGCCCTTTCTAGACTCTGGGCCTCCATTTGTTCTCAACTCATTTGTTTTGTGCTGACACATTAGGATGATTGCAGCTCTGTGGGTCTAGAGGAGCTTTGCTTTGCTTGGCTGATGGTAAAAAAAAAAAACGTTTCACTCATGGGATGCAGAATGTGTTTCTCATTCCGGTTGTGTCTGTCAGAAAAGTATTTCTCATTTCTGCTGGTAATATCGTAACTTCATGTAGCTGCAGCAACAATAAAATCCTCTGACATTCCTGTATTCAGCTCAGACATATGCAGAATGCATACAGGTGTCCTATCTTCACAATTCATTGAGGATAGACATAGCCTGTGGATAGATGAAGGGGTGCAAACATTTCATTACAGACGTGAAAGGTAATAAATACAAATTTAGCCACTGAAGTATTTCTAGCCAAGCAAACACATGGTCCAAGCTTTTCTTCTAACAAGATACCTGTTGTCCTGCAAAATGCTAAATAAATCACACAACAGTCACATTTATGCTTTTGTATTTGTCAATTTGTCAGAATTGTAGCGGATGATATCATCTGTCAGCATGATGAAACTGAAGGTGCAATTGCTTCCTTCTTGGTTGTCCTATGTTTCCCCCTCAATCCAATCTCACCAACTTGTCAGATGCAGATGATAAGTTAAGTATCTTCATGTTTTCCAATTTTCCTTAGGCCTACTTGATTTCATAGGTTGAGAAAACATCGCATCACCCATGATTCCAAGGTGTGGAATTGAGGGACTGCTATTACCCATGTGCATGAACTTTTGATTTTCAAACTATCCCACTCAACTAAAGTCAACTATTCTGACATGCAGTCCACACATAGACCGTCATTTGGGTCTCAGACTATTTATTGAACAACTTGCAGATGCAGTGACTTCTTTCTCTAAGTCACAGACAGACTGTGTATTCAATGAGGTGTCATTTTTCTTTCCCCCACTATCTGCTTCTTCCCTTTGCTCAGTTCACTCAATAGTACATTACAGTACAAATGAGGCAATTAATGGCAGTGGAGGCTCTCTTGTCCCCAGACGTGGACCAGGGAGGGTTTTGGAGGAAGCTGTCAGTTAGACAGGTGCTGTGACGGGACATCATGGATCAACCAATTATCTTACTCTGATCCTTCCATTTGTCTTCGTCACTTGAAAACCAAAGTAGGCTGCAGTCATTGCACATGAAATACTCCTCTTATATAAAATATGAAGGATTACAGAGCATCACTCTGATTGAACTGATTCTGTAAAGCCAAAATGAGAGCGTTTAACCGTTTGAGAGGCTAAAATGAGAACGTTTAACAGATGCTGGCAAAATAGTAAAGCTTTTTGATGTTGTTTGTCAGTTGCTGAAGTGACAGGAAGCTTTCTGCCCCTAGAGAATAATACGATAATATGAACACTCCCAGTACTCTTGTCTTATCTCTGACTTCACACAAACATTCACACATTGCATTAATTTCCAGTTCTTATATAATCCTTAAAAAATCCGTAAGATTGGTGTGATTTATGTATCACCCTCAAACTCAAATGTGTTTATTAAACAGACATGTATAATTAGCCTGTAGTGTGCATTCTTGTGATGTGTGGTGTAATGAGGACCCAGCTGTTGACAGATGTCTTGAAGGATGGTGCAACGCTGAGATTGATGACTCACTGACAGCTACTGCTCTCCATTCAGACTGACAAGAAAGCAGAGCTAGTTGCCAATCTTAGCCTGACTGGCATAAAGAATGTATTACTTTCTCTTTTATCAAAAAGACATCGTCAGTAGGACTCTTCAAACTTACTAATATGTCTCAACTTATATTCACATTGATTATGAAAAGAGACAGACTATGGACCAGATCTTCTTTATCTTGTTCCACACACCACATTGACACTGGTTATAAGATGAACCTAAAACCAAGGGACTTCTTTAACCTTTAACTTGAAAATAAATTAAATTCAATAGCCCCCATATCAAAGAGTTATTTGATGAAATAAATAGCACCATGGCGTTATAATAATATTACATATATATATATATATATATATATATATATATATATATATATATATATATATATATATATATATATATATATATATATATATATATCAAATATAATATATATATATATATATATCCACCATCAAATATAAGTAGATGCAAGTTGACATATACTGTATGTCCGACTGTTGAATTATTGGGCTTTGGATTACATTCATTTAATTCATTATATTAGTCAAATAATCTAAGAACTATAAATATACTCAGTAATAAATATAATGATGTAATGATTATTATTATTATTATTATTATTATTGTAACATGAAAATGGTAAATTGTGATTTCCACCACTGCTACAAAATTTTAAAGAAATTTTTAGTCTATACCTCCTGAACCCTTGTTGATCACTGTCCTGAACAATTAAGTATGAACTATTAAAAACTAACTATCTATCTATCTATCTATCTATCTATCTATCTATCTATCTATCTATCTATCTATCTATCTATCTATCTATCTATCTACCTATCTATCTATCTATCTATCTATCTATCTATCTATCTATCTATCTATCTATCTATCTATCTATCTATTTATGCATGTGTGTGTGTGTGTGTGTGTGTGTGTTGTGAATGGAAACTGGTAAAAGGGTTTGACAGAAAAAAGTAAATCTCACATCCCTGGTTATTTATCTGTCTGCAATAAATTCATCTAAAAACACAATTTGCCTTTCCCCCCAAACCAACAAAGGCAATCTCTATGTATCAAAATTGGTCTTTATTAGGATATGGGTGTTTTCAAAAAAAAAAAAATTGCAAGCATTTGTGTATGCGGTCATATCTTCCATGCTTTTGCAACAGGAGTCATCACAAACATTGAAAGCCTCTTAATCTTACTGGCAATATGAGCCAACCTTTTCCCATATGATCAATTTGTCAGAGTGCCAGTAAAGGGAGGGCACCTTGGGGCTGACTGCTGGTCATTTCTCTGTCTCTGACAGACTTCTCATCGGACCGGAGAGAAACAAATGTGTTCCACTCAGCTAGCACCTTTCCACAACCCTGTCAGCACTGCTCATTAGTCAAACACTGCTTCCCAGAAAATATGACACGGATCGCTTCTGCCATGTCTGTGGTCAAAACCTCGCTCACAGAGCTGGCCGGGTTTGGCAGTGCTCTTATACAAACTGTTCTCTGTAGACTCTGCAGGGGTTTTGAGAAAAAGCTAAAAAAGAGGCTCATGAATCAACATTCATGCTGAGAACTTAAGTCTCTAGGTGTTTTCTAGATGTATAATGTAGGTAAATAGGGAGTGACATTATTTCATCAGTTGGCCTGGCTCCAAGCTGCATGTGTCAGGAGAGACAAACTGATCAATCATTTTTATTGATTTTTCTGACATTTTTTCACAGGTGTACTTTGTGGTAGGTGTGAGTTTATTATGTTTTCATAAAAAAAAACTGCAGCAGGTCATGATGTCATATATTGATAAACGTTCTCTGATGTATATTTTATGTATATGTATATTTTAAATGCTTCATATTATGCAACTGTTTTATATTCCATGCAACTTATCCTTTAAAATACCTGCTTTGAAAGACAACTGCTTTGAAATCTGCTTTGAAAGATGACTCTTTACATATGTTACATGTCTTAGCAGCCAAATAGCAGCTTATTTCTGTTTTTTAGGCAAATAAGCACTGCACTTGGATGTAGTGAATGCATATGAATATCACCTCCTATAGCCCTGATGTTAATAAGAAGTACAGAACACAGGATTTCGGTAGCTGCAAGCTCTTTAATCTGGTGAGATATGAGCTTTACCTAAGCATTTGCATTATATCTATAAAGTGCCAAAGTACTTGCAGGCTTTGCACATCTTGACCTGGTATGCATTTGTGCTTTGATGTGATTCTGGCATAAGTATATGGGGTGAAGGCGGTATTAACTGCTGAGCACAGCTTAAATATTAATATGTATAGTATACCTGCAGGCTGTGATTTAATATGTGCAATGCTACATTCTTGTTACGCACCATAACCTTATGCCATGTATTGTATTTTTATTATATTAACTTCTAGAAGCAGAATATAAAAATAATCTTCCTGAAAAATACACAACATTACTTCTCCACTGTGCTTTTCAATTATTTCCATTTTTTCTAAAAAAAAAAACTTTACAAAACAAATAGCCCGCCCTAGTGATAATCATATTAGCACATAGAAAAAAAAAAAGCTGGAAAATTATATATCTAGCATTCTGCTTATTAATAATAAACTATCCAGCAGATGTATTTTTCCACAGTGCATTATTTTATTATATACTAATCCTCACCTAAATATATTAAAAAAGAATTATCAGACAAATTACTGAAATTAAGATGATTCTTCTTCTTCTTCTTCTTCTTCTTCTTCTTCTTCTTCTTATTATTATTATTATTTAAACTATTTAAATGATTCTATTTTTAATAAATAGAATAGAATTTATATAACATAAATTATTTAAAAGTTACATACATATAAATAATAATAATATATACATTTTCACAAAAGGAGGAGGCAGATAGTCAGTTAGAGGTGCTTGGTCCACCTACAAAAATAAATAAATAAATGAATGAATAAATAAATAAATAAATAAATAAATAAATAAATAAATAAATAAATAAATAAATAAATAAATAAATAAATAAAGACAGATATATTGGTATATTGGTGTTAATTGAGTAGCTATCATCCATAGACACAACACTCAGCCTAGTAATGAATACTTAGTGCTTCAAGTCAGGAATTATTTGGGTGTCTGTACAGGCTCTGTTGCACATTGCCAAGAGTGTCACAGTGCTGCAGACCAAGTGCTGTTTTGTTAATAGCAGTGAATCAGCGAGGCAGCACCAAGCCTCTAACTGCTTATCAAGGCCAGTGTCAGTGCCAGCACGGCAGCTGCTGAACACTAATGCACAGACTTCTTGCGAAACATGGACGGGTCACGTGGTGATCCTGACACCAACTGTGAAACTAAGCGTATGTAGAATGGTACATCAGAGTCACAGTCAGGCGTCTACTCTAGCAATTAAATGCAAAATTTCTCTTATGTCCGCTAATTAAAATTGAGTTATTTGCTGGAAATTAGGCTCAGACCTGTTCATAGGGTGTTTACTCCAGTAAATAC
Organism: Hemibagrus wyckioides; assembly: GCF_019097595.1. Lineage (NCBI taxonomy): Eukaryota > Metazoa > Chordata > Actinopteri > Siluriformes > Bagridae > Hemibagrus > Hemibagrus wyckioides. Next base: position 17,369,011 of record NC_080717.1, on the reverse strand, counting down.
TCTGGGCATAGAGAAATCAAGTGTTCCACTGGGCTTTTCTGTCTGAGGCAGGAGATGTGGAGGTTCTGTGGGCTTTGCTGTTGATTCAGCACTGTCTCGAGCATTGCTTTCTACTTTGGTGTAATGAGAGCACAGGAGACGGACGGTGCAGAAAGGAAAGATGAAACCGGAGCTATAAAACCAGCCAATTTATTTGGCTTCTCTGAAAAAAGACAAAAAAAAAAACAAGTGGAAGGTACTGTGTGTGAACTGTTAGAGAAAACTTTTGGGTAGATTGTAGCTTACACAAAGACAAACGTGGAGAAGTGTATAGCTTGGAGGTTTAATATCTGAAGTCTATTGGACAAATAGGCAAAAAAAAAAAATACAGTATATATGTACTGTTATGTATAATTTCCCTTCTCCAAAAATATGATATGAATGTGCAGATTAGTTTTCAGTAAGGAAATCATATCATGCTTAACTGTAACCATGAGGTTTAACGAATTTGGACGTATCAGTCTTTGTCCCTTACTCACACATAAATATGCACAATGCACAAAATAGCAACACTTCTAATCCAGAGGAATTCATGAGCAAATGTACATTATACAGCCCAAAATGCTGACACACCAGACTAATTGGAGCTGGCTTTTGCACATTACTGATTTCTATCACAAAATGCACAACTGAATCCGAAAGATAACCTCAGCCACTGTGGCAATGGACCAAGTAACAGTGGCCAAGGTTAGGGCATCAGCTAGTGCTGATTCCTTTCAAGGTAAAGAGCTACAAACGGTTATAGAGAAAGAGAAAAAAGAGAGGGAGTTAATCAGCTGTTTTCATTTCTAGCTAAATATATGCACGGATCTTTTTTTAATGTAAATGACCTGCAGGCACAATTAACACTGGCACAGATAATCACATGTGTGTTCATGACAAATTGCATGAACCATTATTCCAAATGCCTCTTGTGTTCATGCTCTAGCTTTTAATACAATGTATGCAGTTTTACACTACAGCACATGCTCATTATCAGCTTGAGGTAGACTTGCAAGCATCATCCAGCTCTCTCCTCTGCTCAAGTGTTTCTGACTTTGTTGGGAGGTAAAGGCTCAGTGGACTTGTCATTTGATTAAATTTCTGTTGACCTAAGCACACGACGCAACACCTACCAATACACGACCAGATTGGGGTTGTCATATTTATTGTATAATCTGATGAATGGGAGTGCTGTGACACAATACAGCTCAAATCCAATCTTCCTCAGAATGCTACAGCTCAGGCTCTGAAGAGAACCAGGTGGGAAACTTCATAAACAAGCACAGCTGAATAGTACAGGATATGAAAGCTGGAAACATAGACTGAACAAACAAAACTGAACATTTTCTTGAACATATTTTAAATTAATTTTTTTTTTTTTAATATTAATCCTTTAAAGGGTGTATCGCTTAATGGTTTCACTGTCCTGTAGAAGCCTCTGAGTTACACCCAGACTTGGGATCTTGCCCAGATGAGGTTTTATCATTAGAAATGATGTGTTGAGCACTACTTTACTTTGATGAAAATAGATGCAGCTGAGCCCAGCAATAAAGGAAATAATGAGAGCAGGTATGAATGGGTTGTAACACACTGAGCGTTTTGTGGTCTCCAGTGTGGCTTATGGATTAGCCAAGCCAGAACGTTGCTCTATGGCTTTCACATTCACCATATTTTCTTCCTTTTAATCCAATCTCTTGCTCTTGTTCTCTGATTGTGTCCCTTTCACCGAATGCCCCATGACATGCAGGCCTGTGGGCTTTGAAATATCCATACTTCAACAAATGGATCCACTTTGAATGCTGCAGGGGCATTTAATATCGCACTAAGTACAAAGAGATCAAAGAGATGTAAAAAAAAAATGAAGGAAAAGAATGTTCTCCTTTAAATACCCATGTCATAGAGCCAGGAAAGTCCATTATGTATTACTGAGATCATTAATTTCTTCCAAAAAATATCTCCTTGGGTGAGAATTTTTCTCATGCAGTGCACTTGAGAGTCTCCCTCTCTCTTCCTCTCACTCCCTGCTAGTTCCAGTGCCTTGGGTGACATAGCTTTCATATTTTAGCTCTCCTGGGAGTGCACGGCTATGAGCTATAGACGTATATTTAAATTTATCTCCACACTGGTGCCATGATGGAGTCACTTATTGATGCCGGAGTAGCTTTTTTCCCCTTTTTTCCTTTTAGGATACTACCCTTTACCGTGTTCCTTGTCTCTAGTTAGTAAAAATCTAACCTTTAGATGTCACTTTTCGATGCTTTCAGACTGAGAATGTTTTTAGCTGTTCTATATGCGGTGTCGCTAATAATTCTATAAAAAAAAACCCAGGGACGTTTTTGCTGGAGGTCGTCTTTCTTCTGCAAATAGACATTTCAACTTTTTTTTTTGCACAAATATTTCTACATCAACCACCATACCATATTTTGACTAAATCTAGAGTCTGATATATTCAACCCATTTACGAGTCATTAAGTAGATCAGTGTATTCAACTTCTCTTGTCTTGTCCACGACTCTACTTTCCCACTTTCTCAGTAATTAGCAATTACTGACCCATTTTATCTGTGGTTTTGATATTAGCAGAAGAAATTTCCCTTGCCGATTGTCATCCTAATAGACTTTGATGACAAGGTCTTTGAAGAATTGATCAAAGTACCACGCCTTTGATGGCTATGTTTTCTTTGGATGAGAAAGCAAGAATCAAGAAACAAGAATCTCATCTTTTTTGGAACTGTTCTACTTCCCTTCCATTTTTATTTATTTATTCATTTATTTATGTATTTATTATTTATTTATTACATTAAACGACCATGCATGATGTCACACATTTCACTATAGTCAGTAAAGTCACAGGTCTGACACCCCTCACTAAAGCCAAGACACATTAGATACAGTACATTTTTTCAGTACTTTTTCTTAGTAGCTTTCTGATAATTTACATCTATTTAAATGTCCTCTCTTAACCTGCATCATTAAACTTTTGCTCACTGGCAAACACTATAATACCCGTACTATAAGGCTTAAGCTCTGCTTACTTGGCACTTTCACATCATGTCACATATTTGTGAAAGCCTAGTGCACTGATATACACTATATACCCATACGAATTTGGACACCTGATCAATCACACCCATTTGTGCTTGTTGAACATACAATCAAACATTTAGTCACTCTGTGCTGTTATAATAACTTTCCTCTGAAAGCTTTCCACTTGATTTTGGAGATTTGTGCTCATTCAACCTCAACTGTACTTGTGAGATCAGATAGTGATGTTGGAGGAGAAGGCCTGGTATTCAATCAATGTGTTTTAGTTCATCCCAAAAATGTTCAGTGGGGTTGAGGTCAGTGCTCTGCTCAGGCCAGTTGAGTTCTTCCACACCAATCTTGGAAAACCATGGACCTTGTTTGAATACATGGGTTTTGTAATGTTTGGACCCCTTAGTTCAATGAAAGAGTAAATGTATAATGTTATAGTATACAAAGACATTCTAGATATTTCTGTGCTTCAAACCTTGTTGCAAGAGTCTTTGAAAGGCCAATATATACTTTTGGCATATAGTTTATATGTCACTTTATCTGTCATGATAAATACGCATTGCGAACCATAAACAACAAGAATAACAAAAACGTTAAACCACACATAAAACAGTGTTTCTGAAAATCCATCCTTTTCTGTTTTCTATTCATCCTTTTCAAAGGTAAAAATAGATTCATGTACAGAACTTTTGATTACTGTTGATTTGCATTTTAGATTTTATACTAAACATGATATACAGTATTCTGTTAATAAATAAAAATTAAATAAATAAATAAATAAATAAATAAATAAATAAATAAATAAATAAATAATATTGCAACAAGCCTCCAACATTCCAAAAGAAAATCTACAGTACTTGTAAGACTGTGAAATTTGTTCTTTTAAATAATTTTAATTATTGTTTTAATTGCTTTAAAATACCTCTTAGACATGATCCTACTCTCCTGTAATGTCTAGCCTCTGGGGAATGTGTAAGAAAAGAGCTTTTAATTGCCGTTATGAAACATGATTTTTGCATGTATGAGCTAGTGGGATGATCCGGACATCCTGAATTATCAAATACAGTACACTGACTTAAAAGAGAGGCCCTTCTTTTAAGATGTGCCAAGTCAAGAGAGGCTAAGATTGTTTGATCAATAATGCAAACCTCAAGATCACATGGCTGTCTGCTGCAGTTTTGTGAATGTCCTTCAGGTGGCATTGAAGATGAAAACAGGGGTTGGAAAGCATGTATGCTTACATGGGTAAATGACTGTCCTTTGTAGAATGTTCAAGTGTGTGTGTGTGTGTGTGTGTGTGTGCGCGTGTGTGTGCACACGTGTGTGTGTATTTCAAAAGCCTGAACTCTTCATTCCAACTGGCTCTTGACATATTTACATGTTTGGCACTCTGCAGGACTGCTCTGTGTCTATGTGTGCACAGTTGCTAATTGATATCCACGAGTGGGCCATGTGGGTGTGTTGTCTCCCTGAATATCTCTGTATTTATTGGCAGGAGGTCGCCTATCATTCAGTGACATGCCCAGCTCAATACCTCACTAATCCCAATGGACAGAGCTGACTTCTGCTTCACACCTACTTTTAATAATAAGCTCTGACTATATACTCACCCTCTCTTACCCTGTAAGGTGAGTGTAAGTATAAGGTGAAAACATGGTGTGCTGATAAAGCATGCAGGCATAATGCTATTGGCGAAATTGTTGCCAACTAATTATAGGCCACTTTATTACTGTGTGAAAACTTATCTCACACAGTTGCTGTGTTTGCTAGAATCTCTTGCCAAGATAAAATGTTGGACAATGTGAGCAGGAGAGAGAAGGAGATCAAGTCTAGAAATAGATGCATTCAGAGAGATATAAGTAGAGAGAATGAGACAGAGGGATAGACAGACAGAACAAATAGGAAAGTGGGAAAACTAGACAAATCGAGAACAAGGCCTGAAATACTAAATTGGTCACACCAATTGTTAGAAACCACAAGGCCACATTAGAGCAAAAAACCTGGGTGTTGTATAGAAAACTGAAGTGTGTAGATAATGTGTAGTTAATCATCTACCAAAGCAACAAAAGGTGTGCATCTCCACCTCTTATCTATACAGCTGAGGTAGGATTGTGCAAAAAAAAAAAATGGAATAAAGATGGGAAAAGTGCCTGATTACACATTCTATTTGATGAAGTAAACTTTGGGCAATTAGTGACATCCATTTTAACATTTGATTCTTTTCACCTTTCCAACACCAGGTGTAAATTAATGTTATATGTGCAGAGAAAATATGTGTAAAACTGTTTGAGGCTCTAAGCAAACAGTGTGTTTCTATACACCTTGTCACACAGATCTGGCAACCCTGGGCTTGGCACAGAAGCTATGAACAAGCCATTTCCTCACCTCTTGCAAAGAAAGTCAATGAATTAAATATGTGAAATTGCTAATTTGTAGGAGCCAAAGGCAACCAAAAGGAACTAAATACTGTTTAATTACACACTTTTATATAAAGCAGCTTATTCTGTACACAGCAGTCTTTTCATTAGAGTACTGGGAATCTAGAACACATAACAATGCCCTTTACACCATTTACTTGTTCTTGTTCATTTAATAAGATCTACTTTCATTAATCGTTTCTTTGTTACTAAACTTTGTATATTGTCCCATGCTGTTTATGGCTCTGTGGTTGATCATTCTGAACTATTTTACAGCACAGTGGTAGTCTCAAGCACAGTTTGCAAGATGCAGTTTGCTGCATTATATAGTGCTTTGTATCTCACCTCTTCACCTATGTGCATCTTGACCCAGGGCGAGAAAAGGTGAGAGAGAAAGGGTTATAGATACAAGGCAGATGTGGTGAAAGAGACAGAGGAGAAGCTTAGAGTGCGCACTGGGAGCAGTAATGAGTATGTAGCAGAGGTATCCTAAGGCAGCAAGTGCAGCTGAAATGGCAGCAGGAGAGTTCAGTCTTTCTCACTAACATACATCTGACCAAGCTTCCAAGCCTCACTGTTGCACCTCTGCTCCTCAGTGAGACAGCCGTTCAGTGGTGATATGCAGAGCAGAAGGACAGAAATGCACACTTATATCTTTAAACAGAAAGATTTTACAATTGTGTCATTGATCAGTGATGCATACTTCATAATCTGGTTTGTAATGGACTGACATAACAGAAGACTTCAAGCTTTTTGACATCAGATGGAATATTGAACCTTTTATTTCATTCATTTTATATCACTCTTATTTTACACACTGTGTAAATACTGTGACAGTTCACATGCTGCATCCTTCCAGTCATAGCAAAGTTCATAAAAATAAAACGTTTTTGACTGAATCTCTGTTTAAAAGTCTTAATATTTGCAAAACCTATGCTTTTGTTCCTTTCATCTTTCTTGGGCTCTTTGTAAACTACTTTCCTGTCATGCCACCCTACTTATAATATATAGTATAACCAATTGGAAACAAGATGAGATGAAAAAATGAGCAACATATACTTCATGAGGTACCGTTTAGTATTGTTTTCATTTCTGACTGTAGAGAGAAGTGCATGACATTCTGTCCCTATAGATCCTCAATAGCCTCTAACTGTGATCATAATTGTAAATTGCTCTCTCTCTCTCTCTCTCTCTCTCTCTCTAATAGAACTGCTTGTTCTTGAAGCATTTGCCTCTCAGGTGCTGCAGGGTTTATTACTGCCTGTTAACTTTATTTCTCTACTTGTTACTTCTACTTGTTGCTATATATGTACAGCAGCAGTGCACTTTGGTGTGACACTGACATCAAATTATTGTATTTCTTTTACTTAATGCTCTCAAGACACATTCTCTCATATACATATATGCATTTAATTATACGAGAGGTAAAGTTTAACTCTTGTTTTGTCAGATAATGTACTCCGATCTCAAGGCTAAGTACATGGCAGATATGCTCTGAAGCTTGCTGGATCACTGAAATTTTCATTTTATTTTTTAATGCTTCATTGAACTAAAGTATATTTTTTCTCATGTGGTTATCCATTTTGTAAATGTTCTTTTATCTTTAGCACTATTGCTCCTGTCAGAATATCAGGTCCTTTTGAGGCAGTCTGCGTATTATTATAGGAAAATATTAATGATCCATGACACAGCTGTGACTGACAGCTTCAGACACACAGGCATAAAACCTCCTGCTTGAGGCTCACCTTCTGGTTTTAGATTGGGTATTTATTTGGATTAGAAGATTAGACTCCTCATAACGTGAATTAATAACGCCTAATTGGAAGTTAGATCTTAAGTTGTGCCATGTTTTTCCTCCCACTGTGGGGTCTGTTGTAGATTTTAGACAAATGCAGGGAAACAGCTGCAATAGAGTATCCATGGAGACACATCGTTTATGCCTTCTCTCTCCGGTTATCATTTGCCAGGACTTGCCTTGCCATGACCGCTGGCTCCCTACTGAGACCCCATCATGCTCCAAGTTAGCATTTCCCACCCTTCTCCCCACTCTTCCCAGGGTTCCAGCTCACACTTAATAATTCATGTTCCTTCTTGCTGAACAGACTGCTGCCCCACTGAGAGATCACATGTCCTCCACTCCCCACTTTCTATAGACCCTCAGCAAATCTATTCCCACCCCAGCTGTGTGCCCCAGGCCTGTGTCCTCCTTCCATGAAGAACCCCAAAGCCTATCCAGCTGAGCCCCCCCCCCGCCCCTTCTTCAACCTTGATGTCGTAAAAGACTCCGCATTAGAAAGCAAATAGATCATGTCAAATTTAGCCTTTTGTTGCACCTTAATGGGAGATCATTAACAGACACCGACAGAAGGACGACTTCCCATGGATTACCCTAATCTGATTCCTTAGACTGTGGGATGGGCTGAATATAATTTGAGTTCTTTTCACTCCCTCATTCCTGTCTTCAATCTTGTCTGATTTAACCACGCTTGAGAGGTTCGGCCTGCTAGCATTCAATGACTCAGGATAAAAACAGTTTCAAATTCCATGGATTACATTCAGTGAAATTGAAAGTGAAGCTCATTTCTTGGAGCACGCCTAGCTGATGTCCCACATGGCTTGATGTGCACAATTTCTGCTTGAGTCATGGTGATGCCTTTTACTTGTGCTCACAGACTAAAATCACCCTTACAACCACTTTCGGAGAGAGGCTCCTATTCTGAGAGAAAGCTTTGAGAGTCCAAGAAACCGATATCTGACATTTTGTATTGTATATATATTTTTCAACTTCATTGTTTTTTATTTCAACCTGATACAGACAGTGGGCTATATTCTATATTATAAAGTTATAATAAAATTTTAAGTAAAAGGCTAATAATACTTTAAATGATAATTTATAGCCATATGAGCTAATGAAGCACAGGAACCATAGTTAAAAAATGTTCCATTTTAGTTTCATTTGTTAGGGTGATGTCTGCTGCCAGATGGTACAATGAAGGCTAGCATATGTGATGCAAAATAAAAGGGGAAGGTATGACAGTTCTCCATTCTGCCTCCAACTGACTGAACCCTCATTTAGTGAAAGAGAGACACTCGCTTTATGATGTTGTATTTTGCCTGATATTTTAATTGTGTAGTAACTGCCTGCCTCTTTGCTGAGACTGAAGATGCAGCGCAGTATTGTTTACGACATTTCCTCGCCTCGTCTCAAACCTGCTTTGTCATTACCTGCTTTCACTGTAGAGTGCGCATTTACTCACATCATTCCAGCTGCAATGGGATTGCCCTGACTTGCCAATTCTTACCAGCTCTTCTGTTGCACTGAGGGTGTAATTAGGTAACTCAGTGAAGATTTGTTCACATTTTTATACAGCTGACTTAAGCCTTTGAAGTACAGCCATGTATAAAATCACTTGATCTTTATATTTTTTGTTCATAACTTATTATTATTATTAGATTTTTTTTAGTTGTGCATGTCATACATTTTTAACCGAGTCTTTGATGCATTGGATGGATGATGCATTGCCTCTGCAACATCAAAGAAGCTCTTTGCTCTTAATATAAGCTGCCCTTAATGCAAGGCATCTCTTCAGATTGCTGCTCTCTGAAACACTCAGAAATCCATTTGCCTTGCAGCTATTTGTTTCCTAGCTCCTTTTCACTCGTCTCTCGTTTTTCCAGGAACATTTAGTACATTTACACTCTCAGTGGAAAAAGAAAATAATGAGCACCCCTATACTTGACAGACAAGATCCTCTTCCAAAAGGACTATATTTAACATTTTATATATGTAAATTTCTGGGGAAAAGGTAATGGAAGGGGGCCATAGCAGCCTTTTTAATTTGGGCCAATTTAAAATGAAATAAATGTGCCTAAAAGTCACAAACCTTCAGAAACGAACAACTTAAACCTAAACCCACGTGTGACAAAGATTTATATGACTAATATATGCATAGATATTTATAATTCTTTACAGAAATTGAAATGTATTATTCTGCCGATCAGATAATTCTTGAAATAGAATTCAGAAATTTTATGAATAAAAAATTCTTCTACCAGGTTAAGTATCTAGACAAACTAAATGTTACGTGGACAGTACATGTGCGTGCATTGTTGTTTCTTCAGATGATGTTACAGGAACAATCCTTGTATATGGATTTGTTTTTTTTTACAATGTAGTTGTAACAAGTGATTGATGTCTTTTCATGAGTTTGCTATTTGCAGTTGTAAGATAGTGACTGCCTGGCTTCATACCTTTATTGAGCTTTAATTTGTTTGGCTGGGGAAAGAGCATTTAATGTTCTCTCACAGATTCATAAAGATGGTTTATTGGCAGATTGTGATATATCATGTCTCCCTTACTTATATGATTGGCAATCATTTAAATCACTCATAATGCACTGTATGGCTCCAGCTAACAGGTTTATGTTTATGGTTTAGTTCTTCTATTAAAGTCTATTATATTCATGGAATATACTTTATATCTGAAACAAAGTGGAATAGTCCTTCAATCAAGTTCACTTTGGATCCATTCTCTTAGTTTGTCATATTCAGGATGCCACTGACATTATAAGCCCTCATTGCCGTCCCTCTTCCCTAGACTATTTTAATGCATAAGTCCACTACTCCCATATGGAAGACAGCTGAACTGACTATGTTTTTTCAGCAGTTTGACTTTTACCCTGTCCTCTTTCCCTGTGTCCTTTCGACAGAATGAACCAAGACGTCCCCCTCTCAGCAGGCCCAGCTGTGCCCTGACAAATGCCCTGGGGGCATGGGCCGAAATGTGCTATCCTCCTAATTACAGCAGAATGGCGTGTGTCTAGCACAATATCACCATCTGATGCAGCTCTTCTCTGTCCTGCTGGCATGTGTGAAGAGATTGTGAGCTGTCCTTTAGGCCTTGTCCACATATTTGGTTGCCAGGTTAAATTGTGACTCTGGTCTAGTTTTGTCAAAGTTCAGGAAGTTGTCTGGCCCACAGCACAACGGCACTGTAGACACTGCATCTGGAATTGTGCATCCAAATGGCTTTTAGTGTCCAGTAGTCATTGCTTTTTATGTTTTCAGTCACCTAACAGGTCCATACTAGAATAAAAATGGAAGGATTTTTTTAGAGTATTCAGTCGATAGTGATAGTGACATAATCACTGCAGATAAGAGCATGTTTTGAAAACATAATTACTAACCTTCTGTTTAATTCTTAGTAGTATATGTGCCATTAAATAAAGCTGAAAAACAAGCTTGAATCATTGCATCATTCACTCATCATTCACACCATCCTTCTGTCACATGCTACAGCTACGTGTGGATTCAAAGATACGACTTAAGAGATAAAAACCGGGCTCGAGTCAGAACAACATCCAGCAAATTCATAAACAATGTCCATAGCAAGAATAGCACAGAACTAAGAAACAAATAAACTAGTCAATACATATGATTTCTCAATGGCAAAAAAAAATCAATGGCAATATCTTCACAGATGAGTCTTGATGTTTCAGGTAGTCAGTGAGTTTATTCCACGGACCAGCTGAAAAATTTAGAAGCAGGAAATAAAATGCTTGTGTGATACCTTAATGTATGGATTTTTTCATTAAAACTGCTTTATGTAAATAAATGTTGCCCTCTCAGGTAGAAAAATGCTATTGCAAGCTACTTGCAAAAGAACATCTTGAAACACAGGCTGCACTGTGACCTTCATCACCTGTGCTGATTAATCTTATGGTTGTGAGTGCCCATCTCGATTCAATGATAATTCAAGGTTGTGTATTATACAGGATACTGTGCACAAGTACTATGCCTTCATAGGAAGGACACCACACTATTTAGTGCAATCGTGTATATGCCCCCAGAATTTGCAGTTCTGAGCATATGAATATCCTGCTGCTGTTATGATACCTTTGGGGTTATGATACCGTTTACTTACCAATTCCAAACTCAACACCTCCATAACAGCACTGACTGTGAATTTCTATTATAGGACTGTCACAGTGACTCACAGAAGCTGATCATATTATAGACTTTGTTGTCCCCTGGCTCCAACAAAAGACCAAAAGAGAAAAATTCTACGCGCTGACGCTTTCCGTATTATGGGGCAATGTTTTCATATTGATTAACATAGTGACTCATTACCTGGACAAGCACAGCAGTAAATCAGTGTGCATGTCTTGTTATGTGACCTTTAAGAAAGCTCCTGGATATTAAAAATTTACATATACATATAATTCACATATTGCAGATATGTGTATAATTTATCAGTGTTGGAGATATCAAATAGGCTTGAAGAGTTTTTCGCAGAATTTTGCAGAAAATATTATAGTTATGTTAGAGGGCACAGTGGCTTAGTGGTAACGTGTTTGCCTAACAACTCCAGGGTTGGGGGGTTGATTCTTGCCTCCACCATGTGTGTAGAGGTTGCATGTTCACACTGTGCATCAGGGGTTTCCTCCAGGTACGTCAGTTTCTTCTCACAGTCCAAAGACACGCATTGTATGCTAATTTGCATCTCTAAATTCTCCATAGTGTGTGAATGTGTGTGTGTGTGTGATTGTGCCCTGCGATAGGCTGGCATCCTGTCTAGGGTGTGCCCTGCCTTCTGCTCTGAGTCTCCTGGGATAGGCTCGAGGTTCACTGCCAGCCACTAGGATAGGTGGTGTAGAGAATGGATAGAAGGATGGATGGATATTCTTTAGTGAGTAAGAAATGTTATGCGTGTGATATTTTTGTCATATCATAAACACATCATGACAGATGTTATGTGCTGTCATGAACTGCCATGAGATTTTCTGTCACCTGTGTTAATTTACCATAACAATTATCATGGTAGCTTTTGCTAATTCATTTTGTAAATATTTTAAAGGGATGTTGATATGCTCTGTCTAGTTTGTCCAATCGACAGCCATATTTGATAGACTTGTAGCACAGACTGTTAACAGTTTACATCTCATAAAGATACTGGTTGGCCTTCTTTTCACTGTGGTTTGCATGCCAGAGGAACTCAATTGCTTTGTTTACACCAGTGAGCAGCTGCTCTCGCTGTGGAAATCGACAGTGTCCTTAGGCAAGCAACTAGAAAGTCCTGTGGAACTTAGGATGCCACACAAGAGCTATAGGACTCGAGTAAGCATCAGTACAAAAAGATAACTCTGCATCACCCTGTTTTATGATGGGCAATGTAAGATCTGTCGCCAACAAAATCAAAACTTTAACAGCTTTGTCATGGAGCCAGCAGTGCAGTATTATGAGCTTTAACTAAACCAAACTAAACTAAAGTGATTTCCGATGCTAATATTAATATTGTAAGCTTCCATTTCATAAGTGCATATTGTAACAATGGAGAATAAAAGTAATAGAAGAAAGGAGAGGTACTGGCAATGTTTGTAAACAACAGATGGTGTAATCCTGTCATGTCACTTTAAAGGAACAACTGGGCACTCCAGACATTCAGATACTTGCAGTTACCTTAAGGCCATACTGCCTGCCCATGTTATCACAATGGTAGTGTACGCCTTGCCATCTGCCAACATGGTCTCCATATGTCTCATCATTCACAATGTGACTGACGGACTGCAGACTTGGCATCCACTACTCTGCTTGTCATCTCAGGATTTTAATCATGACAACCTTTCCTGAACTCTACCCACATTTAGACACTTCTCTTTGACTATAAAGAACCGTTACCTCTCTGTACAAACTTTCAGTATTGAGACAACCAGTAGCCACGATGTTGGTCAGGAGGTGGTGTTCGGAAGTTATGGATTTTCTTGTGGGCTGCTTAGGTAAAACTCTCTGGAGTGTTGTTGTATTGTGTGTTGTGTTGTTTCTCATTATTGCCAGTGTTTTTCCCTCTCATTCAGTCTTGACATGTGTTTTGCATTCAATGACCTTTAATTTTTTTTTTGTATATAGCCTTATACTGCATTATACTTATACACATAGCAAATATACACTACCAGTCAAAAGTTTGGACACATCTTCTAATTCCATGGTCTTTCCTGATGTTTATTTCTTTCTACATTGTAAAACAATGCTGAAGGCGGCCAAAATACACAATAATGTCGTTTGAACAGTTGATATTGAGATATGTCTGCTTCTGAAGCTCTGTAAAGCCTTCATAACGGCTCTAATCTGAGGTGCTGTTAATTGGTGATTTCTGAGGCTGGTAACTCTAAATGAACTTCCCCTCTGCAGCAGAGGTAAGTTTTGGTCTTGCTTTACTGGGATGGTCTTCATGTGAGCCAGTTTCATCATGGTGCTTGATGGGTTTTGCAAATGCACTTGACAATACTGTTCTTGCAAGAACTATTCCAGAACACCTGACCTTCGTGTCTTAAACTGACTGTTGTTTGTTGTCATTAAATATGGATTACTTAAGTCCATGTGTGTTATTTCATAGTTTTGAAATCTCCAGTATTTTTCTAGAATGTAGAAAATAAGTCACTAAACAAAAAACATTGAATTAGAAGGTGTGTCCAAACTTTTGACTGGTAGTGTATATTGTAAATGGTATTAGCAGTTTTAAAAACTTCTCATTAATTTGTCAGATATAACAAATCTAGTGAACAAATTTAACAAATTCAGTGAACTAAATAACTAGAGTTTTGATAGGTTAGTTAATCTTTTTGGTATTTTGGTTTGTTAGTTTAACCTGCTTGGCTTCTAAAGACAATGTCCACTATTTGTCTAGATCCACAAAGCATACATGATTATATTATACATGCAATTTATACCGCATAGTTAACTTCAGTGTGCCACAATGTTAGTGCCTTACAGTATATTGGCATAGAGAATGTCCAAAAACCGTCAAGGGGGGAGAGAGATTTTGAGAGGAAACTTTTACAATGGGAATGTTTTTGGATTTATACTTTAAATACGTTGCCATAAATACTTTTATGGAGCAGTATTAGTGTGCAGACATTACGTTTGTGTTCTTTGCTACATATATTCCATTGTGCCATATGTGACTTTTCAGTCACAAGGGACTGAAAGTTCTTCTGAACAAGATGACGTGGGCCTTCAGAGATGCCACTAGGGATAAAGTGAAATGATTGCAAAAGGAGATGAAGGACAGAACCAAAGAGTGCAAGGAGGTGTACAGGAAGAAAATGGAGAACAATCTACAGATGTGTAAGGTTACAGAGGTATGGAACACAGTAAGGTAAATCATAGGATACAAACTGCTTAGAGACCATCAAGAGCAGGAAAGAGTATGGAGGTCAAACGAGTTGAATTATTTCTTCAACAGGGTTGACAATGGGCTATCAACTCATGATGGACTATCAACTAACCCATTAACTCACCCATCTCCCAGTGCACCTTCTCATCACATCCACTCTATCACCTCTATATGACAATGACCATCAGTACCCTCTCTCACACACACACACACACTCCCCATCAAAGGAAATTACGTGCAGGAATGCAGCAAATCCTGATGGTGTCAGTCCCATTGTGCTTAAGGTCAATCATAATCTCTGAGAGCACATAAAGACATCATGTACAGAGTCTCTCACATGGTGAAGTATTCATACTTGCATGTAATGTGAGCGTGTCATCCTGGAGGTGCTGTTGCATGATCCACACAAGAATTTACTGATTTACACAACAAAGAGCTGAAAAACAATGCAAGCTCCATGTTTCGCTGTCGGAATTATAAATAGAATATAACACAGGCAGGATTTAGTTTTGAAACAAAAGTGCTGGGGGAAAAAAAGAGACCTTGATTAAATATAAACCAGGTGAATTCTCACTTTAAACACCTATGAAGTGTTTTAACTTATCAGTATTCATGAGCAGTAGTTTGAGCAGATTTTGTGTCAAAGCACTCGAATTTAACTAGTGTTAAATCCACAAATCACTGATTGGCCATGCGTTAGCTTTTATATTGGGTTGCTGAGGTTTACATCACCTGCGTTGTGTGTTTATTGGGAGTCCAGAAAAAGAAAGGAAAATGTGCGTGATGCTGCATGAACTAGAGCTTTTATATAGCCTTACTCTTTATATATTTAAATTAAAACAACAATATCATGCATGTAATTTACTGTAAATAATGTCATTATTAAATATTGTGATCATAACGCAGTGTATAAATCTAACAACAAATATGGGAGGAAACCCGCTTGTGTTCATTTATACTAGCTGTTCAGTGTGAGAATTTTATCATAGATTTATTTTTTATTAAAAACTCCTAGAAACTATCTGAGTGAATATATTTAAACTGCAATTTTTTACAGCTCATGTTTCATTCATTTCTGCCGTGAGCTGTTTTATGGTTTTTAACTTTACTTTCAGGAAGCAGTTTCTAAGGAAGATAGGAAGTTCTGGATGTGAGGGGGCTGTAGTTGTTTACTCTACTGTTTACAATTTACACTATTTTTTTTTTTTTTTAGTATTTTGTAATTTGCACTTCAGATGTGCTTTTAACTGTATTACTCTAAATTACAGATTTTTACATGTATTTGCATTCATTTATTATATTCAGGTTTTCAAAATTCTTCACACAGTTAGCGCAACAATAGTCTGTAAAGCCTAAACTGTATTTTAATGTCCATTGCTTTGACCCAACACACACTGAATAACCTTGGCTTTCAAAATTCATGAATTATCACTCAAACTCACCTGCCAACAAACCATTGTATATCTACAGGTCAAAAATTCATTAAATCAATCAGTCAAACATAGCTAATATCTAATTTAGCCCTACTCAGGTATTTTGTTTTTCACTTAGCTACTAGCTACACCAAAGAGTAAATCTTTGGACCTATGAGCCCCATGTCTCCTCACACCTACCTGATGCTCAAGCAATGGGGAACAACTGAGCAGTTCAAAAAGGATAATGGTCTGCTTAGCAATACTGGGATATGAGCAAAAGCCCAATGCCTTAACCACTGAGCTATCACTAGCACTATGGACAGTTTGGTCATGTGTGAATGATGTACTCAACTGAATCAATTCGGGGCATGACTTTTTGTGCTGTACACAAAATGGATATCTTTAGCTCTTGGTGATATGTAATATCTCACATATTTATGTATGTCTATGTATTATTCACAGCAAAATGTGACAAAGGTGCTCACACCTCTGCCCAGATGCAGTCTAAACATGCTCTGCACACAACTGCTGGCTGGGTGCTGAAAGGATGGCACCATTTCAGCACCACCAATGCTGTGGACAGTGAGAAGGCACATGGCTGCAGGGTGGGCCAATAGAAGCACCTACAGCAGGCAGCCAAACAGAGCAGAGGCTTCTGCACCCCATGAAGCTCCCTGAGTTCTGCCTCCTGCCTCTGCCTGGAAGCCACTGCCACAGAGCACACTGCTGAAGACAACACTTTTCACCTCCATCTCACCTTCCTGCACCTTAAGAGCCTAGAGACTTTAGATAAAAGAGCATATACATACATATATATATATATATATATATATATATATATATATATATATATATATATATATATATATATATATATATATATATATAATTTTACTGCAGATTTTTTATGCCTGCTGCTGTCATAATAATAAACCATGTTCTTGTTTGGTAATAGAATGTGGGTTTATGTGTAAAAGTCTTAAACAAAATGTTGAATCTGCTAATATTACTTGATGCTAGTGTTTTTTGGGTTTTGTTGTGAATGATAAAGTGTTTTTGTGGATAGATAACCTTTGTTAATGTTCCAGGAGAATTAGTTGCTTTTGGGGTGTGTATAAAGCATTTCAGTAGTTTTAATGCATTTTGGATGTAAGGGTAACTGCTGTGCTGAGCTACATGTTGGTAAAGCCAACTGAGTGCTCAAGTTTTCACCCATAGAGTATTAAGAAATGTGTCAGAAAAAAAAAAACTGTAAACAATATTAATCTGAATTTGATTAAATGCATGAAAGGAATGTCACAGACATATCAACCATTTTTGTTTTCTTAACACACACACCTCTCCACCAATCAGCATTCACCCAACATAGCACCACAGGTACCTACAGCATGGAGTTTGTGGAAGGACTGTGTGCTAGCACATCTCTGTGTGCCATGTTTACTCCTAACTGCGTCGCAAAGCAAAGACACAAATATGCATAAATTGTCCTTTACAGTACATCTACTACTGATTCTTAGATTTGAAATGGTCCAGTAGTTTTGGAAGATAACCTGCACAGTTCCAGTACTCAAGACCCTACACAACTATATTCCTTGATTGACATCCCAACTGATAAAATCCCTTGGAAATACTTGGACCGCATGTGAGACAAGAGGATGCTGTGAGTTTACACTCAGCTGCATCTGATGGATACCACTGTGAGAGAGTCATGTTCTTTGACCTGAAAGCATGGCTAAGTGCAGCACAGGTGGACATGGTCTTGGTGTCCTGGATCACTGATTACCTGATGTGTCATCCTTAGTAGTACAGCTCCAATTTGTGTCTGTTCAGAACACATGCATTTATTTTAAATAATGTATGCAGGTTCTTATATGCCCCTGCTAAATACTCTAATTAGAAATTAAATAATGAATATTTCTGCTTTAATTTGTGGGGTATTTACAACCATACAACCATGTGAATAGTGTACAGATTATAGCAATTTGCTCCATCCCCCCCAACCCTCCCACACACACTCTTACAGAACCAAAAGTATATGGACAATTAACTGCTCATGAAAGGCAAGGGGTGTGTTATTCTGTCAATATTTCATTTAACAGTAAACAGAGGTAAGCTCTAGAGCTGATTTTATGTGTTCCATTTGCTTCTGAAATCTGTTTCTGTTAACTCTCAATATGAATTCCAAAGTGTTGTCACTGCCTGTGAAGTAAGCCATCAATAGGCTGAAAAATAATAATAATAAAAAAAAAACCCACCAGAGAGATAGCAACAATATTAGATGTACCCAAATCAACTGTTTGGTACATTTTTAACAAGAAAGCACTCACTAGTGAACTCACTGTGGAACACCAAAAGGCCCAAAAGACAATGGAAACAACTTGAATTTACCCTACAGTAAATTAATATTAATAAAGGTGCATCTCAACTCACTGTGATGGATGACAGTAGGATTCTTTCTCTCGCTCTCTCTCTGTCTCTCTCTCTCACAGTTTGCCAGATAATAGAATACCAACAGTCAAAAGAAGAAAAATAATAGTGCATAGAGAGGTTTAAACACAAGATGCAACACATGCCTAAGCTCAAAAAACAAAAAGATCAGAGTTGGCCAAAACACATAGAATTGCCTGTATAGTTCTGAAATAACATTCCATAGACAGATATTCCATAGCAACAAAGGTCAACTTGTTCAGAACAAAAAGAGATGAATATAGAAAAGGGATGGAACTGAAAAAGCCTTTATTTTGTCACAGACAGAGCACAGTGAAATTCTTTTCTTTGCATATCCCTGCTTAGTAAGTTGGGGTCAGGGAGCAGGGTCAGCCATGACACAGGACCCCTGGAACAGAGAGGGTTAAGGGCCTTGCTCAAGGCCCCAACAGTGGCAGCTTGGTGGCAACAGTGGCAACCCAGGAACTGCACATGATCTGAAGAATACCACATCTTATGTTGTGGATATGTACGACTGCCAGTGGAACTGCTTCCTTTGTATTTATTCATGATGTGAATACTGACAAAATCAGCAGGATGAATCCAGTGTAGAGGGCTATATTATCTGCTCATATTTAGCCAAATGTTTCAATTATGGGCACAAATGCAGAAAAAAAAATCATCTGGTCTTTTTCCAGTCTTCTGTGCAGTGTCTGTGAGTCTGTGCCCATGATAGCCTCAGATTCTTGTTCTTGGCTGAAAGGAGTGGAACTTAATGTGGCCTCCTGCTGCTGAGACTCATTCAGCACAAGATTTGATGTGCTGTGCATGCTGAGATGCTTTTCTGTTCACCATGGTTGTAAAGATTGCTTATTTGAGTTACTGTAGACTTCCTGTCAGCTTAAACCTGTCTGGTCATTCTTCTCTGATCTCTTCATCAACAAGGTGTCTGCTCACAGGATGGCTCTTGCTTTTGGCACCATTCTGCTGTAAACTCTAGAGACTGCTGTATGTGAAAATCCCAGCAGATCAGCAGTTTATGAAATACTCGAACAAGCCCATCTGGCACCAACAACCATGCCACAGTTAAAGCCACTGAGATCACATTTTCCTCATTATGCTGTTTGATATAAGCATTAACAAAAGCTCTTGACCTGTATGTGCATGATTTTATACATTATACTACTGCTACATGGTTGGATAACTGCTTAAATGCTCAGATGTGTTTCTGTTGATGTGAGTTTATATTCAGGTCACACTGCACCTTTGTCTTTTGGCTCAGCACATTGCAGGGCAGTTTAGCAGCTCAGATTTGTAAGTTTGCACCTGGAACCCATAATGCACATCAAGCTTGTTTCACGTCCTGGAAATTCAAAGTCAACTCAGAGTCAAATCACTTTCTCACCACAATCAAACTGCAGTAGAGTACACTTGGAACCAGACCAAAAACATTTCACTCAGACATTCTCTCACTGGTTGTTTTGGTCCTCACCTGAGTGTGATTACTGTGTTCTTCCTTTCTTAAAAGAATTGAACAAAAGAGGAAAACTCACCAGGGCTCGTTTCAAAAGAACTGAACACAGTCTATGAGAAGGCATTCAAAGAAGGCTGCCTCTGTCCTTGGATTCAGTTTGATTCAAACTTGATAAAAACAGCAATGGAGAGGACACTGGCCAAGCTTTCTGCCACCATGAGGATCCACTCCTAACAATCAATTCACAACAAAACACAATAGCAGCAGGCGACTCCTGTTTCAGTGCAGAAGAAGCCCTTTCTCAAGCTGCACCCTAAATGAAGTACTACACACTAACGCCTTGTTTTATTTCTTTCAATTGAACAAGTGCATCTTCCTGGTATTTGAGTGGCACTTTATAATTTTCAGTGTGAATTTTTTTAGTGTGTTCAACTGCACTGTATCACTTTAATATGTTAAGTGGTACATATTTGGTAAATATAGGTACACACAAATTTGTTCATCTGTATTTATTTAGACGTATCTGCTAAACCTACCATAGCAATCTTTATGGTACTATATTAATACTTTCTTTTTAGTTTCATATTATTTTCATTTTTGTGCTGATCATCTTGTATCTTAGCTATTTAGTACCTTTAAAAACATGCCATAAGCAAGCCTAAAACAGAATTATAAAGGGTGTTTATGATTTATAATCATTATCTATTGCATGTGCTGTTGTGTGACATTAGTTGACACGACACATATGGCTAACAGAACACAATTGTGACAAATAATGCCATCATATGGAAACCCATTTATGGCATTATGCCAGGTTATATTATTCCATGTATACTTTTCAATTAAGGCTAATGGGAAACATGTACCCTTAAGGTTTTGGAAATTTCCTTTTGCCAGTTTAATGAGATAGAAGAAATTTGGTAAGGTAAGTGGGTTTTTTGGGGGGGTTTTAAGAAATTCTGTAAGATTATAAAAATAAAAAATAGTGAGATGAAGTCATAAAGTTATGATGAGTATGTTGCTTTGAAGTCACATAAAGATAGAAGGGAGAGTATTCCCAGAGACGACTTATTACAATTATGGAAAGAGTTTTACTACCTCTAAACCATAACCTGGAAGTTATTGTTTGTCCTCACTAACCAGACCTTCAAGAAGTTTCTGAGAAATCTTATATAAAGTGTCCACCTGTCACTTCACCTTTTGGGATGATGCATTCATTGTACACACAAGATGAAATCCGGTGCTCTTAAACTGTACTGCTGCTGGTCCAGTTGCATTCATAACTACTACCATTGCGCCATTGCACTGCCCTCAAGCTAAAGTCATTAACCAAATTTTATTTCTAACATTGAAAGGGAACGAAATGTTCTGTAAGTAAAAACAAAACAATTACTTGTTTTGGGGTGGAGTTTTTATCAATGCAAATAGATCATTGATCAGTTTTCATTCTAAAACAAGACAACAATTCTTAAAATTGCATCATTTGTCTTGAACACAGACGAAAGAAGTCTCATTTGTTTTGACATAAATCTTCCAGTATTGGCTTTTGCTCCCTATGGCCTGTCTAGAGTCCTGAGGAAAGAAAAATTTCCAAGGACTGACTGAGAGGAAGTGCATCATAATGATAGGACACCCATTCTTGAGCACCCCTTAAACCCATGAATAGCAGTCAGGGGATTCACAGGTGCCCATAATGGTCTCAGAACAGCAGACATCCTCTTTCATAGGTCTATGGACACATTTATCGATCTGTTTCAGTCTGAGAGTTTCCAAAGAAATCCATTTGCCATTTGGGTTGTTTTTTTTTTTTTTTATAGCATTTTTGGATTCATATATTCAGTAAACTAGAGCTCTAGAGAATGTTGGCATGTGAATAAAAGACAGAGTGCTAGAGAGAAAACAAGAAAGAGAGAGAGGTGTAGATCAGATCAAGAGGCACTTGGAGAGCAGAGGGTGGCAGCCAAGAAAACCGCCACATTGTTCAATTTTAAAAAGTGCGCTTACATTTAATAAAGTGCTCAACTCAGAAACGATTCATCATAACAGTTAGATGATGAGACCTGACTAGGCAAGAGTAAAAGCTGTGTAATCATATAAAAAAACATGCACAGAAGTACCTTTACATCTCCCCTTCAATGTTTGGTATGACAGGCGCTCCTGGGAAAAGCAGGGCAAGCTGTGCCACATTCGAGCGGAACAAATAAATGCTGTAAAAGTTGAGGCTGCAAAAGAGAAATGTATTTATAAAGCTGCATTCAGAGTGCATGGAGGTGGCACATCAATCTCATGATAGACAGATTTTCCTAGATTGTAGCTTAAGGCAATTTTCTGAAAATAAGCACAACATAAATAAAAGGAGAGAAGGTCTCTTTCCTAAACAGACATAAGCAAAGTGATGTGAAAAAAAAAGGGAAAATAGACAGCTTGTCTAAACAAGAACTCAAGCATATACTACCCCAGGCACCTAGTAGTTTGTAAATACCACAATTCACTATAGATGCATCTGCATCATGCTCAATAAGTCTATAGCCACTTAGAAACCACCACAGGGAATATAACTACCACAAATTTGATTTGGGAAGCTTTAATGTGTATCTCTTCAGGCATTTGCAAACGTGTCTGTTCCTAAATAGGAGATGATTGATTGAGAGACAAAAACACTTCACTACAGAAGGGGAAAATATATTCTAATCTAGCTCCAGGGTGTTTGCGCCACTTTGATGATTTAAGGAGACTTTTGGTTGTCAAAGATTATTCAAGAGATAAATGGAGTTTGGGGAATCGTGAAAAGAATGGGTAGACATTCGTTATAATGTTTGTTTTACAATGGATGTCCTGTTTACTGTGCACTTAGAGCTAGACAAATAAATAAATAAATAAATAAATACATATGATTATTTAAGACTGTGTGCTGTATTGAAGCTGAGTCAAATTATTAGAACAATATTGTCAAATAAGAATTCAGTGCAGTTTGTAACATTGCCCACTTATAACCCCAGGGTTCCTGGTTCGATCGTGAGCCCAGGTTTCTGTTTGTGTGGAGTGTTACCTGTTCTCCCTGTGACTCTTTGGTTTCCTTCTTGTTCTTAGGTTTTCTTCCAGCTCCCAAAATCATGCCCAGTAGATTTTAAATTGCCCCTAGGCATGAGTGTGTGTGTGTGAAGGTGCCCTGTGATAGACTAGAAAACTTTCCAGAGTTTATTCCTGCCTCCTGCCCAGTGATTCTGAAATTCAGATCTTCTTCACATCCACAATGACCTTATCCAGGACAAAATGGTCACTGAGGATGAATAAAGTATGTGTTTGTTTCTAAATATAAAAGTATATAAACTTTAAATATATTTAAACTTCATTTAAAGTGTTCCCAATAAGGAGCCCAAAGCAGAATTATGATGTTTCCTTAATCCATGATCCTTAGAGGCAACAACTCAAATAATGTTTGCACAAGATGCTTAAAGCTTTAAAGGTCAGAAGAACTCACATCAGACTTAAAGCCTGTGCTGAAATAAACAATTTAGTTATAAGGAACACACTATATTTATCTATTTGAGACTGTTCAGGCTGTCTTTTGGCCTGATTAGATGTCACTGTTTCACATTTGTTAGCTAACATTTATATCCTTTGCTAAGAACCATTGATATTTTACATTTTTTCTTTAATTACACAAAGCTCTTTTTGATTGACAGAACAATATTGTCTTAAAATCTTACCTTTCTGCTGGCATCTGAGCAGAGTGTTTTAAAAACATTCGGGCTGGTTGTGTTCTGATGGCGTTAAACGTAGTTACCAGATAAGCTGTACTCTTGGAAACCCTACATTGCCTTGCAGGTGGCTGTACTCATTATAGATGCAGCCTTACAGGTGGAACTGCATCTCAGTCGATAGTCAAGGCACCTTTATACTTTCTGTGCCTTGGGTAGATAGCTCCTAATGGACAGCACTTCCCCATGGAATCACAGACCTAGATTTTGACAGCATGGGGGAAAACAGACCTTCCATATCCCAGTCCCATCCATAACATGAGAAAGAGCCAATGAAACGTGTTGTTTTTTCATGATAGGGGATAAGCCGCAATGGCAGAACTTCCAGGAGAGTGCAATGTTCTGCTTTGCTGATGAGAATGAATTGTGTTTTATTTTTATGAAGGTATTTGGAGCACAGACCAAGACTAACATGAGCAAAGAAAGAAAGAAAGAAAGAAAGAAAGAAAGAAAGAAAGAAAGAAAGAAAGAAAGAAAGAAAGAAAGAAAGAAAGAAAGAAAGAAAGAAAGAAAGAAAGAAAGAAAGAAAGAAGGGAAGAGACCCCATACAGAGTAACCAAATTCAAATTGAAATCCACATAAATCAAACAAGACATGACTGACTTTACAGAGAAATAGAAGGCACACAACCTTTCTCATTCATTTAAGTGGGCTAAATCCCCAAAGACCTGACAGCATGTGTTAACTTGGTACTTTTTACCAGTTGGGTTTGATGAAGAGAGAAAGAGCACTTTAAGAGAAATCCAAGGTCTAACATGGTCTAACATCTAACTTGGTCTGAAAATCAATGTGTTTTCTAACCCTAGGATTAGGTCGGGACGTTTGTAAGATTAATGAGACTGGAAGCGTATAAGATGAGTTGAATGTGATTAGAGAAATGTAATGGAGCTCACATGCCTGACCTCATGTAGCTTTCGCTGTACTCTATTCTGCTTCATACCAATAAATTTGCATTGAAATAAGACTGTAATATTCTTATTCAAATCAAGAAGCGTAAACCATGTCTTCATTAGATTTAGAAGCTGAGCAATTACAAATCAGTTTATTTCATTCACAGTTAGACAATATTTATTTTAGTTCATGATTATGCAATTTATGCATCCTGTAGAGTTACCAGTTAGGACTTTATATAAATGTAAAAAAAAAATCAATTGATTGTGTTATTTCTCCATTATTATATTCTGAAAATGTGAGATGAATCACAGGTAATTACCTTGTAGTACTAAATGAATGTATTTGGATATACAACATACAGTACACATAAAATGTATATTTCAGAATAAAATAAATACCAAAAAATAGATAGATAGATAGATAGATAGATAGATAGATAGATAGATAGATAGATAGATAGATAGATAGATAGATAGATAGATAGATAGATAGATAGATAGATACAATAAGTATTAAGTAACATGAAAGTATAAATCCCATTGTAGAGTAAGTTCTTTCAAAAGCTTCTTTTTCAAATGTCTACAGATCGATATGTCAAGGATACATGTTCCCTTTTAAAAAGAACCCATACAAGTGCCATGAACAAATGGGAATTAAAATGCTGTAATTCTTTATACTCACCATGGGTGCCATATCTGGACAAGGCTGAAAGCATATAAACACATGCAACTTGAACAAAAGCAGAAGCACAATATATCCATACACTCATTCTGTGTTCTGTTTCTATCCCTGTTCCTTTTCTCTCTCAGATGAAAGGGTAATTATAGAGACCTGTTTTGTGAAAGACAGTCTGCAATCCAAGGTTAAGTGCTGGTCAAGGATTCTCAGCTTGTCAAGGCCAGGTGTTGATATTTATGCAAATTCACAGAGGACCTATTCTAATCACAGCTGTAGACATTATACCTTATCATATCTCTGTTTCCAATCAAGGGGCCTAAGGAGTTCATTTTCTCCCACCTCTTGGCTGTCGCAAACATTCTCAGTCAGGTCCTTGAGTCGAACTATAAGGCTACAACATCTTATCAGACCTCTTTCGAGGCAGTGCTAACAAAGTCCTTGAACATGGTTTGATCCCTGCCTCACACTTGTTATCAAATCCTTAGAAAAATGTCATTCCTCAATAGTTAAGTGTTCTTAACGTCGGTACACTTGGATGTGACTAGCAGGACAAACACAGAGTTGTTGATTTGTGGCTGTTGGCTTGGTAGTTTATCCAGCCTATATTTAAAACTCTACTACTAATTTGTAAATGCTTGCTCCTCTTTGGGAGGACTTAACCCTAGTAAATTTCTTGACATGTCTTATACATATTCACATACATTCACAGCTCTTTTTTTTTATCAAAAGTGCCTTAATTTCCTAAACAGGTACGTTCACACCTCTGTTGTATGGTTCTTCATCTAACCATTAAGGATAACTTTGAAACAGTTCCTCTTCAGACTTTGTTGTGGACAGATACAACCCTCAAGAGGCAAGCATACATGCTTTCACACTATATCTGTTGTGCATAAACTGGAAGGGATCCCCCATGGGAAGAAACTGGATTAGCTGTAGAGGTTATAGGAGGTAAGAGGGCAGGACTCCAGAGAGGCCATTTGTTAGCAAAATCAATCATGCTGTAATGACCCAGAGGCAGAGGCAGTCATGGACACTAGTGTAGAGGATTTTAAATAAATAAACAGGCAAACACAAGAAAAAAAAAGACAAACCACCAACATGGCAAAAGGGAATGACAATGCTAGGCTTAGCTAAGCTAAACACTAGACAGTGTGAAACAAGACAAATCTAATTGCTAGACTAAACGCTCATGCAAATCGTTTGGGGAAAAGACAATGGAGGATAAAACAAAACTAAACATCTGGGCTACATACTAGTGCTAATCATACATCAGTAAAGAGAAAACGTAGCAGACAAGATACTGCCACAACAATGCAACAAGCATGTGTGTAGGTGTAAGACCCCACAGAGAGAGTCTCTGAAGAGCTGCCCTGCTGTGTGTGTGACACATCTGCTAATAAAGAGCTAAAAACTAAAAATGCTTCAATTTTTTTTTTCATTTTCATTTCAAAAGAGGAAAAACAAACAGAAAGCACACAGACCGTAAAATATCAAGAGTCATTATTGTGTACTAGTGGCACTGTGGATTAGTAGCTTAGCAGGTTTTCTTCACATCATAGGGTTTGATTCCTGCCTTCTCATTGTGAGTGAGTGTGTGTGTGGAGTTTGCCTGTTCTCCCTGTGCTTCAGGTGCTTCCTCCAGGTAGTCCAATTTCTTCCATGACACATGATTAGCATCTCTGAAGCTTCTAAATTGTAAATTTGGTAGCTTAGTGGTTAAAATGTAGAACTTCTGATCGAAAGGTTGTGAGTTCAACTCCCAGAGCCACCAAGCTGCCACTGCTGGGCCCCTGAGCAAGGCCCTTGTTGCTCAGTTGTATGACACTCTGGATAAAGGGCATCTGCCAAATGCTGTAAATGTAAATTGGAGTATGAGAGAGTGTATGTCCATTTGTGCACTGAGATGGATTGGTATCCCCTCTAGTGTGTCCCTTGACTTATGCCCTGAGGTCCCTGAGACCCTGTGTAGGATAAGCAGTACAGAATGTGAGTGGATGATTATTGTATATTGGTGAATGTCGAGATATCTACTACATGTGTCTGCTCCACTGGAAATATCATAATTCTGCTTTTAAATTCAAAGTTATCTGAGGAAAAAGTCATCAAAAGGAATTAACTACGTTTTAATCTTTGCATTTATCAAATCTCTAAATACAGACATGCTTGACAGCTTTGATAGCTCATATTCACTTTTTTCCAGTAAGTCCGGGCTGAAAGTAAGGCCACTCCTACTCTCTGAGGGAAAAGGCTGGCTGTAAAGGGATACATCAAAAGGAAATTCAAACCACAAGACGGCATGGTCGACAATGGCACCTTGAGATGAGTTATGCTAATGTTTTATGGCTCGTTCTCTTTCTCATCCCAGCACTGCTCTGGTTTCACTGGTTTCAGTGTTTGGGTCAGTCCAGCCGCAGACTCTAATCCATGCATCGCTGTGGGAAGATGATGTTTGATAGGAAATTACCCCTGATTCTTTTCAAAAAGTAATGTGATATAAGTTAGTATCATTATATATCAATATATAGAACAACAAGTAGGACTTGTTCTGTTTTTCTGTGCGATTTTAGATATCTGTGTTGTCCTGGGAAAGATCATTAGATGTTAAATTCTGGGAAAGCAAAAACCAAAAGCCATAAATTATCATAAAAAAGGGCTTTTTTTCCCTACATTTCTACATACAGTGGAGTATTCATAAACAGCAAACTGGTATCTATCAAGACCTGTGTTTGACCACTGGCAATATAACAAAATAGAATCCAGCTTTATTTGCACACCAGATTTTGTTGTTGTTTTAGTTGTTGTTTGTGGTGGTCATGGTGTGTATGTGTGTATATCTACTGTACAACCTGCTAGATACTGATAAAATTTGTTATAGTTACAACAGCTATGGTTGAATACATAAGAAGATGGTGCTTCAACCTTGTCTTCTCCCACACTTCATTGCCATGGGAACACACACTGGTGGACAGCAATCCTTATTATTTGTTTAAAAAAAAGTACAAGTTTGCTTTTGTTTCTGAACAAAGATCCTTTTTTCGCTGTTTGGCTCCCACAGGACTGCACCTAAGCTCTCATACAATCCAAGATCTGCAGAGGAGCCTGTTTGAGCGATTATTATCAGGTCTCTCCACCCGAGCTGAGGGCCAATATGTGGCTCTGTTAGAGCATAGCAGTATTTGTGTGCGTGGAGGGGGCTAACTTGGCAAACAGAAAGCCACTGAAGATCTCACATTTCTCAAAATGAATTAGGGAACAGGTTGCCATTAATTGGTTTCTGCAGACTGAGATGTTTATTGTTATTCAAACAGAGAATCCATGTACAGGATTCACTTTGATTACCAACAGCAATATTTTCTCTAAAATATATTAAACCCCACAGCTGGTACCCAGTCCCCTTTTACACTCCTATATACAGTATATACACACACTAGTAAAAACACTCCACAGAAAAAGTCTAATTAGATTGCTAGATTCAGATACAAGGTCATTTTACCAATTGTTTCAATTATGGCAGTCATCATTTAAATTGACATTTAGGGCATTTGGGAGATGCCTTTGTCCGAAGCAACTTATCCAGAGTGACTTACAGTAGATTTTAGAAGTCTCTATCAATTATTACATCCTGATACTGGTTCCTGAACAATCCACAGTCTTGAACTATCCAGCCGTAATGCTTAAAGTTTTTTTTACCAGTCAAGGTTGTGGTGGGTCCGATCTCAGTAACATTGGGCACACGGTAAGATAATTCATGCTGAGTTAGACAGCAGTCCATCACAGGCCACCCTGCATACACATTTATACACTTATTCACTCCTTTGACTAATTTAGTGTAGCCTAGCTGGGGAGTGAGAGGAACCCAGATGAAATGTATTAAAGTTTTATGGAATGTTTATTAAAATGTCTTGAAGACTCATTGTAATTATCATGTAACACAATGTGTTTCCCTCTCTGTCTTCCAATAGTAATTATCTAGTGACACACATTAAACCACAATGAGTGACCACACTGTGACACTGGATGACCTCTTGGTTTAATCTGTGGATTGAGACCTGCTGTTAATCAGACTCATTAGATTAATACCCATCCTCCCTATAATAAGGTACTAATTCAGTTCTGACATATAGAGAATGCAAAATCATTTGCCTTAAAGGTTGTCCGTTAAGGTCTCTTGTGGTGTGTGACCTTTAATGACACAGGAAAAAAAGTTCTTAATGAACTTTTCCTTTGGCCGTCCAGATGAGGACAAGAACAGGAAAAAAAAGACAAAGTAAGAAATTGTGCCGTTTAAAATACGACATACAACATGCATAGACTTACTTTAAAAGACATGGAATGATTCACATGAATGAAAGCTAAAATTGGCATCTTCCACATGAGATTAAAGTGTACTGAGATTTAACAAGCACCTCAGAAAATAACATTAAATTTGAGCTGAAAATAGAGGAACTTAGCTCATTATAGGGATGTCTATGAGGGTTTGGCTACAAATTAAAATCTGTCATTCGAATAAGGTATTAATTACTTTGTCATCTAAATTAATCTGTCAAAGAATAGACAGGTGTATAAATGTCTGGAGTAGATTGAGGGGGGTGTGAATTTCACATTTTTCAATCATACTCCTTCTCTATGTAATTACCAGCCCTACAAAGACTAAATCATCCCATATCTCTAAAATATTATGAGTTTGATTTTAAAAAAAAAAGAAAGAAAGAAAATAAGCAAATGAAAATAAATTAAGTATCAAAATGGCATGTAGTACTTGCATGGGGGCCATTTGGAAAATTCAGTCGGACAGAAGTTTTGCAATTATCTGGATGGAATCCATCCTGACCAATCCCTGACCCCTCATTTTAATAGGTTATCTTTTCTATGATATATGAACATTGCACAGGAACTAGTATGGCGGACAAGTCATGTAAACTGATTTAGAAATGTGTAATTTTTAATATGGTGATGCTTTCTGTGAGGAAAGAGGAAAAGCTGAAACGTTCCTCAACACAGTAAAGTCTCCAGGACAGAGAGCTTTGTGTTTAGAGAAAAAATAAATCAAGATTGAGAGAATAAAGAGGTTGGTGAGGGATCAGTTGTTTATAGCTGTTATATATTATACCAGGAATTAACTTGATTTGTGAAAATTCCACAACATTAAACTTAACTATAGATAGATAAAATGTACGACATGTCATTTGTTAATCAATAAAAATGCTAGCCTTGTAAAATTGCTGTGGAAGAGGATATAAAACACTTCAGGACATGCTGTTATTGGAAAACAACATTAATGCCTTTGTAGAACAGTATGAACACGTATCCACTATATTTTATTCCTTTACTTAAACAAATTAGAGGTCAGTTGTCAATTTATACCCATGAAAGTGTATGGACGTATAATTTCCTAGTTAAGTCCCTTAAGCAGCTGATGCTAGAAAATTTGCTGATTCCACACAGGCTCATGTTGCTGGCTATCAGGGGAGTTATTTCAAGGCAGTTAAAAGAATCATTCCCCAAGATCAGGTGATCCAAGTGCCATAAGCTTGGCCATGTGATGCATGCACACTCGCTGACTCCTCTGCAGTTAGACCTCACTGTTCTTTTGTCCTCTCTCCCCATGCTTAATAGATGGAACCTTTGAGTATCAGTCTATGCAATACAAAGGGATAATAAGAGCTACAATGCAGCACACAATGATATAAAAGAGTCTAAGAGTTCCCAAGAGATAGTAATAGTATTACCCTTTCACCTGAAGGAGTGAGGCTTTTTCCACCTTCACAGCTCAAAACCATTAGACTCTCCTCATTTTTGCAGCCCTAACAGCACCCCTGAGCCCCTCAGAGAGGACAGAAAAGCTGAAAATGCCATTTAATGCTTGACACAAGACATATATCTTCGGTTGCACATATATCTGTAATAAGGAGAGTCAGGCTAGACCGGCTCCATCATTAGCAGGCAGAGATATGAGCAGAGGGCCCATGGCACTGCGTGAAGAAGCGGATAATCACAGTCAATAAAGCAGGTAAAGGCACACAGAGATGTGGCAATGTCTCCAGCACACAGCTGGAAGGGCAGAGGCACAGATCCGCCTGCTGACCTTTAGAGCGCTCTTCTATCTCTCTGTCCTTCTGGAGCCATCTTAAACCATGGCGCTTTAGAGAGCCTGCTTATGTATCTCTTCCTGAGATGAAAAGATTCAGCTTACACCCTTCATGGGCAAGCCCCATCAGGTCTGTGTAGTAAATTTGGAAGATGGCGCCTTCAGGCCCTGAAGAGGTGTAGCTATAGGGAGGACATTTAGAGCAAAAGATACGGGACTTTAGGGAAGGACAGAAGATAGGGGTGGATGCAAGGGATTAAAGGTGGGGGTGAGTGTGAGAACAGAAGAAAGAAGA